>NC_056737.1:129707879-130060379 GCF_019279795.1 Protopterus annectens
CCCAGTTAGTCTTTGAAAAGTACCTGTAGCTAGTATCCTAAGAGCTGCACATACCTTAGTTTCACCCGGGATGGGTTCCCCTCTGCTAGCTCTGGTTCTGAGTTGAGGGCAGCAGAGCTCACTGAGTTCTTGTAATATGTCCTTGTCTACCCTACAATGCTCTACAATCTCCAGTTTGTGTAGCCCCTAGAAGGTTACTCTGGGCCTGAACACTTTTCTCCGTCTTGGCTTAGGCCTATTGTCAGTAGCACCAGCAGCACTGACTTCAGCATGTAGCACATACAGATGTAAAATAGGTGCAGGAGCCCCTAGCATTATCTCAGTTAAAATTTTCAAGTCTCTACTTCAATGGTTCAGAGTACTGAGGGAAAATCATAATGTAGGGTGCATGCATACTTTATATAGTTGTGGTGTAGGTCCAGCAAGAGGGATTGGCTAATTATGATACAGTTCACCTGCTTCGGATATGATTGACATGATTTAAAGGCCCAACTTTAGTGTGTGACTGCGCTGTGCGCAGTGTAGTGCAGTATAGCTATACAAAACTGTATATTGTTAATTGAATACATCCAGTTTCCATTTATAGCCGTCTTCCTCATGACTGGGTTGTGGGTGGTCTGATCATCCAAACAAGCTAAGCTATGCCCAAACCATTTGCAGCAAGCAAATGCTGCATATGCATGCATACTAAGCACAAAAAAATACCAAGTGATATGACACACACCCCTGATTTCATCCCCACCCAGTGGGAATACAAATACCATGTAGGAGCCTACACGAAGTGGATATCCATACACGTTTGCTCCCATTAGCGATTCAACACATTCATGGCATTTACCACTGATATGCAGAATATTCATGGTGACAGCCTAGAAACTACATTCATAGCCATGTAAGCTGGTTAACAGCATGAAAGCATGATTGTGCAGACCTAATACAAGGTGTTACAGCCCTTTTGTCTACAGTACATTATAATACTGTTCTTTTACATTTTTTTATTTTTATATTACCCAGGCTTGCATAATGCAGTGCATAGTGCAAACAAGTGGGAATTTAAAAAACAAATCACGTATTTATTTATTTATTTGACATTTGTTAACCAAATAAACAAAGAAAGTGGAAAAAGTGCCAAAAGTAAACTGATAACCAAAAGTAAGGCACTGGAAGGTTCACCAGAATAAAATCCACTGTTTTATTGATCGCACATGATATTAAAAAAAACGTAAAGCACATCCGGAATGAATTAACTGTATCATCGCGTTTTTGTCACAAAAAACTTCTTCAGATGAGCATAATTCTGAAACCCCTTTATATACAGAAATATCCCCAATTAATCAATTAACAAACTGCTATACTTTTAAAAACACAGTGCAAAAAAACTATATACGCAAACAATGAAACGCAATAAGTGCAGAAGTGCATAGAAAATTATTTGTTGGTCAAGCAGAAATCTTGTAAAAAACATACATTATTTACAATTTGTAAAAACTTGAAAAAATAAATATTTAAACTAGTTGCCAGAACAGTTCCCTGTATTCTAGACGTGTTTCCCAAGGGCCACCCCTAGGATCAATGGGCAATATTTCTATTGAATAAAAATAAAAATCAGCTCCTGCACAGTTCAAAGTATGTTTATACAGAGAATTGTTACTGTTCCTTGGGAAACATGCCTAGAATACAGGGAACTGTACTAGCAACTAGTTCTTGAAGCTACTAGGTATCCTGGTTTGAATGAGATGGTTTCATTGAAGCCAGTCTTAAAGCTTAGATCAGCGAAACTTTAAATTATGTGACTGTCCAGCAGACATTTTGTATGACCTACACAACAGTGTTTTAAATGTGGATTTACAAGGGTTTTATATTTTTAAATATTTATTTTTTCAAGTTTTTACAAATTGTAAATAATGTATGTTTTTTACAAGATTCCTGCTTGACCAACAAATGATTTTCCATGCACTTCTGTACTTTATTGTGTTTCATTGTTTCTGTATATATTTTTTTGCACTGTGTTTTTAAAAGTATAACAGTTTGTTAATTGATTAATTGGGGATGTTTCTGTATATAAAGGGGTTTCAGAAGTTGGTATGCTCATCTGAAGAAGTGTTTTGTGACAAAAACGCGGTGATACAGTTAATGCGTTCTGGATGTGCTTTACGTTTTTTTAATATTGTGTGCAATCAATAAAACAGTGGATTTTATTCTGGTGAACCTTCCAGTGCCTTACGTTTGGTTAACATTTGTTAACCAGGTTAGTCCAGATGGGCTAGAAGCCCATTTTCAGTGGAGAAAAACACCAGCAGAGACACTTTACAGTACAAATATTACAAGCACATATAGAGAATTATTATACATACGTTCCAGAGATAGAATTATAATACATAAGTTCAAGAAATACAGAAGTATGGTACAATAAAATGATAAACAAATATTAACTTTTTTTTGCTATTACATAGACAATGAAATTCAAATGGATTTTCCAAGAGAGTGAGAAAGATTTCATAGATAATAGAGGAGTTTGTAGAAGAGCAACAGTACGTACATATGTGCATGTGGTACAGCAGTATAGCCTAAGGATTTATTCTCAGAGAGGGACTAAAGTAAAGGGGAGAAAACTTAGGAGGTTTTGTAGATGGAAGTCAATGGAGAAGGAGTGAAAAAACATATAGTAGTGTAGTGGATTAGGTAGGTGCCTGACAGGGGCAAGTCTTGGTGTTAAGAAGGTGAAGAAAGAGCATTGACTATCCCGAAAGTGCTCTTTTTATTAAATTCCGTTTGCACTGTCTCCGTCTTGTTTTCGCCTTTTTTGTTTTTGTTTTTATAAGTTTTGAGTTATTAATTTTGTTCAGTTAAGAAGGTGAAGTTTTAGTTCCTTTTTGAAGTGTTTATGGTGGGGAATAGATCTTATGTGGACGGGGAGTTTGTTCCAATCTTGGGCAATGGTGGACTTGTAGAGTAATTTACTGACAGTTTTGTTGGGTTGGTAGATATCCAGGAGTAATTGGTTGGAGGTGCGGAGTGTATGTGTAAGGGTGTAAGAGGATACCAGAGAGGATAGGACTGGGCAGGTGGATGGTTTGTATACTATACAGTATGTGATTTGCAACTGTGAAAGTAGGAGTTGTGGAGGGAATTTTAGCCATTGGAGAGTGTTGAGTGCAAGGCAGTTCTGAGAATTGTTATGAGAGATGGTGGCAAACCTAGCTATCTTGTTGTAGGTTTGTTGGAGTTTGGACATAGTTGCAACTTGTATGTTAGTGAGGATTGGGGCAGCATAGAGGAGGGAGGGGAGGAGAAGAGCCTGAACAAGGGAGAGTCTGGCATCGGGAGTTAGAAATTTTCTGTTCCAGTAAAGAAGACTTAGGTTTTGTGTTTTTTTTTATGCTTTGCAGGATATGTAAGTTAAATTTGAGCTCATCGTATATGATGATACCTAGGAGCTTAGTGTGGGGTTCAGGTTCTAGGACAGTCTTATTGGAGGATGTGATGACAAAGGTTGATTTATGCTGATAGAGAGAATGAAGAAGAAGAAGCAAGAGTTTAGTTTTTTGGAGATTTAAGATGAGATGATTATCAGACAGCCATTTTTCAGTGGATAGAAAGGCATCTTAATTCTGTGTGTGGAGATCTGAGATGTTATTGGAGATGGGGATGAGAGTGGAATTGTCAGCATATTGTATTAGGGAGGATAGTTTGCAAGATGTGCAGATCATTTGTAAAAATGTTAAACAGATGGAGACCCAGAATAGAGCCTTGGGGTATACCAGATGTGATGGGAAGAGAGGGGCAGCAGGAAGAGAGCCATCTGACTGCTGTTTTCAGGCATCCACTGTGTATGATTCAGACATTTATTTATGGGATCTTACCTTTTCAGAGAAATTATGTCCATGTTTGTGGAGTTTTACATCCCCTTCTTTCATTGTAGACTCTTGTACGTGGAAAATTTCCGAGTATACTACTAACACAGACACGGAGTCTACACAGTTGCTTTATGGGTTGTTGGATTGCTCCACCTGGTTAATTTGTATAAAATTCAGCTAAAGGCAAAATTTGCATTGCACAAAAGGTTCCTTAGCTGTGTGTGCATGCACATGATTGATTGTGTGCTGCTACATGGAGTTTATTGAACCTAAAATTGTTTGTGCCTGTGTGTGCATCACACCGCAATGCGCACACAGGAAAAAAATCTGTGTAAGCTTTATTGAACTTCCTTTACTATTCAAACCTGTCAATGTGCATACTATTTTTTCTTTACTTCTATGATGATTACAGATATTTGGATTTAATTTAAAATTTTTATTTCAAATTGTATAGCACAAAACACTGACAGATATTTGCTAAACAAAACAATACAGTCTCACAGTGAAAACAGACCTAACAAGGGCATTATATACACCTTACTGATGGTCCATTCCTTTGTTTCATTCACAGGCAGAAGAAGCAGACAGCAGGTGTGTTTAGCATCCAGAATGTTCTTGCATTTAAATTCTGCATGCAGACACAGAAAAGAAGAAGCAAGTAACAGCAGGTGTGTGAGTCGATGTACAGACCCAGAGGGCATTCTTAAATAATAGCACCATTAAAGAAGACATGTAATTTATTTTTTTTTTTTTAATTAAAAAATGTTGTGGCAGCCCCCTTGTCAGCGGGCCCCTCCCAGCCAGCAGAGTAGGCCCTAGGTGCTGGATCCATTTCTGGGTCCCGGAACCCTTTTCAACCACAACCTGTGCCACAATGACAAAGACAAGAAGAAGTAAGAAGTGCATTTAGGAATACAAAGAAAAATATATGCTTTAAGGTATTTGACACTGACTGCATGTACAAAACATAACCAAGGGGGCGATTGCGAATAAGTAAACTTTTAATAACATTTACAAGGATCCATGCATTATTAATGTGTCATTATAAATATAATATTTTATGTAAGCATATTGCACAACTTACAGGAGTGCAACATATTGTGACAACATAATGCACTAGATATCAGATTGTGAATATTTCATGGCTTAACAAAATGAGAGGTAATAGTTATTTGTAATAAGTATCACTTTTTCTGTTTGATACAAAAGCTTGTATATTATGCGTGAGAATGTGAATGCCAGACAAAAGACTAATGTAGAGCTCATCAACTGTATTGTTGGCTGAAAATGAGGTTAAAAGTGTACTATGTGTAGAGTAACTGAGTTTTTTCCCTACATGTTAAAGATACCCCCCCCCCCCCACACATACCTCTCAACTGTCCAGATTTTCACAGAAAGTCCAGATTTTGACCTCATAAAAATAGTTTTTTTCTGGCAAATCACTGAAAATTGAAGTCACTAAATAATGACACACATTTGAGTTTCATACTTTATATCCCCCAGAAAATGTGTGCTAACACAAAACCTGTTATTCTAGCAACTAGCTAAGTTAATAAGAGCCATATTTAAAATCTTTCCCTATTTTCAGGTCTTTGTCCCCCCATTGTTTTAGACTTTGCCCACATTTCTTGTATTGTTAGGTTAAGAGATATGCTCCCCCCACCGACAAGCATATAGCATACACTGCCCCAGTAGCATTCAGGCATTGTCTGCAGGTATGGTGAGATATAAAATAGTTGATTTCCTGTAATAGGATGTACAGCTAGCAAGAATATTTTGCAGTCAGTGCCCTTCACCTCTCTCTTCCTGGGGAACAAGTATGGAAAATGAAATATTCCATTCCCATTCTGTCACTTCAAATTAAAAATTATTTACTTATTTTTATTTTATCTACAAAATAGATCTGTGTTAATGTTAACCATCTTAGTCAAAGCAAATGTCATGTTAACAAACCTTGGATTTTTTTTTTGTTACCCATCATTGACTGTATCATCTATAATTAAAAAAAGTCATTGACCATAGTATTTAATAATATTAAAGTCAAACTCACTCACAAAATAAATCATCTTCTGTGGATTTTTCTAGTACAGGCAATGGCTGATATTTGCAGACATTTTGTGTGTATTGTGCATAGCAAAGAGCTAACTAGTATGATCTGTTATTTTATTTTCTCTTATAGCTAGATGGATATGCATCTCAAATAAATGTTTTTACTAAGTATAAAAACATCTATGTAATATGCATATCTATCAGCAGTCTCTTAAGCTAACAGAGAATAAGAAAACACTGGGTCATATTAATTTGTGCTTAGCTGTGGTTGAAATGTCAGTTGTTACTGGCCTATCTTGCAATAAAAGGCATACTTATGCAACCAGAATAGGATACTATGTTTAGTGCTCCAAATAAATTGCTTCAAGATACTTTCAAAGAACCTTGTGGCATTACTAACTTCTACTCTCAAGAACACATACAAATAAGACACAAATATGTAGGCAAATTCAACAAAAAAGTGCAGAAATGATAAGAATAATAAGATATGCAACAGAAAAAGTGCACTACCTGGTGTTCATAGCAATATGACAAGGCAGCCACCTAGCTTCATGGCTTTCTCTCACTGACCCCATCATAGTTATTTTTTTCAATGCTCAAAAGCTATGGTCATGTGTAATAAAAATGACAGCAGTCTGTAAAGTCTTGTAATACCCAACTGCACCATTTTGTCAAAAATAATAATAATAATAATAATTCACTTGCCCTGCAGTTCTGTGACTTCTAGGGATATTTGGAGATTTCTTTTTTACAAAATGGACCATTTTCTGCCTTAGCCTATGACACAATGCAAAACAAACTAATGCTTACATTAAATAACAAAATGAATGTTAGTTATTTTAAGATAAAAAAGAAAAATTTAGGTTGCATTGAATACTAAACATTTCAAATCTAGTCACTTTTATCAAGAATGAGGTATATACAAAAGCTGTAGAGAGAAGTTGTCATGTGCGATTAAGAATATGTTACAAGATGTAACATTATTGTAATAATATAAATGTAGTTTGCTAAGCAGACACATTTGCCCATATATGCCTGCATGGGGGGTATAGACTTTCATTAAGTACAGTGTTTAGTTATGTGTGTGTATTCTATATAAAGTAAGGTTGGAGGAGGAGTTATGGGGAAAGGGTGGTGTGAGAACAGGAGGGCAGTCTCAGGAAGTGAGGTAAAGGGGTGGAGTGATAAGAGAAGTTTTATATACAGAGGTTGGATTGGGGAAAGGTTGGCCACTTTGGCTTGGGTATTTGGTGCAAGAAGTACCTTTTGCCCATGTACAAGGG
This sequence comes from Protopterus annectens, assembly GCF_019279795.1. Lineage (NCBI taxonomy): Eukaryota > Metazoa > Chordata > Ceratodontiformes > Protopteridae > Protopterus > Protopterus annectens. The sequence goes on from NC_056737.1 coordinate 129,715,069, forward strand.
ACCAGAACTTTGCTGGTAGTAGGTAATTAGTCTGTGTGTAAGGTAAGTAAGGTCTATCTGAAGAATTTTGGCAGGTATAGATAAGTGTTGTATGTTATGTCAATTAATTATATTTAAAAACTTATAGCTATTAAATGGAATATAAAATAAAATAAGTTTAGAGTATGTATTTCAGCAGTGTGCCACAGAGTGTATAAGGGACAGCAGATAGGATTGATTTTTTTTTTTATTTTATTATCTTCACTTGGCAGGTGTTGTAACCCCCTTCCCCTATAGTAGTCATATTTTTGTGATCTGTTTGGGAGGGCAAAACAATGTGGGGATAGTAGTGCAGTATGAGTCTAGTGACACATCTTGCTAGACATGCATGCACGCATAATATTAAGTCAAAAGAATGTAGAGAGAATTGAGGCAGCAGAATGTATGGGATGAGGGGCTGTAGGATGGAATGTATTTCTCTGTTTTGGCGCAGTTTTACTTGTGATTACCTAGCTCCTCTTGCAGAGAGCTATTTTAGTTAGGTGGTGCTGCTGCTATGCCTCATGGTGCCAAGCTGTCCTGGGTCTGGCATAACCCTGGTATGGTGTAAAAGGGAGAAGGGCCTTCCTGTCAGTAGCTATGGTACAGTGAGTGAGACTGTCAGAAAAATAATATACAAAAAAAAGAAACAAAAGACAAAAAAGAGACAGAAGCAAAATATAAAATATGAATAATATATATATATAGTGACTGTAGGAGAAAGGCCATGCAGGTAGTTTAGAATGGAAAAGAGGAGCATGGAGATGCATTGGTGCTCTGACTGACTGGAGAGAGGGTTAGGGACTATTATTATTTAAAAAAAAAGTGAAAAACTGGGGTACTTTGCTGCTAGCTATGCTTATAGCAGAAATAGTAAATACATTTCCTTGTTCTTCCTTCACAACAGCTTCATTGCTAACACAGATAGGAAGGCACTTTGCAAAGGAATTGAGTTTTGCAGTTGATGCTCAGGGTGAAAGCTCTGATCTATAGTTCCTGTGGTATAGAGTTTGATTCCCTTTGACTAGACCTTGAGCAAGTCTGGACAGTGGGTCTACCATGTGGCCATTACAAAGGGAGGTAAAACTTGATAAACAGAACTTTGTTTACTTATTACAAGGCAACCATTCAGAGATGTCAATTCAAGGGCATGTTGTTTCATTGGGGCAAATTCTACCAGAATGAGGACAAATCTAGGCATAGGTAGGGACAATGGGGGGTCACATTTATTTAGTGCTATTAATTAGAGGCTTATGAGACTAAAGAGAATGGGAGTTAATATATATTTTCCGAAGTAAGGCATTCTATAGCTCCTTTTTATTGTCTCTGTTTCTTCTTCTTCTTCTTTCAGCTTTTCCCAGTTAGGGGTTGCCACAGCGGATCATCTGTCCGCTCATGACTGGCAGTGAAGTTTTACAGTGTCGAGTTGCCAGCCCGGCTCCCAACCTTCCACAGAAGGCACACACACGCACACATAGGGCCAATTTAGAGTGTCCGATCCACCTAGTGCATGTCTCTGGGATGTGGTAGGAAACCGGAGCACCCGGAGGAAACCCACGTGACCACAGGGAGGACATGCAGACTCCACACAGAAGGCACCCCAGCCGAGAATCGAACCAGAGAACCTCTTGCTGTGAGGTGACAACACTAACTGCTGCACCCTCTGTTTATTAAGTACAATTCATGACATTTGTACCATGGTAAAAAAATAATGCTCAGAGACTAGTTAGTCATCAGGATCCATTTGTATGGTGGTATAAATATGTACCCAACTACAGCTAATGTTCTTGGGGACAAGAGACTAGTTAGTCATCAGGATCCATTGTAGGAAGGCATAGGGATGTACACAACTACAGCTAATGTTCCGTGGGACAAGATACTAACTAGAAAATGTAGGGGGGGGGTGGGAGGAGTTTGACCACATAGCTTTGCCTGGGGCAGCAAGGGGATCCAAAAAAAGTGAAAAGCAGGGTAACGTTAGAGAGTCAGCCTTCAAAAGACAGTAAGCAGCTTTGGCGGATGATTAGAGGAAGTTGCCAAAGGATGGGTGGTTTGGTAAGAGGGTGGGGGTTATTGCAGTAGCAACCAACCTATATTTATTTTACAGATGGTGGAAGTCCATGCATTGAAATATTGTTGGACAGAGATTGTGGGAGAGGCAGTTGTGTTATTTAAAGACACAGAGGCACTATTGCAGCCAGATGCCCAACCCTTTATGGAGCCAGAGATGAGAGTTCATTAGAAATGCTGGCCTGCAGCAGAGTAGAACAGCACCAGTACCCTCAGTAAGATGAGAAGGAGATCAAGGACAAAGAATACTGGAGCTGGCAGAGTTGTAGAGGCTGGACCCCAATCATCGTTAGGTACTGCAGAATGTTGTGAGCATGTAGGGTAATTCGAGGTAGGTTTACCAGTTGATGGTTATTTGATAGTTTATTTTCAGGTTTTATGTGAGACAGAGCAGAATAAGTTACAGGAGCTTTTGAGGCTTGATGATCAGGTTCAGGAGGTAAGAAGTCAGGAGAGGATAGCTGCTACTGATTCTGACACTGGTCTAAGTAACCTGGCCTCAGCTGGACCATTCAGGGGTGGACACTCAAATAAGGATGCAATCAGTGCTTTGGTCCTGGGGGAACCTTGATGGAGATCCAGGCGAGTGACTTAACAGTTGAAACATTTTGTCAGGTAGGCAGGAGATTTTATTACCCCTAATATTTCAGCATCTATGAGGGAGAAGATAGAGTATGTTGAGATTTTTGAGTTGATTGATGCACATGGAGTGCAAAAATTATTAGAAGTGGAAGCTCCCAGGGCATGGATTTGTTAGTAGCACTTGCAAACTTAGACAAGAGGAGATCAGGAAGGTTCAAGGCTTGGGTCTAGGACAGTTGGGTTCTATTTTTCATCTATTTCATGGCTATACTGCTGGAGAAGGAGTTGCCCATGTTAGTGCATTTTCTCTATTATTTGGGAGGCCCAGAGATTATGGAGCAGAAATATATGGCTATGGTATGAGCAGTGTTTGTGCAAGAGCAAAGTGATGGATAGGTTGTTATAGTGGGAGTTTAGACATGTAGACATCTGGTTCACTACCATGTTAGATAGAACAGGGTGTCAGGGGAGGCTATACACAGGTGTCATGGGTGAAAGGGCAGCTGTGTGTTTGGCTTTTAATGTGGAGAGGTGATCTTGTCCATCTTGTAGGTTTAACCATGTTTGTTCCAGCTGTAAAGGTAATCATGTAGTGACAAAGAGTTCATGTAAAGAAGGTGATAGGCTTTCAAATGCCCTTGATGCAGATGCTGGAAGACAACTGTCAGCAGGTTAGGACAACTTTAGAGAGAGGGAGGAGAAATTTTTCTGGAACAAAAGGTGCCCCACCCTTTCAAGGCATGGCTGGGATGTAGACTTTCCCATTCTCCAATTAAGGTGGACATTTCGACTGCATTATCGAGTGATTATCCTGTTCAGTGTGAGGCAGAAGAGTTGGTTTAGTGTTTTACAGAGGGGTTTCTATCATATCAGGGATTTGGGGAGTGATATGAACCATAATCTGAAATCAGTAAAAGGAAGGGAGGGGATTGTGCAGGAGTTGTTAGATAAGGGGATTAAGGCAGGGAGAGTACTAGGCACTTCTGAAGTACCACTTTTCCATGATTTTCATATTTCGCCATTGAGTTTAGTTCCCAAGAAAAATACAGATGAGTTTAGATTAATTCATCATCTATCATACCCTGAAAGGGACTTGGTGAATGACTATATTTTCAGGCTGGATTCTGAGGTGTAGTACACTTCCATGGGTGATGCAGTTAGGCTCATTAGGAACTATAGGGTCCTCTGATTAGAAATTAAGTTGGATATTGATGCAGCATTCTGCTTGTTGCCTATTAGATAGGAGGACAGATGCTTGTGGAGTATGTACTTGGATGGAAAATATTACTTTGACAGGCCCATGTCGATGGAGTGTGCATTATGTGTTTGCTACTTTTGAGAATTTTAGCACAGTTTTGTAATAGAGTTGGCAGAATCCACTCCCTAAACTAAAAGCAGTTCATCATTTTGATGTGTTTTTTTTTTTTGACTGGCAAGGGGCAAAAGGAGGCAAAGGCAGGGATGCAAAGCTTTAAAAATTTCTACGAGGAAGTGGGGTTCCCTTGGCTCAGGATAAATTGAAGAGACTGAGTAAAGTTTTAAGCTTCTTAGGTTTGGAAGTAAATGCTGAACAGGGATTATTTTGTTTGTAACAGGAGAAACTGAAGAAGTTGAGGGTTAAGACTGAGGTGGAATCTACTGGAATCTCTCTCTCTTTTTCTGACATTCCTTCTTTTTGAAAAAAAAAAGTATATAGCAACTGACTGTAAAGATTTCTTTCATTGCAAATCTGAGTTAGGTATGACAGTTAAAAATGTCCTTCATCTTTCTCCTACTGAAACTCACCACTCCAGAATCTCCCTCAAATTGCAAGCCTATTGGAAACCTCTGCCCATTAGCAAAAGCTTTAGAAAAAATTATCATCTGTGAACAACTGCTCAAGTACATATAAACATATAACCTCTTATCAAATTGCCAACATGCCTTCTTTGTGTGTGTGTGTTGCCCTTCTGCTTCATTCTTTCCAGCTTACCCCACTGCCTTTATCTATAGCCAGGTCGACCAGCCTCTCCTACAGCCCCTGGTATATCTATGTTCTAAGGCTGGGGCCAGTGTGGAACCTAAGGAACGTCTGAGTCATGCCATTGATATCTTCCACCTGTGATTTTTTTTTTAGTGACCTACCCCTTGGACCCCTCTTCCCTGCATTTGTTTGTTTTACATATGAGGCTATTACTCTCCAGAAGTGTCGCTGGTTCAACCACTTCCCCAAGCTGGTACTTTGAACTAACACCCCATCCCCTCAGAGCAAAAAAAAAAAACACTTCACTGTACTAAGATGATTGCTACATCTACAACCACCCTCACCAGTGTTTTTTGTCCAGCGACTCTTTTCCTTCAGATTTAGGTCACCTGACCATTCCTATACATGCTGGTGACATAGTCTCAACTGCAGGTAATAGATCATTTCAGGAGCTCAATTCTGTCATGCAAAATGACTTTGTATTGGTTTAGGACTAGACTGACACTGACAAATGAAACATTAATACTACCAAACCCACGGTATTCAGCACAGCAAACAAGTTATCTGAAATTAAAGCTGCTTGTATTATAGACCTTTCATAAACCATATTTTCCTTTACCTCACACCAAAAATATCCAGGGCTCCTGTTAAGCAGCACTCTTTCCTGTCAGAAATATACAGGACATACAACCTCCAAAATAGTACACAACTTACAGTAGCCTACTTCTAACACACTTATAATTGAAGCTCATTGGGCAAAAAACATCAACATTTTAATCTTTAGATTACAATGTGCAGTATCCATCACAGACTTTCTCACAGGTAAATGCACTGCCTTACTATAGCTTACATATAATTAGTTGTTTAGATTTATTCACCATGCTAACTCTTCTGAACATCATTACCACTCTTATAAAGGGCAAACTGGTTACCAATCACAACAAGAGCTACCTATTTGCTTAACACATTCACTTTTAAATTACTTAAAGACAGATACTACCGTCCTTTGGCAAATAAGCTAACTTTGCAAAATGTCACATATAAACTCCATAAGAAAACCTGTCTTTAACTGATCAGACCTGATTTTAAACTAGCTGCATGTTAAAAATATTCAACAAATTGGCTTCCATTTCCTTAAAATTCACTGCCACAGGAAATTACTACAACAGGCAATCTTCTTCTTCTTAAAAAAAATTCATCTTATATACATAAACACTTGCATGCATTTTAGGTATGTGGGATTGGCTATCCTGCAAATTACTTCACTCAGTACAAGAAATAAAGAAATCATGGTCGTTATAGATTAAAAACATGCTGTATAACTAATAAGACTAACAAAATCATGACAGTTTTATGCAATTTACTCTTAACTCTTCACTCTTATCAATGTACCTCATATTCTGCTACACAGATGTTAACATTTTTATGTGTTTGTTTAATTGCTATTGTCTCTCATGTATTGTTCTTCCATATGACATGGATAGTGGCTGAAAAGGGCCATGTACGTGACCATCAGCATGGATAACAAACAACAAATATAATAAATAAAAATATTTTTACAATCAACTGCAATTATCATACTTAGAAAGTAAAGCTTACTTGTGTCTAAGTTCATATTACTGGAATCAAGGTGTCTATTTAAAGAAATAAAATCACACATTTTGTTCATCCTAAAAAGGTCCATTAGTTTATAAGCATGATCTCCTCAGTAATCAGACCTTAACTTGACATAACTTAACCTGTAGTACTTAGCATACCTCTCAAATTCTTTGCTCAAGACAAAGGGACAAAGCCACAAAATAATGTCATTAGGGGTTGCTGGTTGCTTCCTCATTCTATGGTTTAATAATATGTATGCTGTCACCAGACATCTAACACTAAGTGTCTAAACTGTATACAACTATGTTCATTCTTCATTAATAGAGGTTAGTAAGAGGTTAGATACAAACCTGTATGTCACCCGGTGGATAGTCAACTGGCTCACAGACAGGACCCAGGAAGATAGAATTGGGGAGTCCACCTCTACAAAGAGGTCAGTCACAAGTGGAGTCCCTCAAGAATCAATCCTTGAACCGCTCCTTTTTGGCATTTACTTCTCAGAAGCCAATGCCAATATCAATGGTCTCTGGCTGACTAAATTTGCAGATGATTGCAAATTAGGAGCTGTCTTTGAATCTCACTCTGACACAAATGATCTCCAGGAGGGGGTGGCACAGACAAACAACTGGTGTCAGAGCCATGGACTAAAACTAAATGCCAAGAAATGCATAATAGTATCCTTTAGGAAGTCATCCATCGCTGTTAACCATATTGACAACACACCCCTTAGAGATGACCCAGTAGTCAGGGACTTAGGAACACACATAGATAGTAATTTAGCCTTTGACCATCACATGTCTACAGTGGTGTGGAAATCATTCTATGCTGCACAACTTATAAACAAAGATATAGCATCTAAGTCCAAGGAAGTCATTGTTCCACTGTATTCGGCATTCATCAGATCTGTCATTGAGTACAATGCTCCCTTTGGTATGTACCTAACCAGGCATATCCAACAATTGGAATATCCACGGAGGTTCCTCACTAAAAGAATACAGGGCATAAGTAAAATGTCCTATGCAGACTGCCTCAAGTCTCTATCCCTGTATTCTGTCTCCTACAGGCTTTTGAGGGGGATCTATGCCTGGCATACAGGGCATTCTCAGACCCCACTCTGATGGGCCTCCTGCATATCCATAAAGCAAACACTAGAATTACCCATTCTAAAGACTTAAATCTTGCCTGTGATATAAATGAGACCTGCTGGAGAGATAGGTATGTATCCCAGAGACTACCCCATTTATGGAACAGGCTCCCCATCCATGTGAAGCAGAGTTCCTCCCTAACCCAATTCAAGTGCAACTTGGACAATTGGATGGGAAACTGGAAATTCATCCCTGGTTTAGCACCTATGCCTCTAATGAACACAGGTAACCTGTAAATGGTTCATCTCCCAGGCCCCTGCTTACACTTATCAAGGGTATCAGAACTTGCCAGAGATTTTGGCTGCACGGCTAGGCTTAAAAAGTCCCTTGTGGTCATTAGCCTACTAAACACCTATGAACCTATCTACATCTCACACTGATACCTCCTTCTCTCAGTATTCTGCAGTGCTACATCTTTTGTCAATTAACTGTCCTACAAAACAGAATATAAAACTACAATAACATATTATTTTATTATTCTTTAATTATTATTCTATTCCTTGTCTCTGCTTATAGCACATAATGACAGCTAACTTTTCCTCCAAATATTTGTAAGAGGCCTCTTTCTGAGGTGTCCTGTACATAGCTAGAATGAAACAATGAATTTTTATTCCATTTAAATGCACTTATCTTTAAAAAGTCTAATATACTGCAGAAGTGCCCTTTATATTTTCTTGCATATGTATTATAATTTGCCCACCTCTGTACTAAGCCTGCTTAAATTTCATAATGGCTACATTGCCGTAAATGTCATAATACAAATCTGAGTCTATGGTCCATACTTTTAATACAATCCTACCACCAAATTTCTCTTCCTTAAGGTTTAGACTATGGGTATTAGTACTTCCTTAAAAATAAATAGAAATAAAATTAAGGCCACAATTTGCTCACCACCCAATGTATTATGTTACAATTAAGTGTCTTAATATTGCCATCTCATTTTGCAATCCAATATTATTTTTCCACAGCAGTAATAAATACCTAACCTATATTTCCAGACTCTTTAAGTATACTGTCCAGAATATTTCTGATATCCTGCATTTTGGCCTCAGTTGTCAATTCCATATTGTCTTTTCTACAGACATACTTCTCCAGACCTTTACAAGTTAAACACCTATTACAAGCAATTTTCTTTGAACTGCTGTTCAAATATTTTTCTAGACTGAGATCATATGACTGAATTCTTTAATATAAGGGCAGGAGTGAGGTGGTTGCACTACCTGATCTGGGTGTATAGGATCACTCAAAGGTGCTGAACTTATTTTTCTGTTTCTACCATTGTGCCTATGCTTTGTGTTGAATTGTATGTCTTCTTTCTCCACAATCTCAGTCTCTGGTTACTCACTCTAGTCAAGGTTTACTCACTTTCCTATTCTGACTAAAATATGATTCCATAATTATCTGAATTCTGTTTGCCTGGTTAACCCTGAATTACTTATGCTGCACAAATTATTTTCAGTAAACTCTGCCACAGGCCCCAACAATGATATCCCAAGAGATTCAATTTTTTTTTCTGTTATATTATTATTCCAAATTACACAATGAAAATAATGTATATATCCATACCACAGAGTCTAAACAACAGCTACCCAAAAGGAAAATAAAGTGAAACAGTATTATTGTGTGTCTGAATGTGTTAATGTCTACCTCAAAAATATTTCATACTTGTATGGCTTTTGAAAAATGGGAAATACAACATAGAGTGTGCCTCTTTAACAGACTGATGCCATTCGGTTATCAGACAGTCAATATATATAACCATGTGGTACAGTTTCAGTTCATACCTCTGAACCCCCAAGCATTAAAAATCCTAACATTGGCCTTTAAAAATCATTAGCCAAATTGCAGAAAGAGGACCACAATCTTATTTTTTACAATAAAGGTCTTTAAATACTAGACCCTTTCTAGTTAGTGGTAGTGAATCTTTGTACAGGATTAGTTTATGGATTTAGTAAAGTATGTACTTATAAACACGTCTGAACTTATGAGGAGCTTCATAAATTCAGGCAGAACAAAACTACATCTAAAGGCCAAAAACACAGAAGAACACTAAGTGTCAATATATTATTGCATGACCTAAAAAATATCTCAAAAGAGCTAGCAGTCTGGCGTTACATTTATGAAACTCTGTGTTACATTTGGGATACAAAGATACCACTACGCTCTTGAAAGAAGCAGCTGTAGTTGATTTAGAAAATAGGAAGAACGTGAAATTATTTTTTTATTTGTTTTTATTTCATTCCCTTTCCCATGCATAGTTATTGTAGTTCGCATTAGTTTTAAGGTGTCCAGACTATGAAAGGACCGTGCAGTATGGACAGCTGGCAAGTTGAACAATAACAATATTTTGCACTAATGGACAAGACAACCACAATACAAACATGTATATGCATACATACAAATACCAAAATGACACGATCTCAGTTTTCTCTGGATTTACTGACAGAGGGCTTTTTTAGTGAAAGTGAAGTTTTCAGTATTTTGCTATTTGCTCTTAGTGGTAGTTCAGTGTTTTGTGATTCTCTTTTCTTTCGATCAGTTGTGATTTTCTCTTTTTAATTTTCAACCTTTCATGACAAAATCATATATACATCATAAAACCAGTGGCAAAAAGGATGCAATTCCAAGAATTCACATTTCTCTTTTCTCTCACTTGTTAATCTCTTTGTTTTTCTTTCTCTGTCTTTTACACAGACACAGTCACATGCACACATACATCTGAGCATAACACACACATATGCTTTCACTCTCTCACTATACTTCTGCATGACATTTTCCTGTGCTTTCTGTATCATCCTATTGTGCCCCACTGTTTATGCCCACATTGTTGTTAGAGCAGTGATGCATGCTTGCAATTTGTTGATTCTGCTTGAGAGATGTGGAATGTTTTGTCACTTAACCTAACCCTTTCCCTCAGGGTCAGGTAGATACATTAAGACAATATTATACCATGATCCCCCATTAATATTCCAAAACGTGCATGCTGATTGGCCAGTGTGCACATTGTAAATCGACTTATACTAATGGAAAAAGGTCCGGTCGCCTGGACTTTTTCCATTAGTATAAGTCTCTTTTAAAACACACTGTCTCGCTATGTTAAAAGAGTTTAACATAGCGACACAGGTAGAAAAAAAGCAACGGAGATCTCTGTTGCTTTTTTTAAAGCTGTCTCGCTATGTTAAACTCTTTAACATAGCAACACAGTGTGTAAAAAGCAATGGAGATCTTGCTTTCTCCGGTGCTTTTTTTTAAACCTGTTTCGCTATGTTAAATGGGTTTAACATAGCGAGACAGCTTTAAAATAAGCAACGGAGATCTCCACTGCTTATTTTAAAGCTGTCTCACTATGTTAAACCCATTTAACATAACGAGACAGGTTTAAAAAAAAAAAGCAAGGGAGAAAGCAAGATCTCCGTTGCTTTTTACTGTTTCGCTATGTTAAATGGGTTTAACATAGCGAGACAGCTTTAAAATAAGCAACAGACATCTCCGTTGCTTATTTTAAAACTGTCTCACTATGTTAAACCCATTTAACATAGTGAGACAGTAAAAAGCAACGGAGATCTTGCTTTCTTCGTTGCTTTTGGCCACAGCTCTGATGTACTGCGTAGGCATGCGCAGTACATCAGAACTGCCGCGGATACCAGCCAGCTGCGGAAGGGCAGCAAAGAGGCATTATACAATGCCATTATTTAAGAAAAGTAATTATTTCTTTTCTTAAATAATGTCATAGTATAATAGCAATAACCCACTTCTGGGTGTGAGTAATGCGGGATTTACCCACGGTTGTCTTTGTTTGGTCCCGAGGGCGAACCACGCCAACCATGGGTAAATCCCGCATTACCCACACCCAGGCGTGGGTTATTGCTATATACTTCTGTTTGCATTACATATCTGCCTCACCAGTTTAGCCACCATCTTCTGAAGTAATATTGCACTCTATATAGCTTCTAGAATGCAAGAATCTCCAGAATGGACCAAGATTTTTCCACAGTGGTATCTGTATAATCTTGTTACAAATGCTTGTTTTTAAGTAGTGCTGTCTCTCTTATAAGACTATGTGAATGTATTTAAGATTTATTTAGGTAACATTCCAGACTGAAATATTGAAAATGTGGTGGTATGCTTATCAGAAAAAGTTGCCAATAAAAGATTTCCTTTCCTTGCCTTTACACAACTCCATGAGATGAAACTTTTAATATATCCTAGTCAACTTTTAAATACATCTGTTGAATCTTCTATTTCATACCCACCTTGTTAAAATCTCTTCCTAACAAGTGCCTGCAGGGAAAGGGTTGACCTAATTGTTAAGGTCTTTATCTCACAGACACAAGGTACAAGGTTTGATTCTGACCTCTAATTGCTGACTATACTTGTAATAATCCTCAGAATGGTAGTCTAACATATACCCATAATTTCTCCTGAAAAAATAATTATTCTGGTATATGACCATTGCCATACATTAGACATTTGTAATAATATTTATATGTGTTCCAGCAGTTACAATTGTTGGTATACTAAATAAATGCAGATGAGATGAAGAATATAAAGTGAATTTTTATTACTTCACATGGTACAGTGCATTGCTTTAGTTTGCAATGTGTTGTATTTATTACTGTCATTCATAAGGGTATTTATAACTGCAACAGCCCTTCAGCAAACTAATATCATAGTCAATGCAGCCATAAACCATAGAAAGAGAAGTGCTATGCAATGTTTTTAAATAAACTGCTTGAAACAGTTTGCCTCTAATCTTTATCTGAAATGAATACCAGCTATTAATCTTGTTTCTATTATCATTACAGCAGTGTGGCAGAGAAAACTACCAGTGCCCCATAGAAGCTCAGTTGCTACAGTCTGGCATGCATTTGGCTGCCTGTGGATATGTAGCTGGAGGCAACATACAGTAAATCATGTTTGTTGAGCTGGAAATTGTACAGTATCTACACAACTGTGACATTTTCATTCATTCTGAATGTATGTATACCTCACGTCACATAGAGATAAATTCCGAATATTTTAAAAATAATATATATATCTAGTAATAAATAGTACAGGAGAAAATGACAGCTGTGTAAAGTAAACCACATTAGTTAAGAATATAGTTCTACCCCCTCCAGGATTAAAAGATTTCCCAGCCAGAAAAAACACATTATGCGTCTTTTCATTCTGTGCAGGTTGCTAAGTAACAAACTGTTTAAATTTAGTTCTTTCTTTGCAGAAAAAAAATAATGCCGTTCCACTGTGTTATTGGTATACAGAAACTTTATATGCTTCAGTTCCTCAGATAACTGCTGCTACCTCTCTTTTTGACTTTAACATGGCTGAAATATTTTGTGCTCTCATAACAGTATATTAAAAGGAGCATCTTGGTTTATTTGTAGCTGCATAGTTCATTCCCAATATCAGACATTTTAAAGAAAAACAAGTCCAAGAAAAAATGCAGGATATGTATGCAATTTAGTTCTGCTAACTAAAACGCTGGTGTAATAATCAACTACTGAATGCCTTGCAAAAACAAAAAATTATATAGTATGCCTGTCATAAACATGTGCTGGATAAAGGGACAATCAAGTCATTTTAAATAGTGGAGCTTACTTTTTATTTTAATTTCCCCAATTATTTTGGGTTTCCAGTAACATGACAGGAATGGACCCCATTCCTAAGTCAAAGTACGATTAAAGTTCATGAAATTAATATTGTTTCAATCTTTGATGTTAGCCAAAACTGCTCTTCATAGCACCCGCAATGTGCCCAGTAATGACTCCTTCTGCAATTCATACGGCGTTACATGCATCAGTAACATATCTAAATATTATTGTAAGTTCTTTTTTATATGACCCACTGCTCCTACTACTGTTGGAACCATCTGGGTATCCTTCTTCCACATTGCCCGCATTTCTACCTGCAAATCCTGGTATTTTATGACTTTCTCTCTGTCTGTACATAAGACACTATATTCACTGGGTGTAGCAGTTTCAGTGAAAAATGCTACTTTTCTCTTCTTTTCATGGACTACTGTATCTAGTTTTCTCCTATCTATTTTTTGAACTGTTGGTAATGGGTGATCCCATGTCATATAAACTTCATCATTTTATATAATATTTTAAGGCTCATGTTTCCAGTGTTTACTTAGCATTACAATGCTTACTTAATATTTTCTCCAAATCTTTTGGGTTTCTAATACCATGAAGGGAATGGACCCCATTCCTAAGTCAAAGTATGATTAAAGTTCATGAAATTTGTATTGTTTCAATCTTTGATATCAGCTAGAAGTGCTCTTCGCAGCACCCACAATGTGCCCAGTAATGACTCCTTCTGCAATTCATATGGAGTTACATGTATTGGTAACATATCTAAATATGATTCTAGATTCTTTTTTATAACACCCATTGATCCTACTGTTGTTGGAATTGTCTGGGTATCTTTCTCCCACATTGCTCTCATTTCTGCTTGCAAATCTTGATATTTTATAACTTTGTGTCTCTCTGTACACAAGACACTGTAGTCACTGGTTGTAGCAATTCCAATGATCAATGCTACTTTTGTCTTCTTTTCATGGACCATTATATCTGGTTTTCTCGCAGCTATCTTTTGAACTGTTAGTAATGGGTGATCCCATGTGATACAGACTTCATCATTTTCTATGATGCTTTGTGGCTTATGTTTCAGTGTTTTTCATCTGCTTCAGTATTATAATGTTTGCACAATGCCCAGTGCAACAGTCTTGCCACATTAAGCCTTTCAGTATACAGTCCTTCTGCCATTAGTATGTCACAACCAGCAACACTTTGTAAACCAATGTGTACGTAGTCCACTATCTTGAGCCACCAGTATTAACCTTTCATCTTTTGGTTTGAATTTGCATCTCCTTAACCATTCCTATGTTTTGATCCTGATCAACACGAGGATGTTCCAGGAGTTCTCTATACTTGCAACTATATTTATGCACTTTCCTCATTTCTTGCCTTCTCATCTGATTCTTCACCTTATGTTCTTTCTTTTGTTTTTTTGCACATTCTATTGCTGACTGATTTTTATCTACTTCTGGTTTGATTTCCATTCCCGCTTGACATTGATATGCTTCTGCTAGACTAAGAAGAGAAGTCATCTTATATTTATTCTCCTCAAGTTTCAAAACTTTCACTATATTAGGGTCTTGTGAGGTCCGCAGATATGAATGCAGTCCCACAATTGCAGATATATACATGTAATCAATTTCAAGGAGGCCCAGACCTCCTTTGGAATGGGGAGTATATAATCTTGGTATGCACTGATTTTTATAAATCAATTGATGAGCTGAAACATCCTTCTTGTTTTCCTGTCTAATGTATCCAACATCTTTTGGGACCAGTCAATCACTCCAAAACTGTTAGGACAGAAAAAGCAAATTGGTTTATAGGTTGAACTTTGTTCCTAGATGTCAATACTGTTTTCAGGATTAAATTAAGTCTTCTAAAATATTCCTTACTGAGTTTTATTTGCATCTGTTCATGTTTTATACTGGTAATCCTTCATCAATTCCCAAATATTCATACACTCCCTCTTGGTGAAGTTCTTTTATAGGTTCATAGATTAGTACTAGGCTAACTGCCCTTGCGAGCCATTTTAAGCCTAGCCAATTATCCCTTGTGAGACTCAAACCCTGTACCTTGTGTTTGTAAGGCAAACAGCTTAACCATTAGGCCACCCTCCCAACCCTATCGCATTCTTGTCCCAAACCTATGTTTTCTTGGTGCTGCAGCTTTCCTAATTTAAAGGTTACATTTGTACATTTATCAAGACCAAATGACATTCTTATATCAAGTGAAAACGTTTTGATTATTTGTAGTTGTGCTTTCAATACTCATCTGATGAACTATACAGTTTTAAATCATTGACAAAGAGAAGATGAGAAGTCTTTATACTTTGTTGCTTTTTGGGAGCCAAATTATAGCCATGACCTAATCTGTTAAGCAAACAGTTTAATGAGTTAAGGGCAAGGCAAAAGAGCAGCAGTGACAGAGAGTCACCCTGGAATATCCCCTTTGGATTTTTATCCCTGAAATAATAATTTGTCCTTTATCATAACTTAACTGCAAAGTGGTTTGCCACTGTGTCATGGTCACTGTGATGTAGTTTATCAGTGTAAGGTGTATCCTATATATTTTGCCCATACCATACTTAGATTTTTCCCCTTTTTACATTTCTCCACTATGACTTCATTTAACAATAAATGATCCTTTCTTCCATATGACTTTCTTGTGTTACCCTTTTGTCCTATTGCCATAATTGAGTTCTTTTTCTAAATGACTATAAACTGACATCAATTCCAGTGTATAGTTTATACATTGTCGGAAGGAATAACAGACCTTATATGTTATTAATTTGGCTGCACAGTAGTGTATCCTATTTGCTTCTGTTTCGACAGTCCTAATTACTGTGTTCATTTGTTTTATCAAACTTCTAACTTTTGGGGTTTTATTGACCTTCTGCAGTCTATCTCTTTCTTTGATTGTAATATGTCTATCCATCTGTATTAAATCAAGAGCATTATAACTGAACCACTGATATAGAAGTAGGGCATCTCATTTATCTGCATCACTTGCAATCTGAGATTAATTAACAGCTCTGTTGCCAAAGGATTGATGTCCAGGAGAGGGAGGAATGTACAACTGATACTCACTCATCTTACTTGTTGAGGGAGGATTTGTGGAGAATCCCACTTTAAGGATAAGTCCTCTTAGCAGCCAGGAGTTAGTTTCCAAGGTCTGTGCTCTCAGAATGGTGTATGGGAAGAAATCTGTTGAGATCCAGTGTAAAAGTGAAGTTACATGCCTGCAGCCTGCATGACTCCATTTGCACACCACAGATGCACTCTCAGAAAAAGTAGGGGCATGGATAAAAAAATAAATAAATAAAAACGTTCTTGGTTTTATTTTAATCTTCACCATTAGCAACTCATACGGCAAAAAATATACTGGTTAGATATTCATCGTTAAATCTAGTGACCTAATATTGTAAGAACAAATAAATACCCCACAATAGTTTAAAACAGCATTAGGACTACCCACAATGCACTTTAGTGATCAGAAATGTTTTTATGTGATTTCCTAAGTGAAGTCTGACAATGGTGTTTACCTTACAAACACAAGGTGTAGGGTTTGATTCTCATATGGAGTAACTGGCTAGGATTAAAATGGCTCACAAGGGCAGTAAGCCTAGTGAATCAATCTCATAGTATCACATAAATTATGTAATCTATATTAACACCTAGTCACTTGTATTGAATAATAATGTCTACGACTTGTTAATACACCCAAGTCCCCCCCCCCCCCACTGTGGCTACTTCTACAAGCAAGAACCACCCCCTGTAAGAGAAAAATCTGTTTGTGATTCATATTCTTGGAACAAATACCTAGCTATTTTGCAGCATCAATCCCAAATCCTGATTAAGAGGCCACGGTGGGGCAGTGGTTAGCATTATCGCCTCCCAGCAAGAGGTTCTCCTGTTCGATTCTTGGCTGGAGTGCCTTCTGTGTGGAGTCTACATGTCCTCCAAGTGGTCGAGTGACGTTAAAGATATGCAGGTAGGTGCGTGCATGAATGGGTGTGCCTTCTTTGAAGGTTGGGTGTCAGGCTGGAAACTCGGCACCATAAAAATCCACTGCCAATCATTAGTGGACCAGAGTTCTGCTGTGGCGACCCCTAACTGGGAAAAGCCAAAAGACTAATCCTGATTCACACACCTCTTTTTTTCTCATTACAGTGCGCAACACACTGCAACCCAAGAGCAGATGTTTGCAACTGCCACTTACATGTTACATGTGAATTAGCTTACTCTGCATTTAAAATTGAATGAAATATTTAAAATGTCCTCTACACCCCTGCTACTAATGTATCCTAACTCTGAGATCTCCTGGAAATAATATACTCTCAAAGTTGAGATTTATTCCCTTGCTTGGACTTATTTTTCTCAGTTTTGAGGATCATGGTTACTGGCCTTATACATTCAACAGCACCCATTAAAAACAAATATCAAAAACAGTACTGGGACCAAGACTCCTCCCTGCAGTACTTTGCGTGTCAGTCTGTTTACAGGGAATACCTTCTCCTCATCTCCACACACCACTCCCTCCTCTTAGCTGCTGATTTATCCACCCATGGATCAACCCTGGCACAAATTCTATTCTGCCCAACTTGCTGATCTGTCACTCTAAAGATAAATGTCTTCCTGATGCCCAGATGTATTATGCTTTTAACTACCCTTGTTATTCTATGAATTTTTCCAATTATAATATTGTTATGCCTCCTAGAAGCCTTCCATAGATTTATCTGGTCCCACAGCCCATCTCCCTGACACATCCAGATAACCTCCAATTGCTTCTTATCAGCCTCTCTTGATCTGAATCATCTCTGTCAAGCTCCCTTTAATTCCTCAAGAAATAGCACATTATTTTGTCTATCTGAAAAGGCAGGGTAATTGGTTTCTTGGTATAAGAGAGCACAGACTGAGTTACAGGCTGTTATCCATGCATGTATCAGTCACCTACTCAAAGCACTGATAATGTAACCCATAGTAAAGTGTACTAATGTCATCTGCATTTTCAGAAAAGGTCTTCCCAGTACTGCCATGTATGTGACACTAATGCTAAAGAACTGGGCTTTTCCAGAAGTTACAAAAGCTGAACAATTCACTTAAATCTCTCTCTCCCTGTAATACAACAGCATGTCTATGGTCTGTTCTGCTTGTTTTTCCCCGATGTCCTGTTCTGAACACCAGTGGGTAGCTTCATAGATGGACACCTTGCATCTATAACACAGGGATGTATCCAGGATTTTTCTAATGAAAATATAGTTAATTATTTAAGAGACCCTAACATGTCATCTTTTAGTAAAAATATTTTGGTAAAATTCTCCCTGTCTGCTATAATGAGATGAGATGGAATTTTCCTTTGACATTTTTCTGTGAGGATTTCTAAGTCAGCTGCCAGCTGTGGGACTCTTTGCTATAAGGTAAACCCTAAGTTAAGAAAAATCATTATCAAGAAATAATTTTAAAACATACAAGATGTGTAAAGGTGAATGATAAAGTATCTTTAACAGTAATTTTCTAAAGTGACACATTTCCTCTTTTTCTTCAAAAATAGTTAGCTAGATATATTAAGACTTCTTTTTCTGGTAAAACTAAGAATGTTTAAAAAAAAATCAAAACTTCTTCACTTTAGGCAAACAAAAGATTAATTATTTCAGAGCCATAGAAAGACCATATATTGAGAACCAAAAAGAAAATCAAAATGGGCCGGATTCATGAACAGCTGCATGAAACAGCTGCAAAATAAAGGTAAACAGCAACAGATACTAATTAAGGTATAACTAGCTAGAGTAGATGCCAATTAACCAATCCAAGGTGGTGGAGTTATTCAGGAAGCCATAAAGCAACTGTGTACACTTAGTATAACCATTTGCTTTGAATTCCAAAATATGTTTGAATACAGGCACCATCACACTTAGGAAAAAAAAGCAATGTTGCTGCTGTCTTGTATGTGTATGTATAGCAGACTCAAATCTATGCTGCTCCTGCTGCTGATAGACATCTGCCAAGGAAAAGAAGGGTGTTCAGACCCCATTTAACATTTCATTGACTAGATCCATCCATGCATCCATACATCCAACCACAAACCCTTTTCCCATTTTTTGCACATTAGATCAGGGTGTCACGTCAACAGTAAAAATCATCTAGATCCAAGGTTCACACTGCTGATTAGCTAGTCCTGCTGTGGTATATCATGATATTGAAATATTAGAGTGATATAGGATGGATAGGGAAATATTCCAGGATCTCTGCAAACTCTGTCACCCCCGCCTCAGACACAGAGGATATTGAGGAGAACCTATACCAGCTGAAACTAAGGTATGTGTAGCAATAAGGATATTAGCTATTGGTACATTCCAGATACCCACAGAGGATATGCTAGTGGTGTCACAGACCTCACCCTCCATAATATTGCACCAATTACTTAATGTTATTCTGGAACTTGCAAGGGGGTATATCTATTTTTCCCACACCCCAGAGGACAGAGCAAGAATAATGCAGGACTTTTCTGCCATGGCACACTTCCCTGACATTTTGGGGGCCACAGACTGCAAACGCATAGAAATAAACCCCCCACATGGTGAAAAGAGAAGGATATACATTAACAGGAATGAGTTCCACTTAATCAACTGCCAAGTTGTCTGTAATGTCCGAGGGATCGTCCTCACTGTGTGTGCTGGCAACCCAGGCAGTTATCATGACTGATAAATATGGGACACCTCTCAGCCTTTCACAAGGTTTGCTATGGGGTGATGTTCCACAAGGCCATTTACTGGGGGATGCAAGTTATGCACTGGAACCTTGGCTCAAGACACCCATCAGAAATACACACACCCCAATGAATAAGTATACACCGACACCCATGGTCAAACTATAAACATCATACAGAGTGTGTTTGACATTCTGAAGTCACGGTTCCAGTGTCTAGACACATCAAGTTGTGCCCTGCAGTATGACCCAGGCACCTGCATGGAAACACTCACAGTGTGCTGTGTTGCACAATATCATCTTGATGAAATAACTGCAACAGGGACAGCAAGTGCCAGTGGCACAGATTCCTGAGCCACAGGCAGGGTCAGTACTTCCAGTACATACAGACAAGGATTTTGAGGTAGAACCTACAGCTGCAGAGGGAGCTGGCAGATGTAGGCATGCTCAGTATGCCCTCACCCTGGCTAAGAGGCAAAGGATAGCACACACACTCACCACCTAAGGAAGACACATAACAACCAAACGACATACAAACTGATGCCAACAAATGACCACAACCTCTACTTCCCCATGTAATGGCTGTATACTGATAGCATCAGACAGAGACAGCCCCAAAGGACAAAAGTCATACTTGCAGTAATGTCAAGGTAAGTGCGGAATCTGTAGTATAAAAACAAATGTGTAAGAAGATAAAATTAACACATATACCTGCATACTGTTAGTCATAAATGTACTCAAGCAGAACCTGTGTGAGGTGTCCAGCAATTGCATTAATAGCATTTATGACAGATATGTTCAATGTACAGCTATACATTTTATGCAATAACCTGCATGAAGCCAGTCTCTTACCTAGTGTATATAAACTAGTCAACAGGCCAATTATATCAACAGTTTCACAAAATGCATGACTTACAATACTAAATGAAACAATAATTCAGAAATGAGCATGTACAAAAACATCCCAAATTTTCTTCTGCAATTTGTTAAATTAGAACATTTCTCAGGGCCAGTAACAGGAGATGTGTCACAATCAACATTAAGTGTGAAATGTGTATGTGTGTCTGCATGACCCCAATCAAGCTCTGTGATAGCACTACATCCTGGCATGTTAGACAGGTGTAAGCCATGCATGGTAGAGATGTCAGTTCAATGTCATCACTCCAGACCACAAGAACTGCTTCTGCCAGGAGTTGCACTGCCACGTCTATGTCCCCCGTTGGAAGTGAGTATGCTACCTGAATGTAAGTGATGTCTACTCGATGAGCTCTCTTCTTGACTATGTTCAGAACCATGAACTGTGGCCATTCATGCCTGGTTGTGGACACCTCAATCACTGATGGAAAAGTGGAAGTAGAATCACTACAGGAACAGGATCTGCCACAGTCATGTCATCTAACACTGGAGGATGTTGCAGGTCTATAGAAATATGGCTGCAGACCCTCTCACGGCAGGCACTTCATCACAGACACTGCCCGATCCACTGTGTCACTCATCCTATACAAGGAGTCACCCACATGGCTGAGGCAAACATGCATGTCAAAATGAGCCACATTTAGAACTCCCACTATTAGGTTCATAGGTTCATAGGTAGGTACTAGGCTATTGGCCCTAGGGCCTATATAAGCCTAGCCAAAAGTACCCTGGCTTTCGCCACCCAAGAAAATTATTTTCCTGTGCCACTGCCGAGCAGAGCCACAGAAGTGATCCCTAAGGTGAATTTCCTATCTCCCATCCAATCATCAAGATTTTTCTTGAACAGTGCTAATGAGGAGCTTTGTTTGATATAGATAGGTAGTTTGTTCCAGAGTATGGGAAGTCTCTAGGACAGGAATCTATCCCTCCAGCATGTTCTGTTTATTGTGGTGATGAGGTTTAGGTCCCTAGAGCGTGTAGCTCGTAGGGATTGGGATTTCTTTAAGTGGAGCATGTCTAAAAGCTCTGGGTTTGACATAGCTTTGTGTGTTAGGCAGAGATCCCCTCTGAGTAGGCGATATGCAATGGAGTAAAGCTGCAGTTTTTTGAGATGGTCTGCATAGTACATCTCTTTGAGGCCGGTAATCCTCTTTGTGAGGTATTTCTGTGGCCTTTCCATTTGTTGTAGATGTCTTGTGAGGTACATACCAAAAGGGGCATTGTACTCTATAATGGGTCTAATGAGTGATGAGTAGAGGGGAACAATGACCTCTTTTTTCATGGATGAGAAACCTTTTGTGATGAGGTGTGCCACATAGAAGGATTTCCTGACTACTGTGGCGATGTGATTATCAAAGGAGAGACTACTGTCCACCTGTGTCCCAAGGTCTCTTATCAAACTTTCGGTGTTAAGTAGACTACCACCTATGTGGTAGTTCATGGGTACTGAGTTTTTACCAAAAGGAATGACAATGCACTTTTTGGCATTGAGCATGAGGCCATGGCTTTGACACCAGACATCTGTTTCAGCAAGGCCCTTTTGTAGGATGTCCACATCTTTTGGAGTTTTGATTATGGCTCCTAATTTGCAGTCATCTGTGAACTTCATTAGCCAAAGACCTTCTGTGTTGGCCTGTACTTCAGAGAAGTAGATAGCAAACAGGAGAGGACCCAGGACTGAACCCTGTGGTACTCCACTTGTCACTGGTCTGAAGCTGGATTTGGACTCTGCCACTTTCACAGTGAGGGTTCTGTCAGTGAGCCACTTGGCAACCCATCTTGTGACATAGGGATTTATACCTAGTTTAGTGAGTTTATCTATAATTCCAGAGTGGGGGATGGTGTCAAAAGCCTTGGCGAGATCTAGATAGGCTGTGTGAACCACCTTACCCTCATCTACAGCTTTGGTGACTGCTTCAAAGAAGTCTATCAGGTTTAGGAGACATGATCTGCCTTTTACAAACCCGAACTTGGTGGGGTCCTGAGTTTGGAGATTACCAATGTCATTGTTTATAAGTTCCATGACGATACGCTCCATAGCCTTGCAGACCAGGCTCGTTAGGCTAATGGGACGGTAGTTTCCAGGGTCTGTGGTGGCTCCCCCTTTGTGGAGTGGGATAACTGTCGCTGTGCACCATTCAGTGGGTACATAGCCTGAGGTGAGGCTATGATTGAACATGGTACTTAGGTGGGATGCCAGTTCATTCTGTAGTTCATGTAGAACACAGCCTGGGATGTCGTCAGGTCCCATGGATGCTGTGTTCTTGGCTTTGGATAGTGTGTTTTTTACCTGTGCAGCCGTGATTACAGGAACTTTGCATTCTTCAGGTATAGAGATGGGCCCTTTAGGGGATGACAGAGGGGTAAAGTTAGCACTGAACCTATCTGCCAGGATGTTGGCAATATCCATTGGTTCTGTATATTTAGTGCCATTGTGCTGTAACTCAGAGCAGATCTGAGTGTTGCCATTGAGATTCTTGACATAGCTATAGAATGCTTTGTGGTTGTCTTTAGAGTCAGTGGTGATTTTGTTTTCATAACTAGCTTTGGAGGATTTTATGAGGGATCTCAGCTTCTTACTGAAGCTGACCAGGGAGTTTCTCCAATCATGGGATTTTACTCTTTTTTTGCAACAGTTTCTTTCTTCTGTTGTAGAGTTTGTTTATGGCAGGGGACCACCAGATTGGCTTCCTTTTATCGGAGGATAGCATCTTGGTTCTGTTAGGAATTGCACGATCCATGCACTCATGTAAGTGCTTATAAAGTGCATTTGTGTAGGATTCAGCAGTCATACATCTATTGTCCGTCAGCATGGGTGTCGTGAAGTTTGCCACTTCTGTCTTAAGAACCGTGAAGTTGGCTTTGGAGACATTTTTTACTGTGGTTTTCCTAATGGGGGTGGGGGAGGGATGTGAATGTCTAGGGTGATTAGCTTATGGTCGGATCTGACCAATGAGGAACTGACCTCTGGTGTGGAGCACCGGTTGCCCATGTTGGTAATAACCAGGTCTAGGATATTGCTGCCCCTGGTGGGGGTGTGGATAAGTTGATCCATGGCATTGGAATTTATGAATTCCAGAAAACGTTGAGCACAAGAGTTGGTACATGAGTAGTTTTCCCAGTTAATGGTAGGGTAGTTGAAATCGCCCATTATTAGGGTGTTAGATTGTACCCTAATATTTTCCAGTGTATTAAGAAATGAGGAGTGGGAATCCTGGGGCATGGTGGGGGATCTGTAGCAAGCTACAATTTGGATTGCGGTCTTGCCCAGAGTTAGTTGCACTTGGATAATCTCAGATGCATTATTCTGAGAAACTAGCCTGGAGGTGTGGATATCCTTAATGAATATGGACACGCCTCTGCCTTTAGTGTTTCAGTCCAGGTTAGGTGGCCGAAAGATGTGGTATGAATTATAGCCTGGTAATGCAGGGGTACTCTCAGAAGCCTTGAACCAGGTCTCTGTCACTGCACAGATGTCAATGTTCTCCATTTTAAGGAGTGCCTTGAGAGAGTGCATTTTGAGGTTTAGACTTCTAGCATTGAGTAGCAATACCCTCAGATTCTTCTTGCCTGTACCTGTTAGGGTGGTGAATTTGTCATTTGAACCTTGCCTAAAAAAGGCACTATAGGGGTGGCAAGAGCCTTAGCCAGTATCCAGAATCCCAGGGGCGACAGGTGCGGCCCATCGCTGGCAAAGCATCATGGCTTGTTGATCATGTCATCCCAGGCAGACAGATACTGGATCCCCTTAGAATGACACCAGAAGCTTAGCCAATTGTTGAAGTGTCCTTGTACTGTGGTATCATTCTGGGTGATGGCAGGATGCTACTCAGGGCTAAGGTCATACCTGCCTGGGCTACAAGATCAGACAGCTCCTCCATGTCCCTTTTCATGTAGTCCAAGGAGGTACATCTCAGGTCATTCACACCAACATGGACAATGACAGAGTCATATTTGTACTTGTTGTGGAGTGACCTGAGTGCATGCGTTATGTGGCAGATCCTGGCACCCGGAAGGCAGCTGACAGTAACTTTCCCCTTGTTTAGCCTGGTGAGTGGAACATCAGTGTGCCTGACTATAGAGTCACCTATGACTAGAGTGTTGGGTACGTTGTTATGCCTTATGGGCTGTGGTTGAGTGGCACACTGAGTTTGTGGGCTATGTGTCATTTGGGTCTAGTGTTTGGCTCACTGCTGCCTCACTTCTGAGGCCTTGGTGGAACGTGCTTGTGACCCCATGATGGACTTATACATACATCTGGTGGCACATAATGATATGCCTTAGCGTCAGGAGGTGGAGGATGGACAGTAAGCCTCTTCAGCACCTCTAGCAACTCTCTTGTGTGATACCATGCCCTCGCGAAGGTTACAGTCAGACTCAATCAGCTCTGCAAACAGAGTAACCACACTACCCTGATCAACTGTATCACCCACAACATGTCTTATATCTAAGAGTTCAGTGGAATTGATATGCATAGGCATATTGATTGTGCTCGAAATAAGGCCAGAGAATATGTGAGCCACAACCTTAGTGTCAGACTGAAAGTCTGCACCCTATGATTGTGCCTCTTTAAAATTACCATCATTATCAGAGCCTGCCAATACGAGTTCTACAATGCCACTGTCAGGATCACCTTTGATAATAAGCAAAAAACACAAGAATAAGCAAAACTGGGACCAGAAATGATCCAAGCTGTATTCTAGAAACTCATGCTAAACAATGTCAAATGCTAAAAGAATACAATAATTACTCTCCCCTCAGACCTATATCTAACTAATGGGTATTACTAAGCAAAAAACGTTGTGCTTACCACAAGTACATGGTCTTCCAGATGGTAATTCTGATGTCCCTGGAAAAAAGGAAAGCAGTGGAAATAAAGGCTAATAGGCATCACAATGCAAATGACACAAGGACAGGAAGTAGTGCCCTATGTATCTGCCCCTTAAGAAATATGATAGAATCAATCAGACTGCTCAGTTCCCCCCCCCAAACAATGTTGGACTGTCTGTCCTCTAAGCAACACATCTTAATGTGTCTAGATATATCAGAAATATACAAGTATTAACATATAAAGATATCTAGAATGTCAGTTAATATCTTATATATAGCATATCTGGAAGTTGTTCTTGGGGCACACTTGACCTGTCATCCACATCAGCACCAGCATCAGTGAAACTGTGTGAACCCTCTGCTGAGCTGTCAGGATGTCTGACAGTGAACTTGAACTCCTCAGTTTCAGTGAGTGGTGGTTTGGTAGCAGACCCCCCCCCCCCATAGCCATCTGTTCACGTGCAACTGCAGCTGTCTTCTTGCACACCACTGTAATCATATCAATGGCATGGTTCCACACCTGATTATAGTTTATGGCAATGCTGCCTGCTCCATTTATGTCAGCGACCACCTATTGCCATATGCTTTTCTGACAGACATATCATCTCTACCTCTGTCAAGCAGAAAGACTCCACAGTGGCATAAAGTTTGAATGAGGACCTCATTCTTTGCATCACTGAATGGTGGCTTGCAAAGAACAGCTGGTCTGGGTGCCATAATCCTGTATGACATGAAACAGAAAAATGCAAAACACATTTGTAGCAGATAAAGACTATTCTCCTCAAATAAAATATGTGCACCCATCATCAGCAAAAATAATTGAACACACAATGCTCATTGAGGACTACCCAAAAGTTAAGGGTACCCCACCCAAAAAAATGAATACATTAGCATTACATCCAGTCTGTCAATATTTCTGTAATGTGGACAGCAGTTGTGTAACTTACTACTAGATGGCAGTATTATTAACAAATAGACAAGAATTTAAAGTAGAAATTCTGATCAATTTTCATTGGTCTCTACGCTGTTGTGGAGGTCACTCCCCAGCAGAACAGAGGTGAAAACACCTTTTTTAGCTACACATGGACAACCCCTTAAAGTTAATAATAAACACAATACACTTGTCTGCACTAACTGGTGAAATTCCATGAACAAATGGTAACATGATACTGTGATGTAACCATAGCAGTCATTAAAACACTTTGAAAGCAGAGCAGGAACTGCCATACCTGGACTATGCTGATGGTGAATAAAAAATGCATGCAAATAAACAAAAAAAATTCTGTTGCATATTGAAATACATTCCAAATATGAAAATGTAAACAGATTATGAAGAGGATACGCATACCTTAGGAAAAATGCTATAATTTATAGAAAATTCTCCTCCAAGTAAATTCCAGTGACAGTCTGTCAGTATCAAAACAGTCTCCCTTCCTTCAACTTCTCTAGCTACACAATTGCCTCTATATAATGTAGATTCAGCCCTCTGAGCATCGTAAATATGTAAATGAGGTGTTAAGTCATTAGCATTCCTGAATACAAAAATTCTCACTTGGTGTAAGGGGGGTAAACATTGTGTAAGGAGTGGCCCAATTGCATGAATACATCCCAGGACTGCAAGGAGAAGTAATGACAATTATTAGCTGCTAATGGCTTGCAAGTGTTGATGATTACACTGAGTATAGCAACAGACAATACTGAAGACACTCTTCTCTCCAAAGTGGGTTTGTCATGGAGACTAGTCTTAAGGAAAAAGTGGAAGCATCTTGAGAGTTACAAGAACAATCTTAATAACACTGATATCCTTTTAATAATAGCACCATCTCCATCTTCTGATTAAAAATTGCTCTGCAATGCTAATCAACAATATTACACATTGCAAAAAAGTCATAAAGTTCAGGTGTGGTCCCCAAATGGCATACAACTCACTTATAAAACTCCAAACGAAAATACAGCATCCAAAGTTGATCAAAAAACAAGTTTATTCCAGTAAGCGCTTTCACCCTTAGGCTTCTTCAGACTTTACAAAAAAGTAACTGCAAAACAGGTTTAAAAGTCTTAGGAGCTCTAGTAATTGGTCGAGCCCAAGCCAATCAATGCTAGTTAGCAAAAGCATCACCACATGAATATATCAACTGAAGTGATTGATAAAAGTTCACATAAAGATACATCCATATTAATTTATATAGATGTAACTGTCCATAGGACAAAAATTATTTATTTATTTAAGCAAAGTTAAAATCTCGTAAACAAACATGGTTAAACCAGCATTAAAGCAAGCGCTTCACATAAATGATAAAAAACAACAGGTTAAACCCACAGTCATAAATACATAGGGTTATAACAACCCTCCCCATGACAATTAAGGGGCACGAATAACATTAAAATCTCATTCTGGCAGACATCTGCCGTATATACAAAGACGATCAAGTTCCCCAAAGTTTAAAAAGTGAATAAACAGCAGAGCATCTGACATATAAAACAAAAATTCAAATGTTTGTGTATTAAAACACAAAAATGTTAACAGTTAAAATACATCGAGTTTACAGCCTTAAAAAGGCTTCAAAATGAACCAACTCAGATAAGCAACTACTGTATATATTAAAATACAAAAATATTAACAGTTAAAATACATCGAGTTGACAGCCTTAAGAAGGCTTCAGTGTGAATCAACTCAGATAAGCAACTGCACAAACCCATACGAGTGAACATCCCCGTAACACAAAACGCTTACCAAGTGAGAGAAATAAGTGTGTCAAACCAGTGTCTATAATCCATAAGGTGTACAAACCATTCCTACAACTAGTGCTTGGCATGGTATGATACAAAAAGCTTTCTATTTCAAAATATACACCTGCGCTACGTAACTACGTCGCTGAGGTCAGGGAAAAAACCTGCAAAGCCAGTAGCGTTTGAAAATCGTCGATAGATGGCAGTATAACCTAAACATTTAAGTTATAAAATATATCCATATAACATAAAGGCTATTATATTCAAAAATAATAAATCAAGCGAACCAGACATTTCTCGCAACGCACTGGATGAGATCTCACGACTCATCAAGTGCAATACAAAAGATTTATAAGTGCATACTAAAAACTCTGTGTCAGAGAAAAATGTACTACAACAAGCCCCATAACTTAACAGGAGGTAGCCTAATATCTAAACGGTTAAATATAAAAAAGACTTCAAATGTCAACATATCAAACGGACACCATTTGTAGAACACCTGCTTCTATACTAGAAGCTAAGATATCTTCAACTTGTGTTAGATGAATGAGTTATAATACAGGCACATGATGGAACACCAAACCTTGCAGCAGTGAATAGTCTACACTTGGGCATAACTAAACATATATCCCAGGACATCTACATGACGGGTAACTGTAAGGGATGTCAAATGAAAGGAAATAGATGCTAAGAGGGGAACAAATGTCCCAAGGTCTTAAACATAATAATGGATGAAAAGAATGAGAAAGAAGAAAAAAGGGGAGAAAAAAGAGAAAGGAAAGGAAGGAAAAGGGGGTTAAGAAGAGGTAAGAAAATGAAAAAAAAGAGGAATGGAAAAGGGAGGGGGGAAAGAGGGAAAAAGGAAGGAAGGGGGGGAAGGGGAGGGAGGAAGGGGAAAAAGAAGTATAGACATAAAAGGGGAAGGTAAAATAAACAAATATATATGACTATCCTAAAAGAAAAAAAATATAAATGGAACAGTGGGTTATTTCGGTCTGCATAGCCTTCTCTTTTTTAAAATGGGTCTGATCTGGACCTTATCATTCAATCCAGGTGCCCTATCGGCTCTGCACCTAATAATCCATTTAAGCTCATTCTCTAAGGTGAGGTTAACTATATCACCTCCTCTTACATTATTGGACAGAGTTTGAAGGACACAAAAAACAAATTGATGTTCCGTTCCAAGTGTCATAATATGTTTTGCTAATGCATTATGAGTGGACCCAATACGAATGTGGTATATGTGCTCCCTAACCCGCTCTCTAAGGGACCTGTTGGTTTTCCCTATGTAAAAACAGGGGCACGTAGTGCATCTGGCCAAATATATCACATTAATACTGCCACAATCTGTTCCAGTACATAACTTAAACTCATAATTAGTTAAGGGGTGTATAAAGGTCATTCTAGCATCTATATATATACATTGATTACAGTTGCCACATGGTAGGGTATTAAAACCAGAGGTACCATCAGTGACTATAGATCTAGATATCCTGGGATTACACAGCAGTCTTCTCAAGTTCGGTTTATTCTTAAATACAACTTTGGGTGTAGGGCCTACTATCGACCCAATTCTGTCATCTAATAATAGGATGCCCCAATATTTCTCCAAAATATCCCTTATAAAACCAGAGTCTCTGGTATAAAACATAGTTATACGGGTGACCTCATTAGGTTTATCAACTGAGGGATTGCTCATTGCTAGAGGTTCCAGGAAGTACGGTCTAGCTCTACCTTGTCTCATCCCATCAACCTCTTCGAGCTGTTGGTCGAACCTACGCACATCATATCCCCTAGTTCTAAAGCTCTCTCTTAAGAAGTTTACTTCATTAAGATAGCCATCATTAGATGCATTAAGGCGAGAAGCTCTCATAATTTGCCCTTTCATTACGTTGTCAAAGACGTATTTAGGGTGCATGCTTCCCCTGCACAAAAAGGTGTTTTTATGGCATAACTTCCGATGTATGGACGTATTAAGAAGGCCATTATCTAACCTATTGATGTTGACATCTAAGTAGGATATTTGATCTCGTGAATAAGTTAGTGTAAACTTAAGAAAAGGTGTAGACGTATTAATATACTCATAACATGCTAGTAAGCTTTCTTCATCGCCCAGCCAAATCATAAAAAGGTCGTCTACAAACCGCCTATATATCCCTATATGCTCCATCAATCGTTCATTCCCTAGTATGAATTCCTCCTCCCACCTGGCCATGACGAGATTGGCGTAGCTATTGGCACAAGACGTGCCCATAGCTACGCCATCTCTTTGTAGGTAAAGGTCATCACCAAACAAAAAGAAGTTGGATTCCAGGATGGTTTCCAAGAACAGTGCTATAATATCAATTCTATCTGAACTATAACTAGATTTTTGACGTAAATAATCAGAAACATTAGTCACACCTAAATCGTTAGGTATCATGGTAAATAAACTAACCGCATCCAGTGTCACTAAAAAATATTCTTGTTCTTCTCCCAACTGTCTCGAGTGTTCGTATAGTTCTAGTAAGAACTGTTTACTGTCCCTGAGAATAGTAGGGTTCATATCAACTAGGGGGCGTAAGTAGTACTCAACATATATAGATATGGGTTCCGTAGCCCAACCTTCACCGGCCACTATGGGCCTCATAGGAGGTTTTACCAGAGATTTGTGGACTTTAGGAAGGCCCTGAATGGTTGGTATACGGGGGTTCCTGACCTTAAGATATTCATAGGTTACCTCATCTATCAATTTATTCAGCAGTAGATCATCTAGCATATCAAAAATCTTAAATACCTTATAGGTGACATCAGTCATAGTAGCTCTTATACAGAACTTAGTGTCATTCAACATCTCATTCATCCATTCACAATAATCATGTAGATTCATCATAACAATTGAACCACCTTTATCTGCAGGGCGAAACGCTAAGGTGTTATCAGATTTGAGAAATTCCAAAGCTTGTTTCTGTTTAAAGCTCAAATTATCCTTAGAGAACATCTGCTTCTTACCCTCATAAAAAGTATAGATATCATTCTCAACCAACTTAGAGAATGTGTCAATAAGAGGGTGCAATTGAGGAACATATACACTGGTAGGTTTAAATCGAGGTACATTACTCAAAGTCTCTGAGGGTCCAAAATCAACTTTAAGTTGCAAGTTCCTAACAAACAATTTAGTGTCCACTATGGAATCTACCAAATTGCCTCTAGAACTAGGAATAAAGCTGAGGCCTTTTTCTAATACCTGTTTCTCATAACTAGTGAGTGTTCTATGTGAGATGTTAAATATCAGTGATTCATGGTTCTCTCCCACATTTTCTTTAGGGTCGGCCCTTGTTGGTCCCCTCCCGATCCTTTCCTCTTCTGCCTGCCTCTGCTGGCAGAGCGCTGCCGACCTATATAGGGGTTTTGAGCTATGGGGAAAGGGATACCAGCCTTAGCTCCTAAGTTGTCAAATGAAGTGGATGGAGGTATATGGCTGTCAGTTTTTCTACGAACCACCTCATGGTTAACAGTACCCATAACAGTATTCTTTTCCTTATGTTTATCTAAATGGCCACTGCCCATACTCTTATCATGACTAGCAATAGGAGTAGTGTTATGTACATGGCTACTGCCAGCTACAGAATCAGTACTGTTAATACCAGATTCTTGTCCATTCACATTGCTATCCTGCAACACAACATTAGTATGACTGTTAACAGACATATCCCCCTCAGTAGTGGGGTACTTAGTATTAGTATGTTTAACAGGCCAATCACTTCTCAACTCAACTGTTTGTCTAGGCCAAGTAAAGACATTACAGTTATTAAAGTCTCTTAAATCTCTCAGTATCTTGTTCTTCTTTTGTTCAAGAAGACGTTTTTCAAACAGCATAACATTGTCCAGGACTCTCTCAAGTCTTGAGTCAAGTAAATCACAAGAGTAATTCACTTTAAGTTTGTTGAACAAATCATTCACCTGGTCTCTTAAGGCATTCTCCTCTGGGCCAAAAAAGTCAATCAGCAGTTTCATATAACTGAAGCTCAATTCTAAATTGAGCTTCTGCCAACGACATAATAGTTCCGGATATCTATTACCTGTAGTAGGCATCTTTAAAATCCTGAGACCCCTTGGCACGATTTTCTTAGCCAAGCAGGCCTCGAAATGCTGTCGCTGCAGTTGAAGCTTCTTTAATTTCACTAAGTCAGTCTCTAATTTAGTGAGGTCTTCCGTCAGGTTCAAGGTATCTACACCATCATCACTGGTTACTCCACACTCTAATGCTGGTGCATAGTCCAATAAAAGGTTCTCCTTACCGATGACACAGGCATGAAACCTTTTGGTCCTCTGCATTAAGTTGTTCAAAACAACAGGCACATATGGTAATTCAACATTCTGAATTGAACTTTCAGCCATCCTCCTCTGCTTGTGTGTTAAAAGTAGATAAATAACGAAAAACAGGAACAGCACACACAGCAAACGGAGTACGGAACCCACACAAGATAAAAAAGTAGATAGCAAAAAAGTCATAAAGTTCAGGTGTGGTCCCCAAATGGCATACAACTCACTTATAAAACTCCAAACGAAAATCCAGCATCCAAAGTTGATCAAAAAACAAGTTTATTCCAGTAAGCGCTTTCACCCTTAGGCTTCTTCAGACTTTACAAAAAAGTAACTGCAAAACAGGTTTAAAAGTCTTAGGAGCTCTAGTAATTGGTCGAGCCCAAGCCAATCAATGCTAGTTAGCAAAAGCATCACCACATGAATATATCAACTGAAGTGATTGGTAAAAGTTCACATAAAGATACATCCATATTAATTTATATAGATGTAACTGTCCATAGGACAAAAATTATTTATTTATTTAAACAAAGTTAAAATCTCGTAAACAAACATGGTTAAACCAGCATTAAAGCAATCGCTTCACATAAATGATAAAAAACAACAGGTTAAACCCACAGTCATAAATACATAGGGTTATAACAACCCTCCCCATGACAATTAAGGGGCACGAATAACATTAAAATCTCATTCTGGCAGACATCTGCCGTATATACAAAGACGATCAAGTTCCCCAAAGTTTAAAAAGTGAATAAACAGCAGAGCATCTGACATATAAAACAAAAATTCAAATGTCTGTGTATTAAAACACAAAAATGTTAACAGTTAAAATACATCGAGTTTACAGCCTTAAAAAGGCTTCAAAATGAACCAACTCAGATAAGCAACTACTGTATATATTAAAATACGAAAATATTAACAGTTAAAATACATCGAGTTGACAGCCTTAAGAAGGCTTCAGTGTGAATCAACTCAGATAAGCAACTGCACAAACCCATATGAGTGAACATCCCCGTAACACAAAACGCTTACCAGGTGAGAGAAATAAGTGTGTCAAACCAGTGTCTATAATCCATAAGGTGTACAAACCATTCCTACAACTAGTGCTTGGCATGGTATGATACAAAAAGCTTTCTATTTCAAAATATACACCTGCGCTACGTAACTACGTCGCTGAGGTCAGGGAAAAAACCTGCAAAGCCAGTAGTGTTTGAAAATCGTCGATAGATGGCAGTATAACCTAAACATTTAAGTTATAAAATATATCCATATAACATAAAGGCTATTATATTCAAAAGTAATAATAAATCAAGCGAACCAGACATTTCTCGCAACGCACTGGATGAGATCTCACGACTCATCAAGTGCAATACAAAAGATTTATAAGTGCATACTAAAAACTCTGTGTCAGAGAAAAATGTACTACAACAAGCCCCATAACTTAACAGGAGGTAGCCTAATATCTAAACGGTTAAATATAAAAAAGACTTCAAATGTCAACATATCAAACGGACACCATTTGTAGAACACCTGCTTCTATACTAGAAGCTAAGATATCTTCAACTTGTGTTAGATGAATGAGTTATAATACAGGCACATGATGGAACACCAAACCTTGCAGCAGTGAATAGTCTACACTTGGGCATAACTAAACATATATCCCAGGACGTCTACATGACGGGTAACTGTAAGGGATGTCAAATGAAAGGAAATAGATGCTAAGAGGGGAACAAATGTCCCAAGGTCTGCTAATACGAGTTCTACAATGCCACTGTCAGGATCACCTTTGATAATAAGCAAAAAACACAAGAATAAGCAAAACTGGGACTAGAAATGATCCAAGCTGTATTCTAGAATCTCATGCTAAACAATGTCAAATGCTAAAAGAATACAATAATTACTCTCCCCTCAGACCTATATCTAACTAATGGGTATTACTAAGCAAAAAACGTTGTGCTTACCACAAGTACATGGTCTTCCAGATGGTAATTCTGATGTCCCTGGAAAAAAGGAAAGCAGTGGAAATAAAGGCTAATAGGCATCACAATGCAAATGACACAAGGACAGGAAGTAGTGCCCTATGTATCTGCCCCTTAAGAAATATGATAGAATCAATCAGACTGCTCAGTTCCCCCCCCCAAACAATGTTGGACTGTCTGTCCTCTAAGCAACACATCTTAATGTGTCTAGATATATCAGAAATATACAAGTATTAACATATAAAGATATCTAGAATGTCAGTTAATATCTTATATATAGCATATCTGGAAGTTGTTCTTGGGGCACACTTGACCTGTCATCCACATCAGCACCAGCATCAGTGAAACTGTGTGAACCCTCTGCTGAGCTGTCAGGATGTCTGACAGTGAACTTGAACTCCTCAGTTTCAGTGAGTGGTGGTTTGGTAGCAGACCCCCCCCCCCATAGCCATCTGTTCACGTGCAACTGCAGCTGTCTTCTTGCACACCACTGTAATCATATCAATGGCATGGTTCCACACCTGATTATAGTTTATGGCAATGCTGCCTGCTCCATTTATGTCAGCGACCACCTATTGCCATATGCTTTTTCTGGCAGACATATCATCTCTACCTCTGTCAAGCAGAAAGACTCCACAGTGGCATAAAGTTTGAATGAGGACCTCATTCTTTGCATCACTGAATGGTGGCTTGCAAAGAACAGCTGGTCTGGGTGCCATAATCCTGTATGACATGAAACAGAAAAATGCAAAACACATTTGTAGCAGATAAAGACTATTCTCCTCAAATAAAATATGTGCACCCATCATCAGCAAAAAATAATTGAACACACAATGCTCATTGAGGACTACCCAAAAGTTAAGGGTACCCCACCCAAAAAAATGAATACATTAGCATTACATCCAGTCTGTCAATATTTCTGTAATGTGGACAGCAGTTGTGTAACTTACTACTAGATGGCAGTATTATTAACAAATAGACAAGAATTTAAAGTAGAAATTCTGATCAATTTTCATTGGTCTCTACGCTGTTGTGGAGGTCACTCCCCAGCAGAACAGAGGTGAAAACACCTTTTTTAGCTACACATGGACAACCCCTTAAAGTTAATAATAAACACAATACACGTGTCTGCACTAACTGGTGAAATTCCATGAACAAATGGTAACATGATACTGTGATGTAACCATAGCAGTCATTAAAACACTTTGAAAGCAGAGTAGGAACTGCCATACCTGGACTATGCTGATGGTGAATAAAAAATGCATACAAATAAACAAAAAAAAAATTCTGTTGCATATTGAAATACATTCCAAATATGAAAATGTAAACAGATTATGAAGAGGATACGCATACCTTAGGAAAAATGCTATAATTTGTAGAAAATTCTCCTCCAAGTAAATTCCAGTGACAGTCTGTCAGTATCAAAACAGTCTCCCTTCCTTCAACTTCTCTAGCTACACAATTGCCTCTATATAATGTAGATTCAGCCCTCTGAGCATCGTAAATATGTAAATGAGGTGTTAAGTCATTAGCATTCCTGAATACAAAAATTCTCACTTGGTGTAAGGGAGGTAAACATTGTGTAAGGAGTGGCCCAATTGCATGAATACATCCCAGGACTGCAAGGAGAAGTAATGACAATTATTAGCTGCTAATGGCTTGCAAGTGTTGATGATTACACTGAGTATAGCAACAGACAATACTGAAGACACTCTTCTCTCCAAAGTGGGTTTGTCATGGAGACTAGTCTTAAGGAAAAAGTGGAAGCATCTTGAGAGTTACAAGAACAATCTTAATAACACTGATATCCTTTTAATAATAGCACCCTCTCCATCTTCTGATTAAAAATTGCTCTGCAATGCTAATCAACAATATTACACATTGAAACAAAGATGCAAAGAAATGTATATGGCATTGCTTTTTGGTTAGTTACGCCAAGAGAAGGGGAAGATACTCAAAATAAAGAGAAGAAAGAGCTGCATTGTTGTCAAGCTTACACTAATATAGAGTGGGCTGTTATTAGCCAACATATGTTATCAGTATCACATTATTCTAGACATGTTCAAGCAAATAAGAAACTTTTTTTCTGACCTTTCTTCTGGTGGATCTGTAATTTGATGGTCTGCTAAGTCAAATCTCTATGGAATATACATTTTCTGATTCTCTGTTGGTGACAAAGAGGGATAAGAAACAATTGAGTGAATATTGTCATTGTACTGAACTAAGGGTTTACATTCCGATGGTGTGCTATTTGGTATAGTTAATGCATATTTCCTGTGCATATGATTATGTTGTAAGACAGACAAACACAATCTCCCAATCTTGTATTTTTATTAATTATTGCAGGCTGGCTGCTAGTACTTAAATGTTTACCTTTTATTGTGTTCATCCTTTGCAAGCATTTTGGCAAAGCCCACCTTGGACTGGCACTGTTATTTGGCAGTGAACAAGAGTCCACTGCCCAATTTACAAACTGGGAAATTCAGTTTGGAATGCCATCATTAGCACATTTTAGAGTGGTAGGGGTGTGCTTTAATAAGTACTCTGAAGAGCGGTAAGTGAAGAAATCCTACAACTCACCTATGGATCTCTGGAGCACAAATTGCAAATGTAATGAGTTTAACAAAACAGGACAGATGATGCAGAGTTTGAATCCAGCTTGCAGGTATGTGTAGTTTAAACTGGATATAGAATAACTATATAATAATGATAATGCATTACATATGAAATGCATATGCTAAAGTATGTGATAAATAGTCCATAACTTACCTGTACTTCATGTCAGCTGGTACTGCAAAAGTGTATTAGTTGTATAGTCACCTGTTGTCATTATCAGTAATAGAGTAGCTAGGGATATTGTATAATATGACAAGTTGTAAAGTATTTTAGAAGCAAAGGATTTACATGAGTAATGTGGTCAGATCTGTCAAATATGTTGTATAAATTCACAAAATAATTCATTATGACAGTAAGAAGCAATTGTTCGTGGAACAATTTGTGTCCTGACTAATTCTCTGTCCTGTAGCAAACCTGTCCTCCTGTCATCATCTGTATGTCCCCTTTCTGAATTATTGATAATATATATGACATGCTGAGGATGTGTAACCTACATGCACCTTGTTATATGTGAAGCAGATGTGAAAATGATGCATGTTTCCTGCTTATGGTATAACTGTTGATGAATGCAATTACAAGTCATGTTTGCGTTTTTTTTTTTTATTTTAAATTATTTTTCACTTTCTTTTCTTAGCCATTTGTGTGTTGCTCTGCAGAGAACAAACATGGTTCAATACTGAAGGGAAAAATGACAAAAATAATTTCAGTAGCCTTTAGTAGCACAGTCACAGTAGCGTAGTGCTGCTTTAAGCACTCCAAATTGTACTGAGTGAATAAAGTTCACCTACCTGTCCATGTAGTACAAAATGTCAATACACTGACTTCATTAAATTATCATAGTTGGTCTGGGGTTTTAATTCCCAGTATGGCTATTTTTGATAGGGTCAACTGGAAGCTTTGACACATTTTTTTTCAGTTTGACTTAGACACCCTACCTGTGGGTGTGACAAATGCTGACTATGTCATCTATACTC
Source organism: Protopterus annectens (assembly GCF_019279795.1). Taxonomy (NCBI): domain Eukaryota; kingdom Metazoa; phylum Chordata; order Ceratodontiformes; family Protopteridae; genus Protopterus; species Protopterus annectens. The sequence continues at coordinate 129,753,078 of NC_056737.1, forward strand.
TGTGTGACCTGCATTTAGCAATGTTTTGTTGTGGACAAATTATCTGTAATTCTTGCCAATGACAACAGTTGCAATACATGATGTCACAAGTATTTTGTAAAGTGTGATAGATATTTAAGAGGAGGCTGTGAATTCCCCGAACCAGTCAATGTAACATAGTTTATGATGTGTCAAGGCAATGCTGCAAGTATTTGTCATCCTTAATTTTTAAGGGCCTTACAACTTCACATATTATTTTATGCTTTTTCTGTCCTTTCACAGTTGCTCACTGCTCATTGGCCCATAAACAAGCTCACCTGCTTAAGAAAAAAGTGGAAAATTTAATGTTGGGAGTCTTCAGTAGTACAAACAGGCTTAGTGGTGATGCGTGGGTGTCAGCACTCTGGACAGTACAGAGTGGAGCATTTCATGCTGCAACCTAAATGTCTGTGCAGCACAAGATATAAGTGAGGTGACTTTGGATACAAAACACAGGTGCTCCAGGGTTTAAATCCAGCTGACAGGGGCTTTCACAGAGTGAGCGGAAATGCCATTTATCACAGCATCCTGATTAGGAAAATTAAACTAAATAAATAGTATAGCTATTTTTTTTGCAAGAAATGTCTTACTAACGCTAGCATTCCTACACTTTTCTACCTTGAATATACCATTAATGATTTACAAATAAACCACAGCTGATTGTGAGTGAAATTGTTAAAACATAATACTGAGGATATTACTGTCTTAGTTGCTGTTCTGCGTGCTATCTGTTCAGTTGTTCTTACTCTGCACTTATTACTGCTTGTTAGTAGCCTTCTAATTTAATGCCTTCTGCACTTGTTTTTTAGCCATTTGTTAATTTAATTGCATTTAATTAAACTGTATTTGCCATAATATTGATGCACTTGTGCTAGCCTGCACTGCATTTTAATTGTATTTACTGCTGTTCTAGCTGCTTTTCTGTAAAAAAAAATAAAATAAAAATTCCTAGCTTGTTTCCTGCCTTTCCTGTAGCTTGTCTAGTCCAGATACAGACTTGCTGTATCCAGGACTGATTTTAAGCTCCTGAGCCCCCCAAGCCTTTTTGTGTTGGAGGGAAGCCTTCTAGCTTATCAGAGGGAGTTGTAAGCACTAAGTAGCCTATCTACCACAGGAGAAGAGGTTTCTGGCCCAGAAATTATAGTTTATTGGCCATTTGGGAAGCTCTTCCATTTCTTTCAACCTTTTGATTCAAAAGCCTGTGTTTGTGCTTGTTTCCTGCCGTTCCTGTTACTAGTCTAGTCCAGGTACAGATTTTCTGTATCCAGGACTCTTTGTAAGCTTCTGAGCCCCCCCCCCCAAGCCTTTCTGTGTTGGAGGGAAGCCTTCTAGATTATCAGTGGGAGTGGTAAGCATCAGGTAGCTTATCTACCATGGGAAGAGTGGGTTTTGGCCCATAAATTGTAATTTATTAGCCATTTAGGCAGTTTTTCATCTCTTTCAACTTGCTGGCTTAAAGGCCTGCATTTGTGCTTGTTCCCCACCTTTCCTGTAACTAGTCTAGTCAAGGTACAGATTTGCTGTATCCAGGACTCTTTGTAAGCTTCTGAGCCCCCTAAGCCTCTTTGTGTGGGAGGGAAGCCTTCTAGCTTATCAGTGGGAGTGGTAAGCATTAGGTAGCTTATCTACCACAGGAGGAGTGGTTCCTGGCCCAGAAGTTGTAGCTACTGGCCGTTTGGGCAGATTTTTCCCATATCTTTCAACTTTCTGGTTTAAAAGCTGCACTTGTGCTGTTTCCCACCTTTCTTGTTACTAGCCTAGTCCAGATACAGAGTTACTGTATCCAGGACTGTTGGTAAGCTTCTGAGCCCTGCAAGCCTTTCTGTGTTGGAGGGAAGCCTTCTAGCTTATCAGTGGGAGTGGTAAGCACTAGGTAGCCTATCTACCACAAGAGGAGTGGTTCTGGCCCAGAAACTGTAGTTTATTGGCCGTTTGGGCAGTTTTTTCCATCTCTCTCAACTTTCTGGTTTTAAAGCCCATGTTTGCACTTGATCCCCACCTTTCCCGTAACTAGTCTAGTTCAGGTACAGATTTGCTGTATCCAGGACTGTTTGTAAGCTTCTGAGCTCCTCAAGCCTTTGTGTTGGAGTGCAGCCTTCTAGCTTATCAGTGGGAGCGGTAAGTACTAGGTAGCCTGTCTACCACAAGAGGAGTGGTTCTTGACCCAGGAATTGTAGTTTATTGATCATTCGGGAAGTTGTCCATCTCTTTCAACTTTCTGGTTTAAAAGACCACATCTGCGCTTGTTTCCCATCTTTTCTGTAACTAACCTACTGGAAAGCACTAGAAAGCCTTAAACTGATACAAGCCTTCTAGCTTAAAAGAGAGACTTTGGAGTGATTATCAGTTTTCTGTATTCTCTTGCTGTACTTAACTGTTTTCCGCCTAAACGCTGATTTTTCCAGCACTTATTGTGATTTAAAAGCTTGTTTGTTTCACATATTATACTTATTTGACTGCCTGCACTTTTAAAAAGTTGTTTTTTGTTTAAATAAATTGTTTAACTGTTGTAGGCTACACACTAAAGTGTGATAGCCTTTTCTGATCGCTTGTAGTCATTTAAAGTTGTTTTAAGTGTACTTTTTACTGTTTTTGCCTTATCTTTAAAAAAAAAAAAAAAAAAAAATGTTCTTGTTTCCTGCCTTTCTAAGCTAGTAAAGTCCACTTTTCAGGCTAGTGATGAATTCAGGGCTGTGTTACAAGTTTCTGAGTTGCCCATACCTTACTTGGATAGGGGGAAGTTTCTCTGTTCACCTGTGAGAGAGGGGAACTTTGAACTTTGAACAGCCATCTGTCCCTGGAGGAGTGGCTCCAGCCCAGAAGTTAGTAGTTTAAAAACTGAGTTTGCGCGGTTTTGTGCTCCGGGAAGCACCGGTTAGCTAGGGTTAAATTATTCCCAGCTCCACGAAGTCTCCTCTTCAGTTTTTCACTTGAAACTAGTCTAACTCTCAACGTAAGCACTCAAAAAGCATCCTACAATCCAGCACTTGCTCAGACCTAATAGCAAGCACTAATATACCCTGACACTTGACTGCCCAGCAGGGCAAGGCTCTTTATCCACCGTTCACCAACCAAGCGACTAAGCAGCTCACCCTACTATTCAGGCATGACCAAAGGGCAACTTCAGGTGTACTCTCCAGTCCAGCTGGTGAATCTGGGTATCCTGAGGCAATGTTACAACTGCCTCATGTACTCAGACAGCCCTATCCTCCTACAACAAAACACTAACATATGCGAGAGATGCAATTATACAGCCAAACTGGAGGCTAAGGTCTCTCCACCCAAGACTGGAACAGACAGTCATAAGGAGAAGGTTAACACTTGCACCACACCTCCAGCCTCACATAGACCTACTAAACCAGCACTGGCAAAAAATACACATAAATACACAAAATCATACTTGGAGGATCTAAATAAAAACCTGCAAAAGCATCAGAGAGCTCCAAAGCAGACACCCACAAAACCTGCACCTCCTGTCACAAACCAGACAACACATAAAACACAAAATCAATGTGCCACACAATCACAGCTCTTAAGGCGAAATAACATACCTAACACACCAGTAATAGGTGACTCAATAGTCAGGCACACTAATGCCCCACTCACTAAGCTGGACAAGGAGAAGGCTACTGTTAGCTGCCTATCGGGAGCCAGAATCCACCACATAACACAAGCACTTAGGTCACTCCAGAACAAGTACAAATATGACTCTGTCATTGTTCATGTTGGTGTGAATGACCTGACGTACCTCCCTGGACTACATGAAAAGTGACATGGAAGAGCTCTCTGATCATGTAGCCCAGGCAGGTATGACCCTGACCTTGAGTAGCATCCAGCCCTCACCAAGAATGATACCTCAGTATAAAGAACAAATTATCAATTTCAACAATGGCTAAGTTTCTGGTGTCATTCAAAGGGGATCCAGTGTCTGTTAGCCTGGGGTGACATGCTCGACAAGCCTCGTTGCTTCACAAGAGACGGCTTGCACCTGTCACCCCTTGGCTTTTGAATACTGGCCAAGGCTCTTGCTGCCCCCATAGTGCCTTTTTTAGGCAAGGCTCAAAATTCAAACCCACCACTGTAAACAGCACAAGTAAAAAAATGAAGGTTATGCTGCTCAACGCCAGGAGTTTAAATCTCAAAATGCATGCGCTCAAAGCACTCCTAAGTATGGAGAACGTCGACATCTGTGCAGTAACTGAAACCTGGTTCAAGGCTCCAGAGAGCACTCTAGCACTACTGGGCTACAACTCATACCACACATTTCGGCCACAGAACACGGACCAAAACACGAAAGGGGAGGGTGTGTATCCATATTCATCAAGGATACCCACACCTCCAGGTTAGCGGCGCAGCATGATACCTCTGAGATTATCCATGTGCAACTAACATCGGGCAAATCTGCAATGCAAATTGTGGCCTGCCACAGATCACCCTCCATGACCCAGGACCACCACTCCACCTTTCTGGAGACACTGGAAAACATTAAGGTCCTACCGAACACCTTGATATTGGGTAATTTCAATTACCCTACCATTAACTGGGAAAACTACTTGAGTACAAACACCCAGGCTCAGTGCTTCCTGGAATTTATCAACTCAAATGCCCTGGATCAGCTGGTAAACTCCCCTACCAGACGCCACAACATATTGGACCTGGTCATCACCAACATGGGCGACAGGTGTTCCGTACCGGAGGTCAACCTGTCACTGATTAGATCAGACCATAAACTAATCACCCTGGATGTCCACACCCCACCATCACCCCCAACCAAGGAAACCACAGTGAAAAATTTTTCTAAAGCAAACCTCACCTTACTTAAGGCAGAGGTGGAAAGTTTCACTGCCCCCACGCTAAAGGATAACACTGCCCAAGATGCAGAATCCTTTACAATTGCACTCTATGAGCACCTACAAGGATGCATGGATCGTGCCATCCCTAGGAAAACCAAGACTCACTCCCCTAAGAGAAGGAAACCAGTCTGGTGGACCCCTGCCATAAACAGGTTATACAACAGAAGGAGGAAACTAGTTCAGAAAAAAAGCAAATCCCAAGAAGGAAAGACATCCCTGATCAGTATCAGTAAGAAACTAACATCCCTCATAAAAACCATCCAAGGCTAACTTCAAAAGAAAAATAGCCAAGGATTTGAAAGATAACCACAAAGCTTTCTTTAGCTATGTCAAGAATCTAAGTGGCAACTTGCAGATATGCTCTGAGCTAGTGCAAAATAGCACAAAATATACTGAACCTACTGATATTGCCATCATCCTGACAGATAGATTCAGTGCAAACTTCACCTCCCTCTCACCTTCAAAAGGGCCCACAACAATACCAGAAAAGTGTAGGGTCCCGGAAATCACAGAAGCACAGGTGAAAACAGCCCTTTCAAAAGACAAAAACACAGCATCAATGGGGCCAGATGGTGTCCCAGGCTGCATCTTGCACGAACTACAGAACGAACTAACCCCCCACCTAAACACGCTGTTCAACCTCAGCCTCTCCACAGGCTACATGCCCATAGAATGGCACACAGCAACAGTTATTCCACTCCACAAAGGAGGGGCCACAACTGACTCTGGTAACTATCGCCCCATAAACCTGACTAGCCTGGTCTGCAAGGCTATGGAGAGCATCATCATGGAACACATTAACAAAGACAATGGGAACCTCCAAACACTTGACCCAACCCAGTTCAGCTTTGTTAAGGGCAGGTCATGCCTACTAAACCTGGTTGACTTCTTCGAGACAGTCACCAAGGCCATAGACGAGGGAAAGGTGGTTCACACAGCCTACCTTGATCTCGCCAAAGTGTTCAACACCATTCCTCACTCGGGTATTATAGAAAAACTCACCAGCCTGAACTTAAACCCCTATGTCACAAGATGGGTTGCCAACTGGCTTACAGACAGAACTCACATGGTAAGAAAAGCAGGCTCCAGGTCCGACTCTAAACCAGTCACAAGTGGTGTCCTGCAAGGCTCGGTTCTGGGACCCCTACTGTTCGGCATATATTTCTCAGAAGTACAGGCAAACACAGGAGCACTATGGCTAACCAAGTTCACCAATTACTGCAAACTAGGAGCCATAATTGACTCTCTGGCTGACACAGACAGCCTTCAAAAAGGCCTTACTGAGACAGACACCTGGTGTCAAAGTCATGGCCTCAAGCTAAATGCCAAAAAATGCATAGTCATTCCGTTTGGGAAAAACAAAACACCCATGAATTACCACATAGGCAGCAGCCCCCTTAATACAGAAGAAGTAATAAGAGATCTGGGGACCCAGGTAGATAGTAATCTCTCCTTTGACAATCATATTGCCAAAGTAGTTAGGAAATCCTTCTATGTGGCCCATCTAATTACTAAGGGGTTCGCATCTAGAAATAAAGAGGATATAGTGCCCCTCTACTCATCACTCATCAGACCCATCATAGAGTACAATGCCCCATTTGGGATGTACCTCACAAGACACTTCCAACAGCTGGAAAGACCACAAAAGCACCTCACCAAGAGGATTACTGGCCTCAAACATATGTCCTATGCAGCTCGACTGAAAAAACTCTGGCTGTACTCAGTGGCATATCGCTTACTCAGAGGTGATCTCTGCCTGACTTACAAAGCCATGTCCAACTCAGAATTGATGGACATGCGCCACCTAAAGAAATCCAAGTCACTGCGAGCCACACGCTCTAGTGAGCTAAACTGCGCCACAACAATAAATAGAACATGCTGGAGGGATAGATTCCTGTCACAGAGACTCCCCATGCTTTGGAACAAAATTCCTAACTACATTAGGCAGAGCCCCTCACTAACACTCTTCAAGAGAAGCCTTGACGAGTGGACGGGTAACAGAAAATACACCCCTGGGATCACTTCATTGGCTCTGCCTGACAGAGGCTCAGTTAATTAATCAATGGGGCAGCGAAAGCCGGCACACTCTGGCTAGGCTTATAAATGCCCTCGGGCAGATAGCCTAGCAACTACCTATGAACCTATAAGATGCAGTGAAATAGCGACTTTTTCATCACAGGATCATGGGATCATAGGAGGTTACTAGGCTAGCGACCTGGAGGTCATTTCAAGCCTTGCCATTTCATCCTAATGTAATACCATAGATACTGTAGTCAATACACAGGATTGTATTTCTTAATGATTGCCCATGTCCAGGAGGGTTGTGGGAGCTATCTCTGGTAAGAATTTATAGTGCCCCATCCACTCATCCAAGTTCCTTTTGAACAGTGTCATAGAGGTGCTCTGCTTCACATGAACTGGCAGCTTATTCCAAAGATGCAGCAGTCACTGGGAGACAAATCTGTCCCTCCAGCATGTCCAATTCAAGTAGCAGGCCATATTTAGGTCCCTGGAACAGGTAGCTCTAGTCTCATTTGATCTACAGATGTGCAGCAAATTCATTAGTCTTGGGTCAGAGATTGCTCTATAAGCCAGGCAAAAGTCTTCCTTAAGAAGTCTATGCAATGCTGAGTATAGTGACAGGGACTTCTGTCAGTCTGTGTAAGGCACGTGCTGGAGTCCCTTGATCTTCTTAGTTGGAAACCTCTTTGGTCTCTCCAATTGCTGCAGGTGCTTTTTACAGTACATGCCGAAAGGGGTGTTATACTCAATTATAGGCCTGATTAGTGATAAGTATAGAGGGGTTATAACCTCCTTTGCTCTAGAGACGATGCATTTTCTAATCATGTGTGCTATATAGAAAGCCTTCCTTACTACAGTAGACACATGGTTGTCAAAGTTAAGGTCACAGTCTACTTGTGATCCCAGATCTCTTACCACTTTGTAGGTACATAGGGTATTGTTGTTAATTTGATAGTGTGAAGGGACATTGTTTTTACTGAAGGAAATGATGGTGCATTTCTTTGCATTCAGTTTGAGACCGTGACTAAGACACCAGTCATTGGTCCATGTAAAACCCTCCTGAAGAATACTGACATTAATTGGGGGTGGAAATGCAGTCACAGAATATCTGTAAGTCACAAATATATAGGCCTCTCTGAAGTATATCTGCATGTATACTGAAAACAGTCTATCTATAATGGCAATACTTGAAAGGGAATTTGCCTGTGGCACTGAGAAATAATAACTTTGGTTTAATCTTTTGCATTCCTTATCACATAAGTTTGATTCCCAAGTTACACAACTAAATTTTTACAGTAAGTCCAAAAAAATATGTGCCAACTCCTCCTATTTAGTCTTCCAAAGATCAAGGCAGGCAAGCCAAGTCATTAAGTGTTTCATTCTTTCCATCCAGCCTTCTTCAACCCCTTTTCCCATTTTGCACATGGGGTCAGGGTGTCACTTTGACAGTGACAATCATCTAGAGCCAAGGTTTACACCGCTGGGTGGCTAGTCCTACCATGGTAGTTCATCCTTATCACTCACTCGCACAGACACTCTCACCTATGGCCAATTTTACAGTGTCTGATCCACCTACTGCTTGTCTTTGGAATGTGGGAGAAAACACTAGAATAATTGACAGTAGGATGAGCATCATGCATGCCACATCTCACTGCCATGTTTCACACTTTAATTGCTTTTTGATGACATCCCTGCCTCTTTGGCTGCCAGTTTATCTCTCTACATTCCATCATGCAAATGGAGTTGGCATGGTTGTGTGTCTTTGTGGACTGACTGTTAAATGAAAGAGCTGAATTTGGTGCCAATTCAGACAGAATTGCTGCTTGACTTGTTCAGATATGGCTGGTAAGGGAGATGATGGTGTTAAATTTGGAGCAGAGAGGTGAGGTGTTGGGGAGTCCAGGATATCTGTGGGTCTCCTCGTAAAGTTCAAAATCCATAGGCCACTTCAGGGGGGACTACAGTGGGTCTCAGTATAAGGCTGAGGCTTAGCACAGCATAGCCAAGGCTGTCTCCACTGCGACTGACATCCCATGCACTGGGGAGTATTATCACCCTCACTACAGTAACCTGAAATGGTGCAAGCAGGACCTCCTTAGCCAATGGATGGATGAGTTTAGAACTGCTGACACCCTTAGTTGTGCAAGTATACTGATCCATCAACAGTCAGTACAGAATGGAACAGACAGCCAGGACTGGTATGCATTAGGCTTTCATGTCTCTTTTTTTCCTCCTCTTCTCTATTGTACAGCTGCAGAAGACATTGCATTGAAAAGAGAGGCCCACCTAGAGAGGTTAAATTGCCTCAGACGGGCTCATGGGGTATGTATACATCAGGATCGAATGTAAAGCTAAAAGCTATTGTAATCCCATAGATCAGTAGCAACTTCAGCACGTATACCTTAACTGTAACAGCAAGCATGTATGCTTTCCATATAGCTCTTGGTTTTTGTATTTAGCAAGGATTGCAGTGGAATTATAGTAGGTAGGTTCATTACTAACAAGTACAATGTAGATTTTACTTCAGATGTATTATTTTAACAATGTTAAATGCAATAATAACTGGCATTAATTCCATTTGGGTAAGTTACTGTACTATCTTGGTATGCATCTATGCAATATGACCATAGCCAAATAAATATATGTATTTCTCATATCATAGCAGATTAACTGATTAATGGTACAACACAGAAATACCATCCCATCATATCTTGATGTGACAAAGATTTACAGACTGGATAATCATAAATGTGTATTTATTGTAATAATAAAGTTATGTTATGCATCATGGATCTAATTGTCTCTTTTTGTGTCACATTCCACCACTTACCTCTCTCGTTCTTTTTTTGGGAGGGGCACTTTCAATGGTTTAATGTTGCTCTATCGTCATACATTTCTGCTTAAAAATACAGTTCATCACAGGGAGGCAGACCGACCACTGCTGCTCAGCCTCCCAAACCTGCACAGGTTGCAGCACCAACACCTTGCACCTCAGGGTCACAACCTGTCACTGCTGCCTCCACAGCCCCTACCCTACCTGTGCCAGTTTTGTCAGTTAGCTCTGCCCTGGTTGCTGGTGCAGTATTACCCTACAGGAGTAGTAGTAGTAGTAGTAGTAGTAGTACTAGTAGTAGTAGTACTAGTAGTAGTAGTACTAGTAGTGGTAGTAGTAGTAGTAGTAGTAGTACTAGTAGTGGTAGTAGTAGTAGTAGTAGTACTAGTAGTGGTAGTAGTAGTAGTAGTAGTCCTAGTAGTAGTAGTAGTAGTAGTTGTAGTACTAGTAGTGGTAGTAGTAGTAGTAGTAGTAGTAGTAGTAGTAGTAGTGGTAGTAGTAGTAGTAGTAGTACTAGTAGTGGTAGTAGTAGTACTAGTAGTGGTAGTAGTAGTAGTAGTACTAGTAGTAGTAGTAGTACTAGTAGTGGTAGTAGTAGTACTAGTAGTAGTAGTAGTACTAGTAGTAGTAGTACTAGTAGTGGTAGTAGTAGTACTAGTAGTAGTAGTAGTAGTACTAGTAGTGGTAGTAGTAGTAGTAGTAGTAGTAGTAGAGGAGGTGTTGATTTTGTCAACAGACAAGACCTGACAGGGCTGGTGCAGGATCATGCCTCTCAACTGTCCAGATTTTCACAGAATGTCCAGATTTTTGGCTCATATTTTTAGTCAGCTGCTCATAAAACTTGTGTTTTTCTTGCAAATCATTGAGGATTGAAGTCACTGAATAATGTCAGTCATTTGAATTTCAGACTTTGTATCCTTGGAAAAATGAATGCAACACATAACCTTTTATTCCAAGAACTTTCTAAGTTTAGAAGAGCAATATTTGAAATGTGTCCCTATTTTTGGGGCTTTGTCCAGATTTCTTGTGCTAAGAGGTTGAGAGTTAAGTGCAGGATATTATGGAAAGTGGCCTTGGTGCCAAATGGACCATGTGGAGAAGGTGCTTAGACATATTGCATAGACAATGGCACATAGAACACTGACACAGGGAACTGAGGCACGAAACGGTGATGACAGTTCTGAGGGTGAAGACTAGAGTCTCACTGTTCTCATGCTTGAGGTGGGTACGCCTCCGATGTTCCCTACTGATCTCCAACCATGATATCCCCAAACCTTTTCTGCCCATCACCATCCTTGTCTGTCTTGTATGTTCTGTATATCTGCACTTTCTTCCTCACCTACCCTACCCATGAGACCCAAACATTCCTAAGCCTCTTCCGCAACATTCATCTGTCTTTGAAAAAAAATGGGCAACTGTCCCACCAAAAAAAAAAAAATCTTCCCATACATAGATCTCCAATTCACATATATGTCTTCTTGACATGCTTGATTTGGTCCAATTGGCTCCATAGCATTAGTATGTTGCTGTCCCCCATCCTTGGTGTGGTGACTTTCCAAATTCAGCACATTCTTCTACAGTTATACATTTATGTTGTGAATAAGTAGATAGCTGTGGTTCTCTCTCACATATTCTTTCCCCTGTGTTCTTACCGCTGCTTGCCCCCCATTTTCATCACTTTCCTATCAATTCCATTTTCTCATGTATAATCTGGTCAAAAAATAGAATCACGCACAACATACCTGGCCAGACATGGCCCATCAGAAAGCTTTCACTTCTTGTCCTCAGCATTTGTACAGAGTTTAGCATCGCTTACCAATGCTGAGTGATGGTGAATGGCTGTTCACATCCTATGGCAAAAACTGTTGAGTTTTTTCCTTCACTAAAAGTAATCTAATTATCTTCACACAAAGGTGCTTAAACATGCTGTGCCATAATAATACAGAGTAAAGGCAGAATAAAGGCCCTACTTTGCAACAGTTTGTCTAACATTTGTTGCACTACTGGATATAATAAAAGTGCAAGTTCCTCAGTGGAGTTTTGACATAAGTCACTTGTGGAAGATAACTTTTTGGCCACAGAATCAATGGTTCAATTCTAGCTGCATGCCACATTATTTCTTAATGAGATGTTATAGTTGTATATGTTTAATTACGTACATCTTAAGTCATATCCAGTTACGACTTTTTGTGAACATAGTTTGAATACTGGTTAAAAAAAAGTATTGGAAAAGAGATACATCCCCATAAAGCAAAATTATGAAATCACTATTCTACAAGTCTGAATTATGTTTTTCTCTTTCTTTCACCTTGATCCATATAGCCATCAGTTAATGATATGGAGCATGACAGATTAATAATGAGGATAAACCATAAATACAAGCATTAATGACCAATTACACCAAACCTTGACATGTCTCTGTCCATCTCTCTATATTTACACCCTTTCTCTCTCATCCATTTTTGCTGTTGACGATTCATTAGGATTATGGATGTAGTTTATGTTATAGAATGTTAATATTGTCATTACTTTGCTGAAGGCTCATACCTATATCTTCCCTTGCTTCAGTAGTTTATCACTGTGCCTTCAGCTGTTTACGTTTTACATACATGGATGAGGATTTCATTTGAGGTGTGTTGAAATAACGATCAGCTCTATACACTTGATTTTTCATCTTGTCAAAGGTTCTAATCCAGCAGTAGTTTAAACTCTTATTGCCTGTATTTATAAGTCTCTTTCATGTGAATGTGTTAGCTATGAATCTGCCTACCACCCTTTTGTTTTATCAGTTGTACTACTCAGCATTTGCACAAGGTTTGTTAAAGAACAAGTCTACTATGTGATGCTAAATGACATTTCAAGTGTTATAGCAAAAGTTGTGATTTTATGACTTAGCCAGTATTGGGATGGTTAGTGTAGCACAAATAACCACATGTCTGTTGTGCTCTAGTAAAACTGACTTAATGTAATAAACTGTGACACAGTTACTCTTCCATATGTATCAGGCTGCTGGATATTATGTAAAGTGTAAGGGAGACTACAGTTGATAAGTGTAATGAATACTTCTGCCTACCTAATACCTTTATTGAACACGTCATTGTCTCTTACAATGTGTGATTAAAAATTATGAATGTATGATCTCCTCTGTAGTAGCTGCGACAATCCACCTGTCTGCAAAGGTCTGAATCCTGACATATGTTAAAAAGTAATATAATTTTTCTAACAATTAATATTATTTGTGTGTGTACTACATCTGTTAACAACCAAACACCATCCTCATGTCACCATCATGTCCCAGCTTCCTACACCATCTTCAACCAGATGTATGTGGATGTGTTGGTTATTGTCACTCCTCCACCTTCTCTAGCCCTACATCAGTCACTTAATGGTACAGAGCAGGACACACTGAATAAGGACACACCTAATACAAACACACCATAAAGATGTTCAGAAATGTGCAATAACACTCACTAACTCTTCTCTCTCTCTCTCTCTCTCTCTCTCTCCATCTCTTTGTCTCTCATCACATCTCCTATCTTATCACATTCTACTGTAGCATATTTCTTAGTCTGATGGATGAAATGTTCATCTTACTGACAAAGAGATAGTGCTCACCTGAAACTCTGAGGAGGTGAGACTTCAGCTTAAGAAGGTGAATCCTAGGAAGGCTGCTGGACCAGATAACATACATGACAAGGTGTTGAAGGAGTGTGCTGATCAGTTCTGTCTGGTCCTTACAGACATCTTCAACTCATTCCTTGCCATGGAGAAAGTTCCCTCTCATTTCAAGGAAACAGGTATTGTCCCACTTCCAAAGAAACCCAACCCTACCTGCCTCAGTGACTTCAGGCTGGTCACCTTAACCTCAAATGTCATGAAGTGCTTTGAGAGGATTGTGAAGAAACATCTATCTGTGAGTCTACCCAAGTCCTTCGGTCCTCTCCAGTTTGCATACCAGGCAAATAGATCGACTCCGGATGTGATGTCAGTCACACTACACCTTGCACTAAAACACCTGGAAAGGAGGAACAACTATGTAAGGCTGCTGTATATCAACTTCAGTTCTGCGTTCAACACTGTGATACCAATGCAGCTGGTGGATAAGCTCATGAAACTTTGGATAAACAAGCACTGGACTCTTGCTTTTCTGATTGGTAGACCCCAATGGGCATGCACTGGAAACAACATTTCTCAACACATAATCCTGAATACTGATGTTCCCCAAGGTTGTGTGCTCAGCTCCTTGTTCTTCACCATTCTCTGTGTTTGTGTCTTTGATGGTACTGCAAAACATACCTCAAATCATATTATAAAATTTGCAGATGATACCACAGTTTTGGGTCTCATTAGTGGTGGGGATGAACATAACTACAGGGATGAGGTGAACACTTTGATTGCCTGGTGTAACAGGAACAATCTGGATCTGAATGTTAATAAGACCAAAGAAATGATTATGGACTTAGGTGAAAGGCAACAGTTCACCAAGTATGTATAGCATACAAAGCAGTCTCAGACCCTGCCTAATGGAACTGCTGCATATCCACAAGTCAAGCTGCACTCAAGTAACCCACACACGAGACCTCAACCTGGTCTGTGACATCAATAGAACTTGTTGGCGGGACAGATTTGTATCCCAGAGACTCCTCCTTTGTGGAATAGACTCCCTTGCCATGTAAAGCAGAGTACCTCATTAAACCTTTTTAAGTGCAACCTGGATAACTGGATGGGGAACAGGACGTACACCCCTGGGATTCCACATATGTCCCTGCTGGACAGTGGCATAGTATACTGACTTGTTGGAACATGGGCTAAATTCTTGGCTAGGCTTGTAAGGGCCTCAGGGCCAATAGCCTAGTAACTTCCTATGATTCTATGATCCTATGAACCAACCACTCACTATCAAAGGGGAGGTAGTAGAAAAAGTCAAAACAACCAAGTTCCTGGGCCTTCACATCTCAGATGACCTCTCCTAGACTGTTAATTCCAACCGTTTAGTCAAGAAGGCTCAACAGAGGCCTCACCTCCTGAGAAGCTCAAAAAGGCCAGGCTCCCACTGTCTGCTCTTACCACATTTTACAGGGAGCTATTGAGGGCATCCTCACTAGCAACTTCATAGCATGGTTCAGCAACTGCGCAGCTGCTGAGAAGAAATTACAGAGGCTGGCAAAGGTGGCTGAGAAAATCTTGGACACAAACCTCCCTTCTATTCAGGAGCTGTTCTTTACAAGAGCAAGAAAGAGAACATGCAAAATACTTGCTGATTCAACCCATCCAGCCCACAAATGGTTCTCACAACTTCGTCTGGAAGGAGGTGCTGCAGCTTCTGCTGTAGGACTACCAAATTTAGGAGCAGCTTGCATCCTACAGCTGTGAGACTTATTTACTCGGATACCAACCATAATACCTAATACATTGAAGCCTCTTTTTATTTAATCCTGCTGCTCAGAGCAATTACCACCAGTATTACTATTATGCAATATGATGGCTATACTGAGTCACATCTAAGGTTAACAAGTGCAAAACCATAACTAAACAGCTGCTGTTCGCTAGTCTCTATTTCTATTTATTCTCGATCTCAACGGCGAATGGGTTTGGTGGTGGGCATTTATTTTTTATTTATTATTTATCATTGGATAATGGATATTGAGTGTGTTTATGTAATATATATAAACCAAAAAAAAATCCTCTGGGGGTAAGGTACCTGCTGTATCCAAGCCAAAATATTCAACAAAAGAAAAAAGAAGCTGCAGGTACTTCACAACAATCGAAGCCAACCAGTCACTGATGTAATGAAACTGCTTTTATTACAGAAAAGTAAACGCTTTCACATCTACTAGGGATGCTTCATCAGACTTTAACAAACACATTTCATTCAAACTGTTTAAATACACAGCATGTGATTCACTCAACCAATAAAATCTCACATTCAATAAAATCACATAATCAATTACCATGGTATCATTCATCAGTACAAATCAATAGACATTTATAAATATAAATATAAAACACACATTTTTAAGTAAAAAATGTATATATATATATACACATACATCCCATGTGTAGAAATACTAACATTTATTTTATAATTTATATATAAAAAGAAATAAATATATATATATAAAACCACAGTTAAAATTATTCAAAACTTCCATATATGTGTAACTATTGACTAAATATGCACTTGTATCAATGAAATAAATATATATACACACATATTACTCATCAAAGACTCCTCCAAAAATCATTAGTGTGTCAAAGGGCGATCAATAAGGAAGGGTTTCAGACTGACCCTATCATTAAGGCCATGTCCTGAGTCTGCTTGCAATCTAATAATCCATTTCCTTTCTTCCCTTTCAGTAAAACCAATGGCATTCCCTAATCTCATGGTGGTGTGTATGAGTTCCAAAACCATAAATTCAAAACTGTGTGTAGTACCATGCGTCAAAACATGTCTAGCTAGAGCATTATTCTCGTTCTCTCTGTTAATGACATATAAATGCTCACTAATCCAAACGAATTGGTAATTAATTTATCTTGTTATATTTTATCAGAGATTGAATGTAAAGTTCTGAACAGAGGTTTATCCTTTGTACCTTCACAAGGTATGGACATTAGCAATTTGATTGTAGAACTCAAGAGTTTTACAAGAGGCTTAGCATTAGATTTGTATTTTGAGAATGTTAATAATAATGATAGGGTTTCTTCTTGTAGCTATAGGAAACCTTCTACGTTTACTCCTGAGCTACATCCTATTATTGAAACTTTTGAAAAAGCTTGCGTTAATGATTTTTTTGCTTTGTATACACGTCAAGATTTTAAGTCTGAATTCCACAATTTAACTCACGTGGAAGTATCAGCTTTGAAGTCACTACAGGAAAATGAAACTATAGTGGTCCGCCCAGCGGATAAAGGAGGAGCAATTGTGTTACTTGATAGTGATTTTTACAAGAGTAAAATGCTTGAAATGCTATCTGATGTTGATATGTATAAAGTTATACATTTAATTGAGCTGAACAAAATCATTAATAATGTGTATGCTGAGTTGTATGACATGCTGATGTGCAATATTATAAAGAATGACCTCTATAAATATTGCTTGATTGAAAAACCGTTAATACCTGTAATTAGAGGCCTTCCCAAAGTGCACAAAACTTTAATAAATCCTCCCCTTAGGCCTATTGTATCAGGGAAAGGATGGCTCACTGAGAGCATTTCGATTTATATCGAAAAACAATTGAGGCCTATTGTTGATTCTGCACCTTCCATCTTGAAGGATACTAAGCAGTTTTTAGAGTCCCTATTGGATTCTGCCCTGGACATTAACAAGTTTACTGATACAGATATTATGGTGACCTTAGACGTTCAGTCTTTGTTCACCAGTATACCTAATGATATAGGAATTGAATTTCTGAGACTATTTTTGTTAAATAAAGGGGTGACTACTAGTAAAGTGATGAGAATTACTATGTTAATGGAGGTGGTTTTGGAAAATAATGTGTTTCTTTATGATAACAAATATTATTTACAAACTTTGGGAGTGGCCATGGGCACGTCATGTGCTAATTCATATGCTAATTTGGTATTAGCTTACTGGGAATCTATGTATATATTGACACACAACTTTTACTCTAGGTTCATTAAGTATTTATTACAAGCGATTTGTAGATGATCTCTTTTTTGTGTGGAGTGGTGACATAGCGATGTTAGAAGATTTTATAGTTTATATGAATAACACTACCACGTTTTTGAGGTTAACAGGTGAGAATTCATATGATCAGATAAACTTTTTAGATGTTACCCTCACAAAAAATAATGGGAAATTAGATACGAATATCTATAGGAAACCTTGTAGGAGGAATGCATATCTACATCATGATAGTATGCATCCACTGCATGTACATAAAAATATTGTTAAGAATCAAGCCACACATTGCTCACGCTTGGTTAGTAATGATTCAGACTTTGAGGTAACACTAACACATTTACATTGGGATTTTGCAGCTAGAGGTTACCATCATACGGACCTATTAGCTCTACAAAAAATAGAACATAGTGGTATGGCATCACCATACATTCGGGGCAGTGTGACAGAATCTAATGAACAGGAGAGGCCTCTTAAGAAGAGGAATAAGAGAATGGTTATCACTTATACCAACAAGAATAGAAGTATAACTGATGTTATTAAGAAGAACTGGGGCATCCTGCAGTTAGATGATAGGTTAAAGACCTTAGTAGGTCCAGATCCAAGTTTCTGTTATAAGAATACTAGATCTTTAAAATATTTGCTCTGCTATGAGAGAAGTACACTTAATAAATCATTATCAATAAGAAAGGGTACATTCCCTTGTCGTAGTTGTAACCAATGTAATTTTATTAATAGCAGAGATGTTTTTATACATCCAGATTCTCATGTATCTTACAGATTTAATCATTATGCTGACTGTAAGACAAGGAATTTAGTCTATTTAGCTACCTGCAAAAAATGCAGTGTTTTTTATGTGGGGAAAACTAATAGGACTGTCAGGGAAAGGATTAGGGAGCATTTATATGTCATTAACAGGGAGAATGAAAATAATGCTCTAGCTACACGTTTTGACACATGGTACTACACAGTTTTGAATTTATGGTTTTGGAACTCATACACACCACCATGAGATTAGGGAATGCCATTGGTTTTACTGAAAGGGAAGAAGGGAAATGGATTATTAGATTGCAAGCAGACTCAGGACATGGCCTTAATGATAGGGTCAGTCTGAAACCCTTCCTTATTGATCGCCCTTTGACACACTAATGACTTTTGGAGGAGTCTTTGATGAGTAATATGTGTGTATATATATTTATTTCATTGATACAAGTGCATTTTTAGTCAATAGTTACACATATATGGAAGTTTTGAATAATTTTAACTGTGGTTTTATATATATATATTTATTTATTTTTATATATAAATTATAAAATAAATGTTAATATTTCTACACATGGGATGTATGTGTATATATATACATTTTTTACTTAAAAATGTGTGTTTTATATTTATATTTATAAATGTCTATTGATTTGTACTGATGAATGATACCATGGTAATTGATTATGTGATTTTATTGAATGTGAGATTTTATTGTTTGAGTGAATCACATGCTGTGTATTTAAACAGTTTGAATGAAATGTGTTTGTTAAAGTCTGATGAAGCATCCCTAGTAGATTTGAAAGCGCTTACTTTTCTGTAATAAAAGCAGTTTCATTGCATCAGTGACTGGTTGGCTTCGATTGTTGTGGAGTACCTGCAGCTTCTTTTTTCTTGTGTTTATGTAATGTGAACTACCTCTTGCATGTCGTATGTGTTATTTTCTTTCTTATGTTATTCTCTGATACCGCTGTATCTATATTATTTGCACTGCATTTCTCTCATGAGCTCACATTTGTAATTTTGTTTAGGCTGCACTTGAGTGGTCCTAAATGAGAATAAAGTTTCTTTGTATCTTTGAATCTTTGAATCTTATACATTTGGCTACTGTCCTTACTGTGAGGAAGCATACTGACCTCAATTCACATCACAACCTACCCTGCACATATAGTTCTGATATGTGCTGAGTTATGATAATTATTTCAAAATACATACTATCATTGTCATGTTAAAGAAATTGTACACACAATGAACTTGTGGTTTTCCTTGAAGCATGTCTGATAAATAGTATGTATGCAAGTTTATTTATGTAGGCATTACTGACAAAATTTGGGCAATAAACATGTTTAGGATAGTCATTTGTATGTACTTTTACAGTCCAGATCAAAATTAATTACAGCAAACACATTTTCCCAACCTTTCTGAAATTAACACCATGCTGGACTCAAACCCTGTGCTTTTTCATAAAGCCCTCTGCACTTACATCTTGTGCCACAGAGATATTCAGGTTTCAGGTAGCATTTTTCCACTCAGTACTGTCCAGTGTGCTGACAGTCTTGCATCGCCTGTAAGCCTATTTGCACTACAAAGTGCGGCAAATTAAATTTTTCACTTTTTTCCTTCAACGGTGAACCCTGTTTCCTCACTGCTGTCACAAAAACAGGGAAGGCAATCTCAACATTTCATTCTTCAATAAAGCTTTGGACATAACTTTCCAAAGGTACAGGACAACATGCAAAGTGTTATCTCTCCATGGAACTAAACAAGTATTACATGACTTATGCTGCAATCATGGCACATTAAACATTAACATAAAACAGACCTATTTTACATTTAATCACAATCAGACTAGTTTATCTCTGCTCTTTACTTGCACACAGGTTGACAGGGAGCACCACTGACCACTGCTAATTATCTGTCTAAGTTCAATACCTCATAATATAATTATGCATGCATTAATACTATGTCAGCACCCACACCGATGAGCTTCTCAGTATTAGCCTTTAGGAAGAGATGTTGAGCACATACAACTATTCTTACTGGATGGTAGCAATTCATTACGTGGAACTGAATGACACTACTCATGAGACCTGCAGTGAACTTTGAATGCAGGCATCTTTCTATACAGTTATGTCTGCACTGCACCACTTACACTTACAAATGATATACAAACACATAGAGCCTTGGCACACATACTACATCATTACTTAACCCTACTACATTGAGAAACATTAGAGTGTTTTGTCCTGACAGAGCACATTGCCTATGCATGAGCAGATATCACTGCTAATGACAGAAGAAATCATTAATGTTTACATACTATCATCATAACCTGATGAGCCATGAATGCATCATTGTCCATCATGTATTTTCACAAGTGTGTGTGTGTGTGTGTGTTTGTGTGTGTGTGATCTACACAACATCATGTAAAACAGGTACATGTCAGTCTAAGTTGTTCACTATACATTAATGACATCATAGCTGAAATAGGTCAGCAGCATGTATTTCGCATTGATCAGTAGATTGCACCTACTCCCTTATATTAATAAACATGTCTTTTCTCAAAAACTTCAACAGCATACTATCTCAACTGCCACCAAATGATACCCTAATACTATGTACACTGCAGTCTCATACTGTAGAAGTCAGACTTCTGCAGTGATGCTTGAGTTCAGTACTGTGTCCCCTAGCTTGTATAACTAGATGGGCAGGGTAATTTAATCTCACCATGGTCAATGTGTCTGTGTGTGTGTGTGTGTGTGTGTGTGTGTGTGTGTGTGTGTGTGTGTGTGTGTGTGTGTGTGTGTGTGTGTGTTGTGTGTGTGTGTATGTTTGTAGGTATGAATGATTGTATAGTCAGGAAGCAGGAGCCTATGTACTGTTGGCCTCTCTCATCTAGCAGTCAGGATACAATTTTACATTGGAAAGTGAGTCCACGTCAGTGTGAGACCCTTCTCACAACATCATTTTCTCTGCAACACACTGATGATGTCATCCTCTAAAAAGTGCATTCTAACAGAGTAAATGTCAGACTTCTACGGCAGCACTTGTGTTAAGTATTGTGTTCTCTAGCTTGTGTAACTAGATAGGTAAGGAATTCTAATCTCACAGCAGTCATCTTGTGTATGAATATGTATGAGCAGTTGTGTATAGAGTGAGGTAAACATGAGCCTACATACTGTTGACCTCCCTCAACTGGCAGCTCAGAGACAATTTTACACTGGAAGACAAGCCCACATCAGTGTGAGATCCTTCTCAAAACCTCATCTTCTCTGCAATACAGTGCTGATGTCATCCTCTATAAATTGCACTCTAACACAGTAGAAGTCAGATTTCCACAGTGTTTCTTGTATAAAGTACTCTGTCCTCCAGCTTATGTTCTAATCTCACAAAAGTCAAATTGTGTGTGTGATGGTGGGGTCGTTGCATCAATTAAAAGATTAATTCAACAGATGTGCTTATTTGACTCCCACACAGGAGAAACATTTAACTAGCCCTTTTCTTCTCTCCACAAACACATTCTGTCTGTGACACACTGATGAGGTAATCTTTTCAAAGATGCACTCACACTCTTAAAATCAGACCTCTAATGTGGTGCGTGTGTATAATATACTTGTATATAGACTGGCTGAGTACATAGGTAGGAAATTTGAATACAGTAGTGAGAACCTCATGAGTATTAATGTGTGTGTGAATGTAAATGGATGCAGGATTGTCTTTCTTGCATTTGTAGTGCCAACATTGAAAAACCTAGCTGGAAGTCATTTTAGGACACACACATCCTTTACAAGACACAGTTGATGTCATCCCTTCAAAGATGCAGTCTGGCTCACATGAAGTTGGTCTTCTGCTGTCGCTCATGCATATAGTACACCTGCATGTAGATTGCATTAGGCAATGTTTGAAATGCAACAACACTATTTCAAAGTATTTACAGGGACACATATTCCTTGCTTCATTAACACGATGGAATGCTTTCACATACCAAAACATATCACGATTGTAGATGCACTTGTACCGTGGCATGTTCATTGTACCCAGTATTGTGTTTATTTTCTCAAGACTTATTCAAGTGTTCAAAATCATCATTGCGTGACTGTAAGCATTGATGTCATTAACTGTTCTGCAGGAATTATATCACCTTCAGTTCCAATGTGTCCATACAGAGTGACAGAGGCCACGCCCATACATTTTATCTGATAAAATTATGAGCAAATAAGGTACATGTCATGCAATGACGTCACATAAGTGGAGTTTGACACCTATGTTGACAGTTCCACTGTGGAGCATGTGATTCATAGCCATATTGCTTATTGGAGGAGTCATACAGCTTGATGTTCAGTTCTAGCACTGGGAAACATTTATTGTGAAAGAACTGATGTCACACAACAACTATTGCATCATGTCAGTATTGTCCATTGATACATTGCATGAACACATATGGATGTATGTTTTGATTTCACTGCAGTATAACATTTGCTGTGCCAAGGTCATGGTGAGAGTGCTCCTGTAGCATATGCATTGAGTAGTGCATTGTAGTTATAGAGTGTGATTTATTTCTTGGTTGGTATGTAAACAAAAATACAGTGAAATATTGCTTGACCAAGGTCACTTGGTAGTGGACTGATCTCATTGTGTGCACAAGAGCATAGTCAATTAATTATCACCGGTCTGACATGCAGATGTAACATTCATTATTAGAGATCCTTTCTTAATTCACACATTGATTTCATTTGTTTGTGACAATATCCATTGCTATCCCTGTAGCAAATGCAGACACTACATGGCTCTGTGAAATAAATCACATCATAATGTAGTGTTTGTATCAGTTATTATCTGTCTGCTCAATAACTGCGTTTGGCAGGACTGCCCTAAGCAAGTATATTACATATGGCACACTCTGCTTGCACATTTGTAAGGACATGTACACACCTACACAGACAGTTTCAATAGTAGTAGGAGCAACAGGTCTTATAAAAAAGAATCTACAATCATATTTAAATATGTTACCAATACATGTAACCCCATACGAAATGCAGAAGGAGTCATTACTGGACACATTGTGGGTGCTGTGAAAGTACTTTTGGCTGACATCAAAGAGTGAAACAATACTAATTTCATGAACTTTAATCGTACTTTGACTTAGGAATGTGGTCTATTCCCATCATGCTATTAGAAACCCCAAATAATTTGAGAAATTAAAAAAAATGGAACACAGGAATGGTTAAGGAGAGGTGAATTTAAACCAAAAGATGAAAGGTTAATATTGACGGCTCAAGGTAGTGGACTATGTACACGTTGGTTTACAAAGTCCATTGAACATGTGGGAGAAACAGACAAATGTAGGTTTTGAAAAACAGAATTATTAACAGTTGCACATCTTGTTTCTGGTTGTGATATACTAATGGCAGAAGGACTGTATACTGAAAGGCATAATAATGTGGCAAGACTGCTGCACTGGGGATTGTGCAAACATAATATTGAAATAGCTGAAGAACACTTCTGGCTAAGATCAAAGATCAAAGATTGAAACAATACTAATTTAATGAATTGTAATTATTGCTTGACTTAGGAACGGGGTTCATTCCCATCATGGTATTAGAAACCCAAAACATTTGGGGAAATTAAAAAAAGGGATTCATAACCATTGGAATAAGAAAGTAATGAACTCCTTTCTAAAGTGCTCCTCTTGACACTTGGGTTATGTGTATTTCTGTGGCATACACAGTTCATATACAGCTCAGTGGTAACACTCATGGCAAGGTTTTCATTCTTCCAGGAGGGGATAGTGTCTTATGAACCATTTTTCTTTTACAGCATGTGTTATTGAAGAACTACAGGCTATGCAGATATGCCCTATTGTATGTCCTATCCTTGCTAACTGTCTTCTCAGCTCTGCATGTTAATGACATTTGTATCACAATTACACCCCCCCCCATCAAATGTTACTTTGTGTACTTTCACATGCTATACAAGCAACTCCATTTTAGCTCACTATATTTGCTAAGGAAGTTGGAACACCATTAACTATTATGATATATATATATTTCATAATTTTATGTTACAAAATTGTCTTTAAAACAAATAAACATTTATTATCTTAGTACAATTTTAACAGTTACCATGCTCTGTGCCTTACTTCTTTATTTAGATTTGTGATTTCTGTGCACACTCTCCTCAGCTTTCTTCCCATGTCTTGCTATTTACCCTCCCATCTTCTTTATTTCTGGAGACCTATGTTTTAACCGTGTGCAAATTGTTATCAGCACACTTTCCATGCATTGCAGCTGCCCTGCCTTACTTTTGCATCTGTCTGCATAAGCACACATAACAGGTTTGCCCATAGTACGTGCTCATGCTGCACAGCATGTTTGTGTGGCCACCAACACGTTTATCGGCCCTGAAAACGTGCTTGTATTCATGTTAAGTATGATGAGTAGCATGCATATGTGATTAGTGCTGCTGCTCATTGTGCAAACTTCACACAAATCTACACAATTGTTAATGAAAACTGTGGAATAACTAAAGAAAAAGAACTTGAGTTGTAACTTAGAGATTATACAAATAAATTACTTGGCACATTTACTAACACTTTAAGCTATTAAATTGTTGTAAGTATGCAGTAATAGAATTGATTTAAGAAGCCATTATACTATCAGCAATTTCTTAAATGAATGCATATAATGCATTCATACCCCATCAACATCTACTGGTCTTTCCCCCTAACAGCTTGTACTCAGGGCAACTACCTTTCTTCATCCCACTCTAGTCATGGATCTGTGTCTTTCTTATGTGATCATTATACATGCACATGCATAGTACACATACACACGTGTACATCATTGGCTGTGTACTTCTAGATTTTTGTCCAGCTTTTCAAAATGTATTCACCAATATAATGATGATTTTTCATGTGGAACAGAACTGAAAGTTAACAGTGCACAAAGAACTGTAGCTGAAGTATTGTTTAGTGTGATGGTACCTGTTTACAGATTAAAATGTCCAACAGCACACGATGAGTATTACCCTGAAAATGTTGTACCAAAATTCCACACAATTAAAATTTTATGTCCCAACACAGTAATCGATTATTTAAAATAGGTGGAACTACTTTAAATTAAAATACACTGCAAAACATGATTATCATGCATAAACTAGTAAATGTAAAATTCAAACAAGTACAGAAGTCCAATTTGTTATAAGTGCATTATGGCATTTGGGGTGTGCTCATGGTACAGATATTGTGCCTAGGGATGGTAAATGCCACTGGTTGAGTAGTTATATCTGTGCCATGCATACTTCTCATGTCTTAATTGATATACATATACACTTCATAATCTCGAATTACTGAAATCCCAAATTTCGGTAACCCGAGACCATGAATGTAAAAACCAGAATGCCAAAAGTGCATTAGAGCAAATTCGAATATCTCAAATCCATGCTTATGCAATTCTGGTACATTGCGTGCTTTGTTATGGTGCCTGAGATTGCAGGTGAGTGAGTGTTTGTGTTTGTTTTTGTACATTGTATGTGTGGGTAAGGGTAGGGAGGTGTAAGTGTGAGTGTGAGTGTTGGATTTGTTGGTGTTTGTGTATGTGTTATGTGTATTTGTGTGCGAGCGAGTGGAGGATGGCATGGTGTGAGGTTTTTTTTTTTTTATGTTATGTGCAACCTCAGAGTTGCTATATATAAGTAAGGGGGTGCCCCCCACATGGGCGGTGCAGGAAGGCTTGCCCCCCTGCTTATATGTAATGTAGGGTTGTGTGGTTTGTGTGCTGTGGGTGGATTGGTGTGTGTGTTATGTGGTATATAGTGTATGTATGTTTGTGGATTTCGGTATTGTGAATGGTTCGACTTTATAGTCTTGGGTTGCTGAAATTCAGGATTTCAGTAATTCGAGATTATGAAGTATATATATATATATATATATATATATATATATATATATATATATATATATATATAGATAGATAGATAGATATCTATATATATATGTGTGTGTGTGTGTGTGTGTGTGTGTGTGTGTGTTTGTGTATGTGTGTGTATATATATATATATGTATGTATATTATATATATATATATATATATATATATATATATATATATAGACAGATAACTATATCTATAGATAGTTGTGTATCATATTGTTGAAGGTCGCTTCAACTGAAAGAAAAAATAGTAGGTTAAAATAACTGAATGTACTTTTGACCAAAAAGTCATTTCATAAGAAACATTCTACATAAATTATATACCATAAAAAGATTTTTTTGTAGAGGAGCAAGCCCCTCTGTACCCCCAAATGGGGAGCTGTGCCCTCCATACACCTCTTAATTATATATATTATCTCCAAATAGACAGTATATATCTATTCAAATGATAACCAAAACTTATCATTGGCACTTGAAGAAAACTACATTATGTATTTGTTTATTTTCAGCTCCCAATTGAAATGTTGGTACTCAAAATACCAATTGCCAACAAACAAAATCAAAACTGGTAGACCAAGCCACATGAGCCAATTGAGCAGAAAACTTTATTATCCCAGTTAAGTGCTTTCATTCTAAAAAAGGACTTCATCAGAACTGGGGAATTCATAAAATCATCTATTAAATAATCATTTGAAACAATCATGTGACACGTTATGCCAATCACAGAATGACAATTAAGAACAGTGTTTAATCCAATAAAATGCAATTCAAAAATATACAGTCTAGCAAATTATAAATAAAAATTATGTCCAAAAAATAAATACACTGTGGTATTAAAAACAATGTAATGCTATTTAAATTACAATTTTGCAGTATGAAGTTTCAGAACACTATTTGAAGAAATAGCTTCACTCAAGTCTGGATGTTTACTCGTATTCAACCTTATTTGCCTCAGTAATTCATGGTACTCACATGTATGTTTCCTGGACACCTATGGGATTCTGAATAATCTGTTCAAGTATAAAAAAGTAATACATTTTATTAGCACCGCAAGCTACTTTGCATCTGAAAAGAGCATTAGATTATTTCCTTGCTTTAATGTCATAATAATGCTCCTGTATTCTTTGTCTAAATTGCTGTTCGGTTTCTCCGATGTAAAAGGAAAAACATGAATCACAAAAAGCAAGGTAAATAACACTGTTACTACTACAATCATAATGGGAGGTGAATTTTAATTTATGATTAATACTGTTCAAAAAACATTCACTCCCTTCAAAATATATTTACATTACACACAGGCTTCGCATTTTCTGGTACCTGTTCTTAATTAATTATTTTTACCCATAATAGATGTTGTGCCCAATGTTAACATCTCTAGTAAAAGTAAATCTAGGTTCAGCACCTCACTAGCATCCTCACTAGCAACTTCATAGCATGGTTCAGCAACTGCGCAGCTGCTGAGAAGAAATTGCAGAGGCTGGTAAAGGTGGCTGAGAAAATCTTGGACACAAACCTCCCTTCTATTCAGGAGCTGTTCTTTACAAGAGCAAGAAAGAGAACATGCAAAATACTTGCTGATTCAACCCATCCAGCCCACAAATGGTTCTCACAACTTCGTCTGGAAGGAGGTGCTGCAGCTTCTGCTGTAGGACTACCAAATTTAGGAGCAGCTTGCATCCTACAGCTGTGAGACTTATTTACTCGGATACCAACCATAATACCTAATACATTGAAGCCTCTTTTTATTTAATCCTGCTGCTCAGAGCAATTACCACCAGTATTACTATTATGCAATATGATGGCTATACTGAGTCACATCTAAGGTTAACAAGTGCAAAACCATAATTAAACAGACACATGGTACTACACACAGTTTTGAATTTATGGTTTTGGAACTCATACACACCACCATGAGATTAGGGAATGCCATTGGTTTTACTGAAAGGGAAGAAGGGAAATGGATTATTAGATTGCAAGCAGACTCAGGACATGGCCTTAATGATAGGGTCAGTCTGAAACCCTTCCTTATTGATCGCCCTTTGACACACTAATGACTTTTGGAGGAGTCTTTGATGAGTAATATGTGTGTATATATATTTATTTCATTGATACAAGTGCATTTTTAGTCAATAGTTACACATATATGGAAGTTTTGAATAATTTTAACTGTGGTTTTATATATATATATTTATTTCTTTTTATATATAAATTATAAAATAAATGTTAATATTTCTACACATGGGATGTATGTGTATATATATACATTTTTTACTTAAAAATGTGTGTTTTATATTTATATTTATAAATGTCTATTGATTTGTACTGATGAATGATACCATGGTAATTGATTATGTGATTTTATTGAATGTGAGATTTTATTGTTTGAGTGAATCACATGCTGTGTATTTAAACAGTTTGAATGAAATGTGTTTGTTAAAGTCTGATGAAGCATCCCTAGTAGATTTGAAAGCGCTTACTTTTCTGTAATAAAAGCAGTTTCATTGCATCAGTGACTGGTTGGCTTCGATTGTTGTGGAGTACCTGCAGCTTCTTTTTTCTTGTGTTTATGTAATGTGAACTACCTCTTGCATGTCGTATGTGTTATTTTCTTTCTTATGTTATTCTCTGATACCGCTGTATCTATATTATTTGCACTGCATTTCCCTCATGAGCTCACATTTGTAATTTTGTTTAGGCTGCACTTGAGTGGTCCTAAATGAGAATAAAGTTTCTTTGTATCTTTGAATCTTTGAATCTTATACATTTGGCTACTGTCCTTACTGTGAGGAAGCATACTGACCTCAATTCACATCACAACCTACCCTGCACATATAGTTCTGATATGTGCTGAGTTATGATAATTATTTCAAAATACATACTATCATTGTCATGTTAAAGAAATTGTACACACAATGAACTTGTGGTTTTCCTTGAAGCATGTCTGATAAATAGTATGTATGCAAGTTTATTTATGTAGGCATTACTGACAAAATTTGGGCAATAAACATGTTTAGGATAGTCATTTGTATGTACTTTTACAGTCCAGATCAAAATTAATTACAGCAAACACATTTTCCCAACCTTTCTGAAATGAACACCATGCTGGACTCAAACCCTGTGCTTTTTCATAAAGCCCTCTGCACTTACATCTTGTGCCACAGAGATATTCAGGTTTCAGGTAGCATTTTTCCACTCAGTACTGTCCAGTGTGCTGACAGTCTTGCATCGCCTGTAAGCCTATTTGCACTACAAAGGGTACGGCAAATTAAATTTTTCACTTTTTTCCTTCAACGGTGAACCCTGTTTCCTCACTGCTGTCACAAAAACAGGGAAGGCAATCTCAACATTTCATTCTTCAATAAAGCTTTGGACATAACTTTCCAAAGGTACAGGACAACATGCAAAGTGTTATCTCTCCATGGAACTAAACAAGTATTACATGACTTATGCTGCAATCATGGCACATTAAACATTAACATAAAACAGACCTATTTTACATTTAATCACAATCAGACTAGTTTATCTCTGCTCTTTACTTGCACACAGGTTGACAGGGAGCACCACTGACCACTGCTAATTATCTGTCTAAGTTCAATACCTCATAATATAATTATGCATGCATTAATACTATGTCAGCACCCACACCGATGAGCTTCTCAGTATTAGCCTTTAGGAAGAGATGTTGAGCACATACAACTATTCTTACTGGATGGTAGCAATTCATTACATGGAACTGAATGACACTACTCATGAGACCTGCAGTGAACTTTGAATGCAGGCATCTTTCTATACAGTTATGTCTGCACTGCACCACTTACACTTACAAATGATATACAAACACATAGAGCCTTGGCACACATACTACATCATTACTTAACCCTACTACATTGAGAAACATTAGAGTGTTTTGTCCTGACAGAGCACATTGCCTATGCATGAGCAGATATCACTGCTAATGACAGAAGAAATCATTAATGTTTACATACTATCATCATAACCTGATGAGCCATGAATGCATCATTGTCCATCATGTATTTTCACAAGTGTGTGTGTGTGTGTGTGTGTGTTTGTGTGTGTGTGATCTACACAACATCATGTAAAACAGGTACATGTCAGTCTAAGTTGTTCACTATACATTAATGACATCATAGCTGAAATAGGTCAGCAGCATGTATTTCGCATTGATCAGTAGATTGCACCTACTCCCTTATATTAACAAACATGTCTTTTCTCAAAAACTTCAACAGCATACTATCTCAACTGCCACCAAATGATACCATAATACTATGTACACTGCAGTCTCATACTGTAGAAGTCAGACTTCTGCAGTGATGCTTGAGTTCAGTACTGTGTCCCCTAGCTTGTATAACTAGATGGGCAGGGTAATTTAATCTCACCATGGTCAATGTGTCTGTGTGTGTGTGTGTGTGTGTGTGTGTGTGTGTGTGTGTGTGTGTGTGTGTGTGTGTGTGTGTGTGTGTGTGTGTGTTTGTGTGTTGTGTGTGTGTGTATGTTTGTAATTATGAATGATTGTATAGTCAGGAAGCAGGAGCCTATGTACTGTTGGCCTCTCTCATCTAGCAGTCAGGATACAATTTTACATTGGAAAGTGAGTCCACGTCAGCGTGAGACCCTTCTCACAACATCATTTTCTCTGCAACACACTGATGATGTCATCCTCTAAAAAGTGCATTCTAACAGAGTAAATGTCAGACTTCTACGGCAGCACTTGTGTTAAGTACTGTGTTCTCTAGCTTGTGTAACTAGATAGGTAAGGAATTCTAATCTCACAGCAGTCATCTTGTGTATGAATATGTATGAGCAGTTGTGTATAGAGTGAGGTAAACATGAGCCTACATACTGTTGACCTCCCTCAACTGGCAGCTCAGAGACAATTTTACACTGGAAGACAAGCCCACATCAGTGTGAGATCCTTCTCAAAACCTCATCTTCTCTGCAATACAGTGCTGATGTCATCCTCTATAAATTGCACTCTAACACAGTAGAAGTCAGATTTCCACAGTGTTTCTTGTATAAAGTACTCTGTCCTCCAGCTTATGTTCTAATCTCACAAAAGTCAAATTGTGTGTGTGATGGTGGGGTCGTTGCATCAATTAAAAGATTAATTCAACAGCTGTGCTTATTTGACTCCCACACAGGAGAAACATTTAACTAGCCCTTTTCTTCTCTCCACAAACACATTCTGTCTGTGACACACTGATGAGGTAATCTTTTCAAAGATGCACTCACACTCTTAAAATCAGACCTCTAATGTGGTGCGTGTGTATAATATACTTGTATATAGACTGGCTGAGTACATAGGTAGGAAATTTGAATGCAGTAGTGAGAACCTCATGAGTATTAATGTGTGTGTGAATGTAAATGGATGCAGGATTGTCTTTCTTGCATTTGTAGTGCCAACATTGAGAAACCTAGCTGGAAGTCATTTTAGGACACACACATCCTTTACAAGACACAGTTGATGTCATCCCTTCAAAGATGCAGTCTGGCTCACATGAAGTTGGTCTTCTGCTGTCGCTCATGCATATAGTACACCTGCATGTAGATTGCATTAGGCAATGTTTGAAATGCAACAACACTATTTCAAAGTATTTACAGGGACACATATTCCTTGCTTCATTAACACGATGGAATGCTTTCACATACCAAAACATATCACGATTGTAGATGCACTTGTACCGTGGCATGTTCATTGTACCCAGTATTGTGTTTATTTTCTCAAGACTTATTCAAGTGTTCAAAATCATCATTGCGTGACTGTAAGCATTGATGTCATTAACTGTTCTGCAGGAATTATATCACCTTCAGTTCCAATGTGTCCATACAGAGTGACAGAGGCCACGCCCATACATTTTATCTGATAAAATTATGAGCAAATAAGGTACATGTCATGCAATGACGTCACATAAGTGGAGTTTGACACCTATGTTGACAGTTCCACTGTGGAGCATGTGATTCATAGCCATATTGCTTATTGGAGGAGTCATACAGCTTGATGTTCAGTTCTAGCACTGGGAAACATTTATTGTGAAAGAACTGATGTCACACAACAACTATTGCATCATGTCAGTATTGTCCATTGATACATTGCATGAACACATATGGATGTATGTTTTGATTTCACTGCAGTATAACATTTGCTGTGCCAAGGTCATGGTGAGAGTGCTCCTGTAGCATATGCATTGAGTAGTGCATTGTAGTTATAGAGTGTGATTTATTTCTTGGTTGGTATGTAAACAAAAATACAGTGAAATATTGCTTGACCAAGGTCACTTGGTAGTGGACTGATCTCATTGTGTGCACAAGAGCATAGTCAATTAATTATCACCGGTCTGACATGCAGATGTAACATTCATTATTAGAGATCCTTTCTTAATTCACACATTGATTTCATTTGTTTGTGACAATATCCATTGCTATCCCCTGTAGCAAATGCAGACACTACATGGCTCTGTGAAATAAATCACATCATAATGTAGTGTTTGTATCAGTTATTATCTGTCTGCTCAATAACTGCGTTTGGCAGGACTGCCCTAAGCAAGTATATTACATATGGCACACTCTGCTTGCACATTTGTAAGGACATGTACACACCTACACAGACAGTTTCAATAGTAGTAGGAGCAACAGGTCTTATAAAAAAGAATCTACAATCATATTTAAATATGTTACCAATACATGTAACCCCATACGAAATGCAGAAGGAGTCATTACTGGACACATTGTGGGTGCTGTGAAAGTACTTTTGGCTGACATCAAAGAGTGAAACAATACTAATTTCATGAACTTTAATCGTACTTTGACTTAGGAATGTGGTCTATTCCCATCATGCTATTAGAAACCCCAAATAATTTGAGAAATTAAAAAAAATGGAACACAGGAATGGTTAAGGAGAGGTGAATTTAAACCAAAAGATGAAAGGTTAATATTGACGGCTCAAGGTAGTGGACTATGTACACGTTGGTTTACAAAGTCCATTGAACATGTGGGAGAAACAGACAAATGTAGGTTTTGAAAAACAGAATTATTAACAGTTGCACATCTTGTTTCTGGTTGTGATATACTAATGGCAGAAGGACTGTATACTGAAAGGCATAATAATGTGGCAAGACTGCTGCACTGGGGATTGTGCAAACATAATATTGAAATAGCTGAAGAACACTTCTGGCTAAGATCAAAGATCAAAGATTGAAACAATACTAATTTAATGAATTGTAATTATTGCTTGACTTAGGAACGGGGTTCATTCCCATCATGGTATTAGAAACCCAAAACATTTGGGGAAATTAAAAAAAGGGATTCATAACCATTGGAATAAGAAAGTAATGAACTCCTTTCTAAAGTGCTCCTCTTGACACTTGGGTTATGTGTATTTCTGTGGCATACACAGTTCATATACAGCTCAGTGGTAACACTCATGGCAAGGTTTTCATTCTTCCAGGAGGGGATAGTGTCTTATGAACCATTTTTCTTTTACAGCATGTGTTATTGAAGAACTACAGGCTATGCAGATATGCCCTATTGTATGTCCTATCCTTGCTAACTGTCTTCTCAGCTCTGCATGTTAATGACATTTGTATCACAATTATACCCCCCCCCCATCAAATGTTACTTTGTGTACTTTCACATGCTATACAAGCAACTCCATTTTAGCTCACTATATTTGCTAAGGAAGTTGGAACACCATTAACTATTATGATATATATATATTTCATAATTTTATGTTACAAAATTGTCTTTAAAACAAATAAACATTTATTATCTTAGTACAATTTTAACAGTTACCATGCTCTGTGCCTTACTTCTTTATTTAGATTTGTGATTTCTGTGCACACTCTCCTCAGCTTTCTTCCCATGTCTTGCTATTTACCCTCCCATCTTCTTTATTTCTGGAGACCTATGTTTTAACCGTGTGCAAATTGTTATCAGCACACTTTCCATGCATTGCAGCTGCCCTGCCTTACTTTTGCATCTGTCTGCATAAGCACACATAACAGGTTTGCCCATAGTACGTGCTCATGCTGCACAGCATGTTTGTGTGGCCACCAACACGTTTATCGGCCCTGAAAACGTGCTTGTATTCATGTTAAGTATGATGAGTGGCATGCATATGTTATTAGTGCTGCTGCTCATTGTGCAAACTTCACACAAATCTACACAATTGTTAATGAAAACTGTGGAATAACTAAAGAAAAAGAACTTGAGTTGTAACTTAGAGATTATACAAATAAATTACTTGGCACATTTACTAACACTTTAAGCTATTAAATTGTTGTAAGTATGCAGTAATAGAATTGATTTAAGAAGCCATTATACTATCAGCAATTTCTTAAATGAATGCATATAATGCATTCATACCCCATCAACATCTACTGGTCTTTCCCCCTAACAGCTTGTACTCAGGGCAACTACCTTTCTTCATCCCACTCTAGTCATGGATCTGTGTCTTTCTTATGTGATCATTATACATGCACATGCATAGTACACATACGACACGTGTACATCATTGGCTGTGTACTTCTAGATTTTTGTCCAGCTTTTCAAAATGTATTCACCAATATAATGATGATTTTTCATGTGGAACAGAACTGAAAGTTAACAGTGCACAAAGAACTGTAGCTGAAGTATTGTTTAGTGTGATGGTACCTGTTTACAGATTAAAATGTCCAACAGCACACGATGAGTATTACCCTGAAAATGTTGTACCAAAATTCCACACAATTAAAATTTTATGTCCCAACACAGTAATCGATTATTTAAAATAGGTGGAACTACTTTAAATTAAAATACACTACAAAACATGATTATCATGCATAAACTAGTAAATGTAAAATTCAAACAAGTACAGAAGTCCAATTTGTTATAAGTGCATTATGGCATTTGGGGTGTGCTCATGGTACAGATATTGTGCCTAGGGATGGTAAATGCCACTGGTTGAGTAGTTATATCTGTGCCATGCATACTTCACATGTCTTAATTGATATACATATACACTTCATAATCTCGAATTACTGAAATCCCAAATTTCGGTAACCCGAGACCATGAATGTAAAAACCAGAATGCCAAAAGTGCATTAGAGCAAATTCGAATATCTCAAATCCATGCTTATGCAATTCTGGTACATTGCGTGCTTTGTTATGGTGCCTGAGATTGCAGGTGAGTGAGTGTTTGTGTTTGTTTTTGTACATTGTATGTGTGGGTAAGGGTAGGGAGGTGTAAGTGTGAGTGTGAGTGTTGGATTTGTTGGTGTTTGTGTATGTGTTATGTGTATTTGTGTGCGAGGAGGTGGAGGATGGCATGGTGTGAGGTTTTTTTTTTATGTTATGTGCAACCTCAGAGTTGCTATATATAAGTAAGGGGGTGCCCCCCACATGGGCGGTGCAGGGAGGCTTGCCCCCCTGCTTATATGTAATGTAGGGTTGTGTGGTTTGTGTGCTGTGGGTGGATTGGTGTGTGTGTTATGTGGTATATAGTGTATGTATGTTTGTGGATTTCGGTATTGTGAATGGTTCGACTTTATAGTCTTGGGTTGCTGAAATTCAGGATTTCAGTAATTCGAGATTATGAAGTATATATATATATATATATATATATATATATATATATATATATATATATATAGATAGATAGATAGATATCTATATATATATATATATGTGTGTGTGTGTGTGTGTGTGTGTGTGTGTGTGTGTGTGTGTGTGTGTGTATGTGTGTATATATATATATATATATATATATATATATATATATATATATATATATATATATATATATATATATATATATATATATATATAGACAGATAGCTATATCTATAGATAGTTGTGTATCATATTGTTGAAGGTCGCTTCAACTGAAAGAAAAAATAGTAGGTTAAAATAACTGAATGTACTTTTGACCAAAAAGTCATTTCATAAGAAACATTCTAATAGAAAACACGAGTAATAGGTCCACAAACTAAGATGAAAACCTCCACGCCAAAGGATCCAAAAAAGAAGTTTTAACGCTTTTATTGAATACAGAACGTTTTCGCCACTGCACTGCAGAAAGCTTCATCAGAAACAGTAACAATAGGAAATACAGCTGTTTATAGTCAGCAAGTCATGATGTCATTTCCTCAAAAAACAGCATGTCAATCAGCAATAAAACAAGGAAAAAAGCAATTTTTTCTTATGGAATTCTATTATATTAAATAATATATAACCTAAAATGGTCAATTACTATTTATATTAAGTTAAAATCACATATAAAATAGGTACTGTAAAGAAACCAAACATACCTAAAAATAAATACAATAATTACATGTATCTAGATCCTTAAAAGCATAAAATTTAACTTATCTTTGGTAACTTTTGTATCTGAGTCTGTACCCCCAAATGGGGAGCTGTGCCCTCCATACACCTCTTAATTATATATAGTATCTCCAAATAGACAGTATATATCTATTCAAATGATAACCAAAACTTATCATTGGCACTTGAAGAAAACTACATTATGTATTTGTTTATTTTCAGCTCCCAATTGAAATGTTGGTACTCAAAATACCAATTGCCAACAAACAAAATCAAAACTGGTAGACCAAGCCACATGAGCCAATTGAGCAGAAAACTTTATTATCCCAGTTAAGTGCTTTCATTCTAAAAAAGGACTTCATCAGAACTGGGGAATTCATAAAATCATCTATTAAATAATCATTTGAAACAATCATGTGACACGTTATGCCAATCACAGAATGACAGTTAAGAACAGTGTTTAATCCAATAAAATGCAATTCAAAAATATACAGTCTAGCAAATTATAAATAAAAATTATGTCCAAAAAATAAATACACTGTGGTATTAAAAACAATGTAATGCTATTTAAATTACAATTTTGCAGTATGAAGTTTCAGAACACTATTTGAAGAAATAGCTTCACTCAAGTCTGGATGTTTACTCGTATTCAACCTTATTTGCCTCAGTAATTCATGGTACTCACATGTATGTTTCCTGGACACCTATGGGATTCTGAATAATCTGTTCAAGTATAAAAAAGTAATACATTTTATTAGCACCGCAAGCTACTTTGCATCTGAAAAGAGCATTAGATTATTTCCTTGCTTTAATGTCATAATAATGCTCCTGTATTCTTTGTCTAAATTGCTGTTAGGTTTCTCCGATGTAAAAGGAAAAACATGAATCACAAAAAGCAAGGTAAATAACACTGTTACTACTACAATCATAATGGGAGGTGAATTTTAATTTATGATTAATACTGTTCAAAAAACATTCACTCCCTTCAAAATATATTTACATTACACACAGGCTTCGCATTTTCTGGTACCTGTTCTTAATTAATTATTTTTACCCATAATAGATGTTGTGCCCAATGTTAACATCTCTAGTAAAAGTAAATCTAGGTTCAGCACCAAGTGTCTCATATAAAATGTATCATGAGTTATTATATTCCTATATTTATGTATAAGTGGTAACACAGCTTCACCTTCTCTACTATATTACTGTGCATAATGTTGCCATAACCCAAGTAGTCTCCTGTGTTATCATAATTTATAGTGCAGTTCTATACCCAAAGTAGGTTTGAGCTTTTGTTGTCTGCCTTGTAAAATCTCTTCTTTGGTATTAATAAGCATCTCACTGAGATAACCTCTTGCCAGAAACATGATGGAGAGAACTTCCAACTCTTTATTTAGGTCACCATCATCTGATATGATTCTGGCCAGTCTAACCACCTGACCCTTAACCAAACTCTTTTTTTTAATATGGGTGGCAACTATGAAAATGGAGGTAACAATTCAAAAAAGTGCGTTTTCTATAGATAGTTGACTTGAATCCACCTGAATTGTTTCTATTCTCAGCTGAGGTGCCTTCTGTGTGGATTCTGCATCCCTTTCCTCCCACATTCCCAGTACATGCTGCAGATGGATTGGACATTCTAAATTGGCCGTAGGTGTGCATGTATTTGTGTTCTGAGGAAAGTTGTTTGCTGGGCTGGCAGCTCGACAGTGAAAAACTCTACTACTACTTGTTCTGCAGACCACTGATCAGTTGTGGTAACCCCTAACAGGAGCAGCTGAAAGTAGAATAAAATATCCAAATGGTTAATGCTAGCTTCTGAATAATTGTGAGTAAATAATAATAAAAAAAAAAACAGTAGTAGAATTGTTATAGGTAATAAAATCAGCCAATTGCCATTTAATAACCTTTCCAGATAATAAATATAAGCAAGTATAAACAAGACAATAAAAAAGACCAAAACCAAGAAAAAAGAATGACTCAAACTCCTTTAAATTTTCTTTTTTGCTGGGGAAAGCCCCTCTGCACCCCCCAGTGGGGGGTCAAGCCCCGTACACACCTCAAAATTACATATACCAACTTTGAGATTGCCATACCTTGTAAAAAAAGGAATTTTACAGGAAATACCCATTTCAGATTTGATATATATGTCCATTTTATTTGCCATTCAGTCTCTGTGTTTCAGAACTCACTATGGCAGGTCTCAACATTTCAAATGGTTACTTTATTTTTAATGTATTCTTCTATATGGCATGAGGTATCATAGAAAAATAGTGATGAGCATAGATGCCTACCAAGTATTTGACCCCTTTCTTGATTCTTTGTCAGTGCAATAAATCTCTACATTTAGTCATCTGTCTTGATGGTACAGTTGAAACACAAAAATGGGGTGTTCATTTAATGGGGAAGGTTAGGCATAAAAGCTAAGGTGTTTGCCTCATCAACGCAATGTACAAAGTTTGAATCTGAACTCAGTTATTGGCTAGGTTTAAAAGGGCCCTTCAGGCAGTTGGCCTAGAATTCACCTCTGACAGATAATAACAGCACATAACATGCTATACCAACCTGAAACGTATTCTTCGCTACACCACCTTATCCAGTGGTACTGCACTAACAGACAATTTTGCTCAAAAGACAAATGTCTTGCCTCTGCCATAAAATCTCACAATACTCCTGGAATTGTCTTGTATTCTAACCATGTAATCAAATTATGAAACTCTACCCTAGTAACTATCAGACACGTTTAAAACTTCCGCTCCTTCAAAATGCAATTGAAGTGTCACCTTACAGATGCACTGCTCTGCCTTGCTGCTGTGAACCATGTTAATCATACCAATAGCACCGCCAGCCCAACCCTATCTTACCCAGATTTTCCTTCAGCCTTTGCCAGCTCTGGCTATCTGGCAACTATATATCTCAACTGCTGGACTAGTTCTGCATTTCTACTCACATTCTCTTCATCAGTTTTCTGATTCACATTACCAGTAACTTTTCACACACATTTCCTAAACATTGTACCCTCTTTCATCCTTCACTTTCATACTATTCAATCTATAGCACTCATTACACTTTTCCATCCACTATCCTGTCTTTACTCATTTCCAATCCAACTATTTATGCATTACCATCGGACTCACTAAATAATTCCCCGTAACATTCGATTTCTTCACTATCCCACTCCTCATTCCTTCCCTATACTTTCTTCATTTTTCCCTTCCCTCTACCTTCCTCATCTAAACTGCACTTGTCTTGTTACCATCTCTTAAAATATTCTACACTTTCCCAATTATTTGAACATGCTCATCTCTTATGAACATCTTCTTTTTCTTTCATATGTCTTTTCTATACTGTATTTCTCCATTTATTATTTCCTTCCTACTTGCATTCAAACTCATTTGAAAATTGTAAAAATTCATAACTGCAACAATATGAATTCCTTTGCTGTTGTTAATTCAACTTTAAGCTCTTCATTTGTACACTTACTAACAGTCAGAGAAGGCTCTAAGGCCAACAGACACTAGACTGAAGACCTGGAAGTTAACCAGAGAGAAAGTACAAGAGTTCAAGGAATTACTCAGGGATCTCAACTCAGGAAGAAGAAACAAGTGGAGTTGAAGAAGAATGGCAGCACCTCAAAACAGCATGTGTGAGGACTATCAAACATATACGAGGCTGAGATATGTATAGAACTAAGGTACATAAGGAAAGCTGGTGGTGTAATGCAGAAGTCCAGGAAGTCATCAAAAGAAAGCAGATAGAAAAGAAAGACCAGGCTAAGAAGGAATACTGGTTAGCTAACAAAGCGGCTAAGAGAGCATTTATGATTTTTCACTTAAGGGACTAGCTTTCTGAATTTCTTTGCACAGCCAGCCCTTTTTAT
Organism: Protopterus annectens; assembly: GCF_019279795.1. Taxonomy (NCBI): domain Eukaryota; kingdom Metazoa; phylum Chordata; order Ceratodontiformes; family Protopteridae; genus Protopterus; species Protopterus annectens. Next base: position 129,793,331 of record NC_056737.1, read on the forward strand.
AGAGCAGTCACTTGCAATTTGCTAGCTAATGCAAGCAGGTTCATGAATAACATTTTGAGGATGTCCCATCCCCAAGACACATTGAAAGGCACAGATATATTTGTCAAGCCATAATTTACAGCTACCACAACACAAAAATTAAGGGTGTCTGAGTCTTTCTGATAAGTTATAGGATTTGGATGATCCATAAGTATTCCAAATGGCTAGTCAAGGCCCATGGGCCAAAATAAACTGCAAGGACTGTAAACAGAGTACCCATCAGTGCAACATAGTATTGCTCTCTGTCTAATTATATAGCCACTGCAGAAGGGTACGGTCAATTACTCAGGTGAAATGCCTGTGCAGTAACAAGCACTTCAAAGCATAGAAGGCTCACTGTATTGTTAGATACTCATTTTCTGTAGCAATGTACCTCCTTTGTGGACATTCGTATGTAGCAAATTCAAATTAGGTCAACTTGGTGGCACTACTCAGTGCTAGGAGTCTAAATAGAAATATACTTTCCTAAACTTGAGGCCCTCTGTAGTTACTGAGACATGGTTTCAGTGCAGTGGCAGCATATCCTCTATAGCAGGGCTTAGCTCTTGTCATTCTTTCAGTCCTTGGTAAACTTTGGATGAGTATACTTACTTGTCAGAAACACAATCACCTCATATCATAGTACCCATGACTCAAGTTTGGCATGCCTGCTGATCCAAATCACCATTTACTAATTCAGTTGTTACTTCATTGCTAGAGACAGATTCCCATCAATGTCCCAAAGAAAATTACCTTAACACTAATGAGGGGTTAAATATCAATCTAAACACCTTCTTGCTAGGGAACTTAATTATCCAGGCATTAACTGGCACATGTACAACTCTAAAAAAAGTATATGCTCAGCATTTTCTTGATTTTGTTAACAAAAATTTCCTGGAGCAAATTGTAAAACTGTCCACAAGGCTCCACTACCCTTGACTTGGTTCCTACCAAACTAGCTCCTGCCTGCATGCCACCTAGCATCACCTCATCCCTGGTTAAATGTATCCATAAGTCAGTCATCTTCTTTGTCAGACCTACCAGTGCCACAACACCACTTAATGATACTATCTTCAGGGATTTCATCCACCAGGGCAAACCTGCTTCAGTCTGTAGAAGACCAATGCAAAATTCTAAACAATCCCCTACAATTAGACCCAAATGAAAGGGTTGCCAAATTCACCTCTGACTTTTACCACCATCTACACATGTATATAGAAAAGTCAATATCCATGCAGAATAACTGTAACTACAAACTCAGGAATAAACTTTTCTGGTAGAACTGCCATGTTAGTAAACTGTATAACAAAAGCAGAAAAATAAGGAAATGCTATAAGAAATCTCTGTTACCTTGTCTCTGGACCACACTACCAAATTAAACTACACATCTTTCCTCAGTTATTTCAGTAAATTAAGGAATGTTGTTCAGCAATGCAACTCATCTATAATAATATCATATATTCTAATCCCACTCATAGTGACAATATATTAGCAGATAGATTTAGTGCTTTATTTGTTCCAGCAACCCAAATTGTCGTCCCAGTATCCTTAAAATGTAGTTTTCCCTAAAATCACTTTAGAACAAGTCTGTTAAAGGCTAAGAGTAATATTTGTATGGGACCATAGATTCATAGAATCATAGTTCATAGATTAATACTAAGCTAACTGTCCTTGTGGACCACTTTAAGCCTAGCCAAATAGCCCTTGTGAGAATCAAACCCTGCACCTTTTGTTTGTAAGGTAAGCACCTCAACCATTATGCCATCCTCCCACCCCAACAGAATTCTCAGCAACTCAAAGTATGCTCTATCTGAGCTGCTACTTAAACTGTTCAGTCTTAGGCTATCTCTAGGGTGTGTGCCTGTCATCCGAGAAAAGTCACTGTAGCATCCCTTTACAAAGATGGTCTAATCTACATACCCAGGTCATTTTTGGCCCATCAGCCCTCCCTTATATGCAAAACCATGGAACGCATTATAGCAGAACTCATTTATGCAGTTATAGGCACCTGATCTCGACTCCAATCAGTTTGTTTGTGTGAAGGGCAGGTCCTGACCCCTGAACCTATTAAGCTTCTTAGAATGGCTTACTGAGGTTGTTGTGGACAGTGGTCACTCATTACATGCTGTTTGCCTTGACCTGGCCACAGCTATTGACATTACTCCCATGCTGATATGATTAAAAAGTTAGAAGGCTCAGTGTAAACCCATATGCTGCCTGCTGGATCACAAAATGGATATACAACAAATCCCAGGATTTGAAAGCTGCTGGTAAACTCAGTGAACATAAATTTTGTAACTAGGTAGGTACCACAGGGATCAGTGCTAGGTACTCTGCTGTTTGTCATTTATTTTAAAGACATCCAAGGCAATATCCTAGAGGTGTGTTTGACCATGTTTGATGATGACTGTAAGCTGGACACTATCATCTGCTTATCCATTGATATTAAATAGCCCCAGCAAGGGCTTGAAAATGCACACACCCAGTGAAAATAGTCTCAAGCCAAATGCAGAAAAGTGCAGATTAGTAGTGTGCAGCAAGAAAGCTGTTCTCTCCTCATATATTATAAATGGTAACACTCTCAGACATATATGGTTATAGTAACCTGGGAACTTATTTAGACAACTCTTTGCCATTCGCTAACTGTATTTTCATCATAATTAGAAAATGTTTCTATCTTGTCCAGCTAATTTCCAAGGCAATATCCTCAAGATCAAAAGAAGTCAGTCTTCCACTAGACTATTCCCTTTTCAGAGCCATCACTGAATACAATTGCCCTTTGATGTGAATAAATACAAGCATATCACTCAACTGCAAAGGCCCCAAATACATCAAACGATGAAAATTTGTGACTGAGGCTGCCTGAGACTGACCTGTATCTGAATTATTCAACCATGAAAGACCCAGTCCTATTTGATCTCTTATTTCTTTGCAAAACCAGTGGATCTACAAATACCCATAATAGATTCCTAAATCTACACTCACAAATAAACAAAATTTGCTAGAAAAGGAGGTTCCTAACTCAAAGTATTCAGATATTTGGAATATGTTGCCATTACAGGCCAAACATAATATTGGCTTGACTACTTTTAAGGCTAGTCTTGATGACTGAATGGGTCAATTTAAATTTACAGAAGAATTATTGTGCAGAGTGCTGCTCATTTTCAGAGGTACCTGAAAAGGGAGGCATGAGCTTTTAAGTGTCTCTTCTTAAAGATATATATATATATATATATATATATATATATATATATATATATATATATATATATATACGGGTCCCCATAATCATTTACCTACTAATGTTCCTATGTTCCTTTCTGCAGGCTCAACCTCTTTTTCATATGGTACACATAATGCTATTCACCTTGAATGTCTTTTAGTTCCATTGCTTCTAAATCTGACTCTGTTACATGGGTATAAAGGGCAACTCTTTAATAAAACCATGAGTCACTAACACAGATTCAGAACATAATATCTTGTTTAGCTTATTACATTTTTTATCTGCCTCAAGAGACCACTACACATTGAAATGAGCTTTTCCCTTTGTGAGATCTAACAAAGGACAGGCAATAGTTATTATAAAAATAGGTGCAAACTTTCTGTATTATCAGGATAGTCCAAGAAGACCCTTCACTTGTCTTTTAATGGAGAACACAGGACAGTTTTTTGATGTATATTTTTTCCAGTTGGGGTCTTATCACCCCTCTTCCTATAAGATATCCTAAGTATTTATAATCAAGTCTACCATTCTGCCTTATTTATTAGAATTCATACGTCAGGCAGGCGTGACTCCAAATGCTATAAAAGAATGAGTGAATTATTGAATGACCATGTTCAAGTATGGCACAAGATGGAAGTAAGGCTTCTGTATTTTATCCATCAACTTTTGAAGGTATCTCTAGTCCAATGTAGGCCAAATGGTTAACACTGTACAACGTCTGTTATTTCTTTGGTAGATGGGGTAAATGGTATATGCCATCACCCTTTTGTCAAGTGTAGCATTGCCAAGTATCTGTCATTGTCTGGGTCTCTGTCAGCACATCAGTTCTGGAAGTGAGCTGATTATTATACTTTGAAATACTATTTAGTTTCTTAAAGCCATTGCAGAGCCTAATACTGCCTTCAAGTTTAGGGACTAGTACTGTTAGACTTGGACTGCGCCAATCACTTTGTGATGGTTTTACCACTTCTAGCTTCAGCATTTTTTTGACCTTTATCTCTTTTTAACTGTTTTTTCTGACTTTAGCATGCTTGAAGGCCTCAATGTATCCTTCATTTAAGGTGTCATCTCTATGCCGTATTCTGTCAGTTTAGTTCTCCCATGCATTTCTGAAAACACAACTTTATTTTCTAAATCCTGCCATTGTATTTTTCACTAGGATTCCTCTGCTATCTATTCTTAAAGTAGAGATTCACCTCTCCAGTATGAGCTTCATTCTGGAAGATCTGTGGAGAATGTTCTACTGTCTTTCAATTTCATTATATGAATATGATACATTTGCTCTATCTTTCATTTTCTTGCCTGTCGATCCTTATAGTTCACAGCATATGTTCTGTCAATCTTCTCTAATGGTCCTTGCCATTTAGCTAATAATTTGTTCTTTGAGCAGGGCACTAGTACTAAAAATTGATTTCCTGAGTAAAATTATCTAAGCTGGCATTTTTATTATAGAGTTATTGCTGCATCTCTTGGACTTTCTGGGTTTACTTGTTTACTATGTGCATAACCGGCTTTACTCTATCCAGCTAGTACACTGTTTGTCACATATTTAAAAGGTGCATACATTCTCTTTTTTCCAATTTTCTTTAGCAATGCCAAGCATGAAATGCCTGGCATATAAAACTTCAAATTGGGTGAATCCAGTTGAAGCTTGTGACACATTACTGATTGCAAACAGTAAGTAGGGTAACAACCTGTCTCAGTTTTCCTGTCAGTGTCAAGAACCTTCCTTGGCATGGTTTCTCTACTGTCTACTAATCCTCAGTTTGTAGATGCTGGACTGACTTCTTCAACTGTATGAATTTAAACCTAGATAAATCATGGGCATCTTAACTGATGCAATACTCTTGACCCTTTAGGAATACCCAGTCAGTGCAATAACAGTCCCAGTTTCTGCCAATGCCTTAACATTAGCTTTACCTAATAGTACTGCTTTTGCAAACCTTTTGGCATAGTCCAGTATTGTTTGTATGTTATGATAACCATTGTGGTCTTACAATGCCCACAGCACCTCTGTGATAGGCATGCTGAAATGGAAGCTCTATGATAGGCATGGTGATCAAATGACTGTTAAATTCAGGAAGAGGTATAGTCCACTGGCATTCTGGACAAGACACACAAAGGCATTCTATTCTTCTCATTATGCCTGGCCAGTACAATCTGTCTAGTGATCTTGCCTTAGCTTTGTCCATTCCTAGATGACCTCCTCAAATATGACTATGGGTTGTTTCATTACTAGTGCCTATAACGTTTTGTCAATAGCAATTGTAATACGTTTTCCTTTTTTTTTTTATTCAAAGAAACATTATTGTTCTTTTTCAAGTAATACACATTCAATTATTATAATAAGCAATTATAATAGTAAAATAATACAATTACAAATAGTAGATAAAACAGACTATGTGCAATATATCCAAAGGCCTGAATTCCAAAATGAAGTTGATATAATCCATGTGCAGACTCTTCTTTACTACAATTTGTCTTTTTTTTTTACTTTAATTATTTAAATGAAACAAGATTTTGTTTGCAAAGTTAATAAGAGCTATCAATTTTGACCAAGGATTATTCATGAATGACTTGGGAAGAATTCTTTGTTCTTTTACTTTGGATTCTCTGAAGCCTGTTTCTTTTAAAAAGGATAACAATTCCTTAAAAGATGGCAATTTGATGGTTCTCAATTTCTTACCAATGCATTTCCTTGCAACTGCAAGTATTGTCCACAAAAGAGACATATTTTCAGATTTCAAATCACAACTATCACATATATTTAAAAAGATTAAAAACTCTGATAAAGAGAAAGTATCCAAAAATAAATCTTTCAAGTAATTTTTTATTGCACAAAAATAATTTTAAAGAAGGACATTTATAAAAAAATATGAAACCAATCAGCATTACATTCTTGAAGACATCTCCAACAGGGTATACTGTTATTACTATTAAATTTCACTATTTTATTTGCAATTAAGAAGTCTCTGTGTAAAGATTTCCATGTAAATGTGTGCCAATAATGGGACCAGGAGGTGTATTTAATAGAAGATAACATCTGAAATTTGGTTTTAGGAGTAAAATTAAACAATAACCTAATATAATATCAATCCAGAACTTAGTATTTACATTTATTTTATGTATTTTTTTAATTTTTTAAAGTTTTGAAATTAACATCAGTTTTATTGTTGTATATAATTTCATATTTATTTAGACAGTTCTTTAAATTGTGAGTGAGAAAGGGATAAACACAATTATTGGGTCTGTGTTTAAACATTTTGTATTAATAGCCAATCTTGGGGATCTCAATTAAATTCAATAATAAGTTGTTACAGATCTTTGACTTTCAAATCTTTAAAATGTTGTTTCCAACAAACAAAGTTCTTAGACTCCCATTAATAAAAAATGACCATGTAATTTATTTAAAAAGTTTCTACTGATGCTAAAAGGAATTATAGTTTCAAACCAAGTCTTGATGTCCATATTAGAAATAATTATATTTTTAAAAGTCTTTAAAATAATACCTAAATAATTAGAATTTCTGGGAGGGTTAATGTTATATGTGATTACAAAGATAATGCGAGAAGAAATTATCTCGATTAGTTGAGCAAATATTACCTAATATGACTTTGCCATTTTTAAGAAGAGTTAGATGTAAAGTTTTCTGGGTAGATTTATAATTAGCATCAACCCAATTTTATATAATTTTAAAGGCTGATATTTTCATGTAAGTATCAATATCAGGAAAGTTAGTTCCTCTAAGAATATCCTTTCCTTTTATTTACTTATTCTATATAAGAGGTCATATTTTAACTTAAAATATGTGCAAGACGTAATTGTAACTCCTCGTTTAATACTTTCCACTGAAAGCTTGGTTCTATTCTCCATGGTTATAGTTAAAGTATCCTTTTCCATTTTGCCTTTTTTTAATTCTCTGTGATTTATTTGTAAGAGTTAGTTTCTTCAGTACCTTGTCTCAAGGTGTGAGGTGTGACATCGTCTCCCAAAATCATTGTTACTGCAGCTTCTTCTGTATCTCTTTGACAATGAATGGCAGCTGCAAACAATATTCACCATCTCTTTTACTTTTTCTGTATCTGTATGGGTTATCAAGAACTCTCCGTTCTTTGAGGCTGGTCTCCATTTGTCTTAGTATGTCTGAATACCACCCTATCAGTTTCATTTCATTCTGAGTTTTTTATTTATTTATTTGTTTGTTTTTATGTTATTCATTTATTTAAATTTGTTAACTGGTGGTACAACACTGACCACTAATGATCAATATCAGTCTAAGTTCATTTTACTCAGGATTACCAAACTGCAAAACTACAAGCGTCACAAATGCCAAAAAATAATGAACAATACACAGCATGATGACAAAGTTCAAGCACAAATGAAAAATCCTGCAGCGCACTATGAACGATACAGTCAACATATTTCCACCATTTATTGAACTGACTTAGGCGCTTTCGTTCCAAAGGTTGAATGGAACTGCTTCAGAATTACCAATATTAACAAACATTTCCATTAAATACTCAATTAAAATCACATGATCTATATTTCTGCCACTAAAATTCATGAATCAATTAAATGCTAATTTGAGTAATCAGCAGATGAGAAATATTTAAAGTGAAAAAGCTTTGAAACACCCATCTCTGAATTCATTATTTAAAAGCATCATGAAATTCTAATTTCAACACAGAATTAATAGAAACATAGTCATTTAGACATGGGGAATTGGTCTAAATTCAATTTGTATTTATTTAAATATTCATCCATAATAAAACCCCTTGCATCAAAAATAATTTGTTCCATAACCACAAAATAAAAGTTATGATTCGCATACTCCTATATATATGTCTATAAAAAGCATTTGTTGTTCTACACTTTTGTATATCCAACATGTGCTCATAAATTCTACATCTTATTTTCTCAATGTCTTTCCTACATAAAATGCAGGACAGTGGAACTAATGGCTGCATAAATTACCCCTTTTGTATAACAAGAAAACTGACCCTTAACCAAATAAGTTTTGCCTTTTATCTCATAACAGCTAACTTTCATTATGTGTAGACACTGTGAACAATGGCCACAGATAAACATACCAAGGGATTTATTAAATTTCAGAATACAATCTCCTTTCAAGTAACGCAAATTCTTTATTAAACATTCACTAATAGCTTTGCTATCAAACATATATGTAAAAAAAAAAGATCTATTATGGTTAACATCTGAGCTAACTTGACTGGGCTTGATTTACATTGTTAGGATCTAAGATGGGGGCATAAATTCCATACTGTGTTTTATACACTACCTCATCTTTGACGTCCAATAAGAATTTTAATGGATATCCCCTTCTAAGAAACATTTCAATTAATGTACCACATTCTTTGACAAATGCCTCCAATTCAGAGACCATATATGCCAGTCAGACCAACTGGCCCTTAACAGCTTTCTTTTGATATACTGGAAGACAGCTTCTGAAATGTAAATAGTTATTAGAAAATGTGTCTTTTATATATTGGAAACATACTTAGACTGCTGCCTCGCCTTAGAAGTTTCCACATCCAAGTAAACAATTATATCAATATCTCATGTATAACTGAACTTTAAAAATTCCACAGTATTATTGACATAATCAGGGAACTGCATTAATCTTTCAAGGGCATCTCTTCTTAAAATAAATCTAAAAAAAGGATACAAATCCCCCAAGAGTTGCTAAATTCACAATTAAACAAATACTGGTTTTCCCAATGGGCCATTACTAAATTCACACAATTGGGGCACATGCTGCACCTATGGCCACATCTGTAACTTGCTTATAAAAATATTGATAGAAGAAAATTAAATTATTTTTCAGCACAAACTCCATTAGTGTTACTACAGTGTTAACCTTGTCCCATTACAATTCAGCTAACATGCCCCAGGTCTAAACGACTCTGTTTCTATTAATTCTGTGTTAAAATATTATGATGTTTTTAAATGATGGTGATAGAGATGGGTGTTTCAATTTTCTTTTTACTTTAATTAAACATTTCTCATTTTTTAATTACTCTATTATTTAACTGATTCATAAAGTTTAGTGGTTGAAATGTGGATCATGTGATTTTTAATTTGGTATTTAATGGAAGAGTTTGTTAATATTGGTAGTTCTGAAGAAGTTCCATTTAACTTTTGGAATGAAAGTGCTTAACTCAGATCAATAAATGGTGGAAATATTTTGACTGTGTCATTCATTGTGTGCTGCAGGATTTTTCAATTTTGGTTGCTGCTGTTTTTCCTATGAGTTTATTGGTCCATTTAAATGATGATAAAGTTAACAAAAAATCATTTATTTGCAGGGGCAAGCTCTCTATACCCCAAACAAGCCCCCACACATCCATGAGCATATATATATATATATATATATATATATATATATATATATATATATATATATATATATATATATACTACAAAAAATACTGGCCCCACAGCACACACACTTCAGTAATGAAAGTGAACTCATAATTAGCTTACAAACTTTTATTTAAACACTTTAATCCTCAGACTTCCTCAGAACGTGTAACAAACAATATTCATGTTAAAACACTTTTATACATTTTCACCTTAATTTAACAAGCACCATTACTTTATTAACTAATTAAATTAATCAATCTAATAATCGAACCCTCTTATAAAAATGAGGGAATATAAAGAAATATAATTATATAATCATTCACAATTAAACAAATACTGGTTTTCCCAATGGGCCATTACTAAATTCACACAATTGGGGCACATGCTGCACCTATGGCCACATCTGTAACTTGCTTATAAAAATATTGATAGAAGAAAATTAAATTATTTTTCAGCACAAACTCCATTAGTGTTACTACAGTGTTAACCTTGTCCCATTACAATTCAGCTAACATGCCCCAGGTCTAAACGACTCTGTTTCTATTAATTCTGTGTTAAAATATTATGATGTTTTTAAATGATGGTGATAGAGATGGGTGTTTCAATTTTCTTTTTACTTTAATTAAACATTTCTCATTTTTTAATTACTCTATTATTTAACTGATTCATAAAGTTTAGTGGTTGAAATGTGGATCATGTGATTTTTAATTTGGTATTTAATGGAAGAGTTTGTTAATATTGGTAGTTCTGAAGAAGTTCCATTTAACTTTTGGAATGAAAGTGCTTAACTCAGATCAATAAATGGTGGAAATATTTTGACTGTGTCATTCATTGTGTGCTGCAGGATTTTTCAATTTTGGTTGCTGCTGTTTTTTCCTATGAGTTTATTGGTCCATTTAAATGATGATAAAGTTAACAAAAAATCATTTATTTGCAGGGGCAAGCTCTCTATACCCCAAACAAGCCCCCACACATCCATGAGCATATATATATATATATATATATATATATATATATATATATATATATATATATATATATATATATACTACAAAAAATACTGGCCCCACAGCACACACACTTCAGTAATGAAAGTGAACTCATAATTAGCTTACAAACTTTTATTTAAACACTTTAATCCTCAGACTTCCTCAGAACGTGTAACAAACAATATTCATGTTAAAACACTTTTATACATTTTCACCTTAATTTAACAAGCACCATTACTTTATTAACTAATTAAATTAATCAATCTAATAATCGAACCCTCTTATAAAAATGAGGGAATATAAAGAAATATAATTATATAATCATTCTTTGTTTAAACATAGTCTCCTATTTTTTAAAAGCACTTTATTTTGATTACTTCATTTAACCCTGGCTTTTTATCATCTTCTAACTGAATTTGCCAATAAGTGTCTCTTTGTTCCAAATTATTTTTGTAATCCCCCCTCTTAAATCCAAAGTGGCTTGTTCTACAATGGGAAAAAAGACATTTTTATGGGCAACAGATTCAACTGAATGCTTGTATAAAGCATTATTATCATCATCTCTCTTTTTATAGAATACTGATGTTCTGTAATCCTTTTGAAAAAGGACCTAGTAGTCATACCTAAAAGGCTGGACATGCAATGCAAATACTAATATACACCACCCATCTAGTCCTCAGGTGTATGCCTAAGGATATTTAAAGGAAGAGCTTCTCATTCTAAATCAGATATCACAGACAGGCATTCTGGAGGAGTCTAAAGAAGTCTATTAATCATACCTCTTAATCTGTAGGAGATGGAAATATGAACAAAATGCACATTTAGGAACATTCAGCTGAAAATCTGGAGACCTAATTAGCTTAACATTTCAACACTAAATAACACATAACTCTTCCCACTTCAGTAAAAATGTGAATACTACTCAGTAACACATTAAAAAACAGAGAGTGGCAAAAATTGTGGCAAAATTTAAACACAGTATCAATGAGACTGTATGAAATTTGCAGACTTTAATGGCCCATATCGCAAAATTCTACTACATAAGGTGAATATTTTTGCTTCATAAAAAGGGAGTTGTAAGATGTCTGCCTTTTTCTTTAAATTACTCTTGTCACTACTGTGTTGGTCATATACTGTGGTTTTCTGTGCACTAGACAGCTTTAAAAATCACATGTGATGAGAGGGACTTTAAATTCAACCAGATTATTGAGATAATATGGAATGCAAGTGATGGTCATTCTTTAAAGATTGTAAATAAAGTATGAAACAACATCTTATAAATAACATACGTGTATTGAAACTGTATAACTCAGCCAATCAAAAGTTGGCTGATAGAAAGCTAGAAATATGCAATCACCAATCAAATAGCAAAACGCAGTGAAACAGCCAATGAAATCTTAACAGAAAGCAGCCAATCACAATTGAATACTCTATTTCCAAGCCAGTCTTTAGCATCTTGGCAGTTGCCAATAAAATAACAGATTTCCAGTTTGCAACCAATAGCTGAATAGTGAAGTTGACAAGTGTCCCTTGCAATTTGGCACTTAAGGGAAGTGTAGAAATTAACTTTAGCTGTTTTTCAGTGATTGCTTATTGCTGGACTAATATTGTTGATTACTTCACTTTTTTGGCCAAAACTAAAGTGTATGGCTTAGTGAATTACTTGTTTATGTTGTAAGTATTTTGTTTGGTATACATATTATTTCTATTTTGCATGCAGTAGATTAAAAGTAACTAGCACTCTACATATATAATAGCGTGTCCATCTGGTACATAGCCCTAACAGCTATTGGTTGCAAACTGGAAATCTGTTATTTTATTGACAACTGCCAAGATGCTGAAGACTGGCTTGGAAATAGAGTATTCAATTGTGATTTGCTGCCTTTTGTTAAGATTTAATTGGCTTATTTGCTGCATTTTGCTATTTGAGTGGTGATCGCATATTTCTAGCTTTCTATTGGCTGACTTTTGACTGGCTGAGTTATACAGTTTCAATACATGTATGTCACCTATAAGATGTTTCATACTAAATTTGTGATCCTTAAAGAATGACCATCAATCACATTCCATATTAACTCAATAATCTGGCTGAATTTAAAGTTTGTGATTTAGTGTATCCCTTGTTTATATTGTTGCATATTTAAGCACTTTGTTCTTGATTTTTGATGGACTATATTAAAAGCAATTAATAAGCTTTACTCACAATAGTGTATCTATCAGTTACATAGAGTCAACAGCTATTGGATGTAAATTGGTAAGACGCTAATGAATGGTTTGGAGATAGAGTTTTTAATTATGATTGGGTGCTTTCTCTTAATATATAATTGGCTCATTCATTGCATTTTATCAGTTACTCCATTTTACACATTCAACTATTTTATTTTATTGATCTTAAGGCACCATCATTTATTCTCTATTAATGGTGATATGCTATATTCACAGAATGTATATATTTCTACATGATTCACACTTTACGTTTGCTCTTTTGGTGTTATGTTGAATTGTTATTCGAAAAAACATCTGTTTTTGATTGGTCAGAGCAGCACTCTGTTTTAACCAATGTTAGTTAATTATTCACTTTTACTTTATAGGCTGAAATTTTGTTTGACAGCATTTGATTGGATAATAGATTGAGCTATCTTTACGTCTATGCTGCATTTTATCCTGTACTTCAAAACTTTTATAAGTGAATTTTAAGCTAACATTTGAATGATTAGAGTTAAATTTAATTTATTTTTATTTTTATGAGATGATAATATTTTTGAGTTGAATTTAATTGAGAACATACATTTTTGTTATGACCTTTGGCCATATTTGCCATTGGTTAACATGAGTACTTAAAGGATGTTATCATCTGTAATTAATAGATCTGATGAAGGACTTATTGTAAGTTTGAAAGTGCTTATCTTTGTTGCAGTCTTTGTAGTTTTTATTATGTTTTCCATGTGGTGAATAAAGATATTAATGCCAGTGACTGCAGCCATGGTAATCGCTATTGGTTTTGAACTCTCTCTCTCTCTCTCTCTATATATATATATATATATATATATATATATATATATATATATATTAACAAAATAAAGACAAAATTAATTTCTATTATATCCTCCTTCAACTCTAAAATCTGACCCAAAAAAATTCTGGAATGCTATCAATCAAATACTTCATCCTGGAAACCCCACATCACCTAACCCCACCCCAGATAAGACACGAGTAGAAACTGCCAACACCTTCAATGCTTACTTTGTAGATTCTATGTCCAAACTCTTTAACTCAAACAGCTTCCAAAAAATGAACCCCATAAACCCAGATTTCTTTTCTACAACTATCCCTCCCAAAATATTCTCCCTTAAGTCCATCTCCACGACATATATCCGAATCCTACTCTCCAAACTAAAACCATGCACAGTATCTGTGGATAATATCCCATCTTACTTTCTTCAGGCAGCTGCGCACTCCCTAGCCTTTCCCATCTCCATCATCATCAACCGCTCTATCTCTGAATCCAAAGTACCATCTATCTGGAAGCAGTTCTATACTCTACCCATCCAGAAAGGGGGTAACTCCACTGAAATCTTTAACTTTAGACCTATTGCCGTCCTCTCCCCACTGTCAAAAGTTCTTGAAAAATGCATATACTCAAGTCATGGATTATCTCTCTCAAGAAAACTTTCTCACTCCCACACAACATGGTTTTCGACCTAAACATAGCACCTATACTGCACTTCTATCCTTTCTAAATAATGTTTCCATGGCCAGAGATGACCAAAAACTAATCTCATGTCTCTTTCTTGATATCTTAAAAGTCTTTGATACTGTCGCTCACACTCTACTATTAAACAAACTGTCTAACCTCCATTTCTCTCCCAAAACAGTGGCATGGTTTAAAAGCTATCTAAAAGATAGGCTCCATTATGTAAAATGGGACACTGCCTTATCTACTCCCCTTCCAGTACATATGGGTGTCCCTCAAGGATCCATTCTAGGGCCACGACTTTTCAACATCTTCACAAACTTGCTCTATACCTCCTGTTCTCACTCTTCTATTATTCAATACTCCAATGACTCTGCAGTCATAACAATAGCAAACTCCCACTCTGAACTCTTCATAGCTACCCAGTCATCCTTTAACTCAGTAGAAAAATGACTCTCAAAAAACCAATTCATCCTCAATCCTAAAAAAACAAAACTCCTACTCTCTAAAACAGCAAACCACATAAAGACCTCTTTTACTATCCAGTCACTCAACAAGTCCCCTATTGTTGTTGAACCCAGCTCAAAACTCCTTGGTATCACAATTGATGACCAACGAAAATTCGACATCCACATAAGTAATTGCATCAGGAAAACTCACCTTAAACTAGGTCTACTCTATAGAAATAACAGACATCTTACTCAGGAAGCTAGAGTAGCTCTCACACATGCCTACCTTCTTCCCTTTTTAACATACTGTTCACAAATCCTTACTAACCTAAACTCCTTTCTGCTTACTAGACTTGAGACTGCATACCATAAAGTAGCTAGATTTGCAACCCAACAATCCTATAGATCACACCACTGCCTCTTCCTCAGAAATTTAAACTGGCTAGAACTGTCCTATCTCCTCCTTCTATCTCAGCTCCAAACCATACACTCAAGTTCTTTACCAGCCTTCCTTCTGTCCAGCCTTACACTCAATCATCTCCCACTATGCTCCAGCAAGAAACCTCTGAAGCTCTTCTCAAGACCTCTTAAAAATCTATAAGCCAAAATCTAAATTTGGATGTAACTTATACAGCTACCATCCTTCTATTGAATGCAACAAACCTCCCCTCGAAATTCGAACAAACATGCATCCCAAAACATTTAAACTAACTCTAAAAGAATATTTCAACAGGAAATGGATCTGCCAAACCTCTAGCCCTCCTTGAAAACCTCTTTCACCTCTCCAGTCAAAGATAATTGGGTTTACACTTTTCTCTGCTCCACAAAGTCTGCTCTTCACTTTTTCCCTTAGAACTGCTTTAGTACTCATAATAAACACCCTATTCCTACTCTAAAGCCTGACACTTGCTCACTAAAGCAATTATATAAGCAAACACTAAAAAATTAAAAGCACTACACCCTCACAAACTCCCCTTGAGTATCTTATTCCCCATTGACCCTTTTTTTCTATTTTTAAAGGAGTTCCCTGTACTATTCTAGCATGTCCAAAGGTCAGTTGGCAGTCTCCTCTCCGGTCCAGCTGGTGAATCTGGGAATCTTGAGGCAATGTTACAACTGCCTCATGTACACAGACAGCCCTCTCCTCCTCCAAACAAGTTCCAACATATGTGAGAGATGCAACCATATAGCCAAACTGGAAGCTAAGCTCTCTCAACTCAGTACTGGCGTAACCAGTCAGGAGGAGAAGGTATCCAAACTCACTACAATTCCAGTCTCACATAGGCCTACCACGACAGCAAACCAAACAAATAAACACAAAAAAAATACTTGGAGGCTCTAAATAAAAATCTGCCTAAGCAGCAGAGACCTCCAAAGCAGACACCCAAGCAGCCGCTACCCCAAAACAAAACACGTGCAACACTTAGTTCACAAAGCCAGTGTGACAAACAGTCACAGCCCTTAAGGCTAAACAACACACCTGACACACTTGTAATAGGTGATTCTATCATCAGGCACACTGACATCCCGCTCACCAGGCTGAACAAGGAGAAGGTCACTGTAAGCTGCCTGTCGGGTGCTAGGATCTGCCACATAACACAAGCACTCAGGTCACTCCAAAGCAAGTACAAATATGACTCAGTCATTGTCCATGCTAGTGTGAATGACCTGAGATGTACCTCCCTGGACTACATGAAAAGAGACATAGAGGAGGTCTCTGAGCATGTAGCCCAGGCCGGTATGACCCTGACCTTGAGTAGCATCTTACCCTCACCAAGAATTATGCCACAATATGAAGACAAGATGATCAATTTCAAGAACTGGCTTAAGTACTGGTGTCATTCAAAGGGGATCCAGTGCCTGTCAGCCTGGGATGACATACTCGACAAGCCACGCTGCTTCGCTAGGGACGGCTTGCACCTGTCACCCCTGGGCTTTCGGATATTGGCAAAGGATCTTGCCACCCCCATAGTGCCTTTTTTAGGCAAGGCTCAAAAGACAAACTGACCTCCATAGGTATCACAAGGGATAAGAAACTAAGAGTAATGCTACTCAATGCCAGCAGCCTAAACCTCAAGATGCACGCACTCAAAACTCTCCTTAGCATGGAGAACATTGATATCTGTGCAGTAACAGAAACCTGGTTCAAGGCTCCCGAGAGCACCCCAGCACTACCAGGTTATGCCTCATACCATGCTTTTCAGCCCCAAAACTCGGACCGAACCACAAAAGGAGGGGGAGTATCAATATTCATCAAAGATTCCCACACCTCCAGGTTGGTGGCACAGCACAAAGCATCGGAGACTATCCATGTGCAACTAACAGTGGGTAAAACTGCCTTCCAGTTTATAGCCTGCTACAGACCACCCTCTCAAACCCAGGAACCCCACTCGGCCTTCCTGAGAACACTGGAAAATATGAAGGTCTCTCCAAACACCATTATATTGGGCGACTTCAACTACCCAAACATAGACTGGGAGCATTACTCTAGCTCCAACACCCTAGCCCAAAGGTTCCTAGAATTATAAACTCAAATGCTATGGAACAACTGGTGACCACTCCCACAAGAGGGGAAAACATACTGGACCTGATCATCACCAACATGGGAACTCTATGCTCCAGACCAGAAGTGTATCCCTCACTGGTAAGATCAGACCATAAATTAATCTCACTGGATATCCACATCCCGACCCCACCCCCTGCCCAGAAAACCACAGTGAAAAACTTCTCTAAAGCAAACTTCACACTACTCAAAACTGAGGTGGAATCCTTCAAAGCCCCCGGCCTGTGGATAATACGGCCCAGACCACAGAATCCTTTATAAACACATTCTATAAACACTTTCAGGAATGCATGGATCATGCAATCCCAAATAAAACTAAAACCCAATCCCCCAAAGGCAGGCGTCCTGTCTGGTGGACCCCAGCCATAAACAAACTATACAATAGAAGAAGGAAGTTACTACATGATAGAGCAAAATCCCAAAAAGGGAAGGCACCTCTGATCAGTATTAGCAAAAAACTACAGGCACTCATAAAATCATTGAAGGCCAGCTTCGAGAGAAAAATTGCACAGGACACTAAAGATAATCACAAAGCTTTCTTTAGTTATGTTAGGAACCTGGGTGGAAATTCCCAGATATGCTCAGAATTAGTCCAAAATGACAAAAAATACACTGAACCCACAGACATTGCCAACATCCTAGCTGACAGGTTCAGCGCAAACTTCTCCCCTCCTCCCCACCAAAAGAGCAAATATCTATTCCAGCAGAGTGCTGCCCACCTGACATCTCAAATGCTCAGATAAAAACTGCCCTCTCCAGAGCTAAAAACACAGCATCAATGGGACCAGACGGTGTCCCAGGCTGCGTCCTACATGAACTCCAAGATGAACTGAACCCAAACTTAAAGCTACTGTTCAATCTCAGCCTTACTACAGGATATGTACCCAAAGAGTGGCGTACAGCAACAGTGGTCCCTCTCCACAAAGGTGGAGCCTCAACGGATCCTGGAAACTATCGCCCCATAAGCCTGACTAGCTTGGTCTGCAAAGCTATGGAAAGGATCATCATGGAACTCATAAATAAAGATATTGGGGACCTACAGACACTGGATCCTACCCAGTTCGGCTTTGTTAAGGGCAGATCATGCCTCTTAAACCTGGTCGATTTATTTGAAACAGTCACCAAGGCCATTGACGAATGGAAGGTGGTCCACACAGCCTACCTGGACCTCGCAAAAGCCTTCGATACAATACCCCACTCAGGTATCATAGATAAGCTATCCAGCTTAAATATAAACCCCTATGTCACTAGATGGGTTGCAAACTGGCTCAAGGACAGAACCCACATGGTTAGAACTGCTGGAGCCATGTCAGACTCCAAACCAGTTATGAGTGGCATCCCTCAGGGCTCAGTCCTGGGACCTCTCTTGTTCGATATATATTTCTCAGAGGTACAGGCCAACATGGAAGGACTGTGGCTGACCAAGTTCACAGATGACTGCAAACTGGGCGCCATAATCAACTCTCCAGCTGATACAAGCATCCTCCAAAAGGGTCTCATAGAAACAGACAATTGGTGCCAGAGCCATGGCCTCAAGCTAAACACCAAAAAGTGTATAGTCATCCCCTTTGGCAAAAACAAAGTGCCCACAAATTACCACATAGGTGGTATTCCATTAAGTACGGAAGAAGTAATTAGGGTCCTGGGGACCTAAGTTGATAGTAATCTCTCATTTGACAACCACGTGGCCAAAGTGGTTAGAAAAACATTCTATATAGCCCACCTAATCATGAAGGGATTCACATCTAGATCAGGGGAGGTTATAATGCCTCTTTACTCATCCCTCATCAGGCCCATAATTGAGTACAATGCCCCTTTTGGGATGTACCTTACCAGACACCTGCAGCAACTAGAAAGACCCCAAAAATACCTCACCAAGAGGATCAAAGGGCTCAAGCAGATGCCATATGCTGCCCGGATGAAGAAACTCCAGCTCTACTCGGTTGCTTACCGCCTGTTTAGAGACGATCTGTGCCTGACATATAAAGCCATGTCCAACCCGGAATTAATGGACATGCTGCACCTTAGAAAATCCAAATCCTATCAAGCTACCCACTCGAGGGACTTGAACCTCAGCACAGAAATAAATAGGACATGCTGGAGGGACAGATTCATAACCCAGAGGCTCCCTTCACTCTGGAATAAAATCCCAGTCCAGGTTAGGCAGAGTCCCTCACTGACTCTCTTCAAGAGGAATCTGGATGAGTGGATGGGAGATTGTAGATTTACCCCAGGTATCACTTCTGTGTCACTGATAGACAGAGGCACAGTAAACTAAACCTCAAAAAAGGGCATAGTAAAATTCATTTAAATGGGTGGCGAAAGCCAAACACACTCTGGCTAGGCTTACAAATGCCCTATGGCCGATAGCCTAGTATGAACCTATGAACCTATGAACCTATGTTCCTCTTTCACTATACTTGTATTATATACTGTTAGATAAATTTAAAATAAATGTTTCTCCTGTTTACTTTTTATACTACTTCTTCTACAAATTGCTGTCCTGTAATCTTGTTGTTTTTTTAAATGCTACTTGTATAATGTCTGTAAACAAAGACCAATGTTATAAGTATGTACTTGAAGTTTTTCTCCCCGGGCCTCTGCTGAAAAAGGGCTTCGGCTCAGTCAGACATATCCGGTCAACAAATGTAAAATAAATAAATATCTATATATCTGTATATATATATATATATATATAGATAGATAGATATATATAGATATATATCTGGCTCCCCTTCATATAAATGAAATCTCACTTACCCGATTTTCATAACATCGAGCCGAGAACACTGAAAGTCCACAACACCGCCCGCTCGGAACACCAACGTGTAACTAAGGGTAAGGAGCTACTTGGCCAGCATGTTGACTTTTGCCCCTGACCTCCAAGGTAATGCGATCTCGGAGTTAGTATATTTAATTCGGGGGGTGGCAGGCACAGTTCCCCCCACAGGGCATATGAAGGTACAGCCACCCACGTGAGTGTGTTTTCTTTGCTTCCATTTCAGTTTGTTTGTAGGGATGGCCAATGGGTTACTTACCTTTAGTTAAATGTTGGTGTTCCAAGCGGTTGGTGTTGTGGGCTTTCTGTGTTCTTGGCTTGATGTTATGAAAGTCGGGTAAGTAGGATTTTGTTTATATGAAGTAGACCCATATATCTATATGTTTATATCTATATTTATATCTATATATCTATCTGTCTATAGATAGATATATAGATATTATTCAATTATTCAATAAACAAGTTGTATTCTAGTTCATTCAAACTAAATAATCATTAAAAATTGTACTTTTTTTCATATTATACAGTTATCTTAAATAATAATTAATTATCTTGATTGCATGGGTTACATTGTTTTAGTTTTTTTCTTACACTTTCCTTATTACTTACAGATTTTATTTTAATGCATAGTTCATTACTCAGTTTGCCTATGTATATATTCACTGCTTTTTTTGTTACTTTTTCAGTATTATTCTGCTTAGATTATAACCTGTCTAATATAATTGAACTTGAACTTTCCACAAAACAAAATACCAATTATGCTGAAAACAAAGTAATTCCATTCTATTTCATAATGAACTTCAGCTTTACATAATGGTGCACTACCACACTATTCCTATTTATGTATCCTACCCTACTCTGGCTGAATCAGTCTAGTTTTCAGCTGTAGAAAGTCACTTATTACATTTGTAGCGAGCAGTTTTCTACAGTTTTTAATGGGGAACATTTTTTTAATCTTCAACTTAAAGTTGAGGGGAGCACGAGATCAGAAAATAGCACAGAGTACCAGAATACCTAGCTACGGCTCTACATGAACCCTTCAATTACAATATAATTTGTACAAAAGAACCTGTCATGAGTTACATTATTCAAAAGAAAGCATAAAACACACTTTACCTCGTGTAGATTACTTTATTTAAAAATACAATGTAATTCTTTAAACCAATATGTCTTACTTATGTACCAGCTATTTCTCCAGATACAACTGATTCTTGCTTGTGAATCCTATTCCCTTTTCCCTTAGGCCCCACCCACTATATTTCTATTTATTATCTGTTACATTTTCTGTCCACCTTATATTACTTAGGTCTTTCATATCCTTTATATTCCACTGCCATCACCTACTTGCTCACTCCCTCTGTCTCAATCAACTCTATGTTTTCTCTATCTGAGTTGTCTTTTTCATTCAGTCCTATACCATTTCCAAACAGTTGTGAGTCCAATGATTTAAGAAGAAACGTCTGTTTATCATTGTAACAAACTTACACTATTATGTAACATATTTGCTCCATCTTTATGTCTCTGAATCATGTTTGTACTAATATAAGGTACTGACATACAGAACACTACTCTTCATACATATCATTCATACTGATCTGTTGCCATGGTTTGTGAAGTCCGATGCATTTGTGCAGAACAACATAGAGTATAAAAATTTGTGTAAATGCTCTGTCATTGAAGACATGTTATCTATCAACTGTGCAACTAACAAACACTAATGAGGTGTTCTAATACAATCATCTTTGAGTGCTTGTTGAAAGCCAAAGGTGATGTATTATCATCCATAGTCAGCAATAACATACTCATCCCTGCCCATCCCCATGCTATGAGGTAATATATAAAGTGCTGTCTTGCATCAAAAGTTTATAAAGCTGCTTGTTCATGTTAGCTTTCCATAGTGTGACCCTGCTGCCCAATGAACTGCATCATGCCATGCCCAGTACATGTGACTGTATGCAAAAGACTAAGCATTTTCATCCATTCTGACCTGTACAATGTACATGAACTCTTGCAGCACTAGCTGCATCTGGGCTTCAGCCTGGTGCAAACAGGAAATGAAGCTCTTTCTCTGCTTGACCATTTCAACATCAAAGTGCTACCCAGGTCATTACTGCAAATTAAACATACAATGCAAGTAAGAAGCAGAACCACTGGTTCTTCTGCATTTATAGTGACATTTTACAATGCACTGTCTTTACACAGACTTATTTTATATATCTGTTAGTAAGGATAGCCTTTAAATCTCTGTCAGAGGACATTTCAAAAATGAATACCTCACTCCCTCCTCCTAAAATCGAAGAGCTGGTTGGCTCCTTAAGTGCCTGCTACTCAAAATCCCATTGCCTGCATTACCATAATTGGGCCTATGCCCTACACACCAATGTTTTTATAGACTACCGAGAAGCACTCAAAGCTGACATTTCACGTTAAGCCCTCAGTTTCATAAATCATGTCACATAATAAATGTGTTGCAGAAGAAAATTGGCTTAGCTGCAAAATCTTCATTTTTGCAAGTATTTTATGTGTGTGTGTGTGTGTGTGTGTGTGTGTGTGTGTGTGTGTGTGTGTGTGTGTGTGTGTGTGTGTGTGTGTGTGCGTGTGCATGTGTGTGTGTGTATGTGTGCATGTGTGTGTCTGTGTTTGTGTGTCCATCTGTGTGCGTGTGCATGTGTGTGTTTGCATGTGTGTGTGTGTGTGTTTGTGTGTGTGTGTGTGTGTGTGTGTGTGTGTGTGTGTGTGTGTGTGTGTGTGTGTGTGTATGTGTGTGTATGTCTCTGTCTATCTGTCTGTCTGTCTGGTGTGCTAGATAGATGGGTGCCTATTGTGACAGTGAGCTTTGTTTTATAACTAACTAGTTATTTGCTATGAAAGATGCTGAATTCCAGTGCTGTAACTGTGGTTTATGCAAATATGCATAAAATGCATTAAACTGATTTAGCAAATTTACAGATTCATGTTATCCACACAGCTAATACTTACCAGCTACATTTTGTGTAAGAATATCCCACTTAGTTTGAACTTTCTTTTTGAGATTTAATTAAAAAACAAAAGTTTAGGTATCTGGAATGACACGTTTCTTAAACAATTCCATGTACAAAATAGACAGGATTATTGCACATGAAACCTCATATTTTCTCTGTTCAGGCCTCATGTCAATTTTCCATTTTGTTATGTAAGTCAGAGAACAATATGATATATTGAAACTGATGATTTAAGGTTTGTTGTTATATAGTTAATAATCAAATTTGGGCTTCTTTTAAGCAAGAGCAAGATCTTTCACTAATTAAACTGCTAGACAGATGAAGGCCAAAAGGCTTAATGAAAAGTGAGGCTCAAGTCTTGGTATGCATCTAATATCATTTGTGTGACCATGCATTCTTTTCGGAGTATCTCATAGTGGATCCAGATGAAGTCAAAATAACTGTCACCATACAAAAAATGTGTAAGCTTTTAGTTAATTCATTGAAATGGGGTGATCTCTCTCTGAATCTAGTCTGTCAGATATAATGTCTTGTGTTAGGAAGCTGCCAGAACATGACACTTTTTAGGTTTGGTCAGTGGAGCAAGAAAAAAGATTTGAGATGTTTAAAAGGTTAGTTGCAGAAGCTCATACATTAAAATTCTGTGATGTGACACAACCTATTGCTCTACAAGTAAATGCCAGACAAGACAACAGAGGATTGGTGCAGTTCTCAGTAGTTTATGTGTTGCTATGCTTAGACATGGTATGCACTGACTGAAAAAGGGATGCTACCCATAGTTTTTTATTGCCACAAACATCTTGATTAGAATCTATGACAGAGTGGTGTATGTAGACTTGGAGCACAAGCCTATACAAATTATAATAAACAGATCTCTTTACAAACCTCAGGCAAATCTGCAAAAAGTTGCACTGACTTTGCAACAATATTATCTTCAAATTCAGTATAAACCGTTAGGCTTTATGCATATAACTTATACTTTGAGTGGACCACAGTACTTTCAAGAATGTAAGATTTGAAGGAGACAGCTCTTGAAGTACTTCAGAATGTTTCATTACTACCTATATCCATTAAAAAGGATGGAAGAGCTTAGAATCAAGACACAGAAAGACTTTAAATTCCAGCTGTTGTATGAAGTGATAATGAATTGGTGGACAGACAATGATATGTAACTACATCTGAATAATCACATTTATTTCCTGTGTTGATATGACCTTACATATGTACAAGGTATACTTTTCAGGAGAGAAATAGTCATTACTCTCATCTCATCTTCATGAGTCTGTGTTTAATAGCATACGCAGGTTCTCGTTTAAGTAAAACAAAGTAAAAAATAGGCTAATGATACCATATATTAGTCTATAATGTCCAAACAGACTGAAAATGGTGAAAAGTCAAGATGCATACAGAGATGTACATTATCTTGTATGTGGGGATTACTTTTTCTAAACATCCTGAAGGTGTGCAAATATGTGAATCTACAAGAGATAAAGTTAAGAGTACTGAGCTCTATCTTATAGAAATGTAGTATTACTGATGAAGTGAGCTATAGCAAAAGTGCTCAGTTTGTGAACAAGAATTCCAATATTTTGTGAAATAGAGGGGGATTTAAGCACACCACTTCAAATGTGAGATACCCCAGAGCACTGAATTTGTGCAATAAATGAGTCAAACTGGGAATTCTTCTTTTGGCTTTTCCCAGTTAGGAATCGTCACAGTGGATCACCTGTCTGCTTATGATTGGCAGTGGAGTTTTACAGTGTTGAGTTGCCAGCCCGGCACCCAACTTTCCACGGAAGGCACACACATGTACACACTCATGCCTAGGGCCAATTTAGAGTATCCAATCCACCTACAGCATGTCTTTGGGATGTGGGGGGAAACCGGAGCACCTGGAGGAAACCCACGTGACTCAGGGAGGACATGCAGACTCAACACAGACGCCACCCCAGACGAGGATCGAACTGGAGAACCTCTTGCTGTGAGGTGGCAACACTAACTGCTGCATCACCATTGCTTCCCTGTGTAAAACTGGGAATAATTTTCTTAAAAAATATGATTCTTCTGGTAATTTGGGCTGTTTGCTTTTCTGGAGTGTAAGAACATGCCATTATAATCCACTACCGAGGTGTAGACATTTAAAGCCTAAACTATTACTGCATACTCCTTACTTTTTTCCAGAGTGAACACAGTGCAGTTGAAGTGTTGTAAGACTATCAAAGTAAGCAAAAAATTATGTTATGATGAATCACCCAATGGGCTACCTAGTTTGCAGGAAGGGGAAATGATATAGGCAACTGATGAGCAGTATAATTGTCTTTTATATAATAATATTGTACTAGATGTTGTATGGAGCCATACTGAAAAGCTATGATAGTTTTTGGTACAGTGTCCAGTTTATCAAATTTATAGAAGGAACAAAAAACATTGCTTCAAACAAACAAGCTCAGATAAGTATAAAATGTCTTTAAATTCAGTTAGACCTGATGCTACTGTGATGAAAAGTTAATTGTCAGAAGGTCTTGTTTCATTGTTTGTCATTGAAATGAAACTAAAAGTGCAAAGCCAGTTCAACAGGAAATGTCTTCTATTCAAGATTTACCTAACTCATGCCATTCTGAAAGCAGAGAGGGATAAATCCCTAACTACAGCTCAGGTGACACAGGTTCAGTTAGAGTCTGAAGTATCTGATGGAGCTACAGAGAGAGAAATGGGGTGTGCACTTCCTGGGGGAGATGGTTATTTTGGCTTTTGCCACAATCATCATCTTCTTTCGGCTGTTCCCGTTAGGGGTCGCCACAATGGATCACCTGTTTCCATTTCTTCCTGTCCTCTGCATCTTGCTCTGTCACTCCAACCACCTGCATGTCCTCTCTCACCACATCCATAAACCTTATCTTAGGCCTTCCTCTTTTCCTGTTACCTGGTAGCTTCATCCTTAGCATCTTTTTCCCAATATACTCAGCATCCCTCCTCAGCACATGTCCAAACCAACGTAATCTTGCCTCTCTGGCTTTGTCTCCAAACCTTCCAACCTGGGCTAACCCTCTAATATACTTATTCCTAATCCTGTCCACCCTCGTCACACCCAGTGCAAATTTTAACATCTTTAACTCTGCCACATCCAGCTCAGACTCCTGCCTTTTTGTCAATGCCACTGTCTCCAACCCATATAACATAGCTGGTCTCACTACCCTCTTGTAAACCTTCCCTTTCATACTTACAGGTACTCGTCTGTCACAAACCACTCCTAACACTCTTCTCCAGCCACTCCATCCTGCCTGTACTCTCTTCTTCACCTCTCTTCTACACTCACCGTTACTCTGAACTATTGACCCCAAGTATTTAAACTCATCCACCTTCACCACCTGTACTCCTTGCATCCTCACCATTCTTCTATCCTCCCTCTCATTCACACACATATATTCTGTCTTAGTCCTGCTGACCTTCATTCCTCTTCTCTCTAGAGCATATCTCCATCTCCCCAGGGTCTCCTCCACCTGTTCCCTACTCTCACTACAGATCACAATGTCATCTGCAAACATCATAGTCCATAGGGACTCCTGCCTAATCTCATCTGTCAACCTGTCCATCACCATTGCAAATACGAAAGAGCTCAGAGCTGATCCTTGATGTAATCCACCTCCACCTTAAATGCATCCGTCACTCCCACCGCAGACCTTGCCACTGTCACACTACCCTCGTACATATCCTGTACCACTCTTACATACATCTCTAACACTCCTGACTTCCTCATACAATACCACAACTCCTGTCTAGGCACCCTGTCATATGCTTTCTCTAAGTCTACAAAAACACAATGCAACTCCTTCTGACATACTTTGTACTTCTCCATCAACACTATCAGAGTAAACATCGCATCTGTAGTGCTCTTTCCTGGCATGAAACCATACTGCTGTTCACTAATCATCACGTCCATTCTCAACCTAGCTTCCACTACTCTTTCCCATAACTTCATGCTGTGACTGATCAATTTAACCCCTCTGTAGTTACTACAGCTCTGCACATCACCCTTATTCTTAAAAAGCGGTACCAAAACACTTTTTCTCCATTCCTCAGGCATCCTCTCACTTTCTAAGATTTCATTAAACAATCTGGTTAAAAACTCCACTGCAATTTCACCTAAACACCTCCATACTTCCACAGGTATATCATCTGGGCCAACAGCCTTTCCATTCTTCATTCTCTTCATAGCTATTCTTACTTCCTCCTTGCTAATCCATTGTACTTCATGATTCACTATCCCTACATCATCCAACCTTCTCTCCCTCTCATTCTCTTCATTCGTCAACCCCTCAAAGTATTCTTTCCATCTCCTCAACACACTATCCTCGCTTGTGAGTATATTCCCTCATTATTCTTTATCACCTTTACCTGCTGCACATCTTTTCTAGTTCGGACCCTCTGTCTAGCCAATCAGTACAGGTCCTTTTCTCCCTCCTTAGTGTCTAATCTTTCATACAACTCTTCATATGCCTTATCCTTAGCCTTCACCACCTCTCTCTTTGCCATGCACCTCATCTCCTTATACTCCTGTCTACTTTCTTCATATCTCTGACAATCCCACTTCTTCTTTGCCAACCTCTTAGCCTGTATACTCTTCTGTTCTTCCTCATTCCACCACCATGTCTCCTTGTGGTTGTACAGCACAGGTCATAGTCTAAGAGGGTGAGAAATCATGGTTGAGTTTCTGTGGAAGTGGGAGTTAGGTGTCAAATTCTCTTATTGTACGTCTGCCCCAGGACATCACCATATCTCCAGAGGGAAGGTGGAGAATCCAGAGATAGGTCATAAAAATAGAAACCCCCTGACAGAAGTAGAACAGCATGCCCTCCCCCAGATGCCCTTAAGATCCAAGTCTGCCCAAGTGCAGATTGGTGTTATTCCAGGGTAAATCAAAGAGACCAATAGATTAGACATTGAATGTGGGGTACCAGGGATAGCTGATGGAATGAAGCAGGAGTCCAAAGCATCCTCCCACAAAATAAAATCATATTCTACTGGCAACAAGATTCCCACAGGAGACTGTAAAATATTTATTGTGTCCTAGTCTGATTATACCTATTCACAATATGGTTATTCAGTCAAAAAAATGTTATAAATATGAATCAGTCATTTGATGTGATGTGGTATGTCATGACTGTCATACACATGACATGCCTAATATAGTATAGCTTACTGTATATATTGAAATTCTTTATAATAATGTATAAAAGTTATTTTCTTTTTAAGTGTGGGCTGTCATATACAATAGTAATATGTGAGCATATATTTAAAATGGTGCTAATGATATGCATCATAATATATTAACTGATCGTGACTATTCAGCAGTTAGTAAAAATACTGAAGAGTAAATTACATTTCCTACACCTTTTCTCCCTCAACTATCTTGGTTATGTGTATGCCTTTTTATTTTCATATATGATGGCTAGTCCTCAGTTTTCCTCATCCTTTTACTTAAGTATTTTACAGCTCTTTGAAGGGTGCCCTGCCCATGCTATGACTATCTTAGCTTGCATATTCACTAAAATTGTAGCAACAGTCTATATTTCATTTTTACTGTTTCTTTTCTCAACTTAAGAAGCTATTGTGGAGTTCTATGCAACTTATTATTGCATAAAGATTAACATGGTATTAAGTAACGTCATGTTTTTCTGTTTTTGATTAGGCACTACAGTTCAGGACAGCATATAGATTTTTGCAAAGTTCAGTGACTTTCTGCTGTAGACAAAGCTGTCCACAACCGGGAGGCAACATTTATGAGGGAAGTACTGTATGACACCTACAATGAGACCACATATGCATTTTCTCACTGTCAGTTTCACATGTCATGCTGAAAAAATGTGAGAAGGGCAATGCAAAACAAGAAAAACATTTTTGAGGTATTATGGCTGTGAAACATCATCCCTGCTTTCACTTCAGGTAATAGAAATACCTTAACATGACTAAGTAACTGGTGATTGTCCCAGAAACCTGATGTCAGTAGGTAAAAACAAGAAAAGACATAAAAGACTATAGTCAGAGAAGCTATAATACAAATAGGCTACAGAACAGCAAAGACATGGCATTCATAATTCTAACAATATATCTAATAAATTAGAACCAAGATTGAGGAATGACAGTGAGTATACAGTAGAGATATGCCTGCAGATGCATTTGCTAAAAGTGACAGTGTTAAGTGCAGGTTTTTGTTTTCCAGAAATACATTGTGGGTGGTTACTAACCCATATAACTATGATAAACAACCTCAGAATATATTACTTCTGTTTTGTTACAGGATGGATTATGAAATACCATCAGGTGGAATCCATTTGATTCTCAGGGTTTTTTTGCATGTAACACAATGTAATATCATTGCTTATTAGTGCAATGAAAGAGATCAGGCTATCATGACAATAGCTCTGGCAGTTGTACTAAAACAAGTACCAGAGTGATTGCTAAGATAAGGTGGTAACAGCTCATTTATGCAGCTTTTAATAATGAGTGGACTGAAATAATTTAATGGATTATAATTGATGCAAGTAATGAGAAAGGAAAGCAGTATGGCTGAGTTACAACTCCGAGCATATCCTTCTACCATGCATCTTGTTTTTGTTTCAGAAGTAGTAGGTTTCCATCCAGTCTGTTTATTATTTTGTTACTGTAAATGACATGGTTTGAGTACAACATGGCATGAATTTTGATATGCAACTTAACATCTGGCATTTGCCCGAACTATTCAAACCCTATCTCATCAGCCATCTCTCTTTATTTTATACTTATTTTTCATCACTAGCAGTTCAAAAGCAGTACAGCATATAATCAATAAAGTTAGGAGACTAATTTGCAATAGATTAGTTTTTTCAGAGCAGCTTTGTTGTTATGAAAGAATTGAAGTAGCTATCTTAGTAGAGATACTAATGCTTCTAACTAAAATTATCTGTTTTTTTATTTATTTTAGTGCTTGGAACTTTACTTGATAACTTGGTACATTATTAATTGCACATTACAGAAAAAAGGAAAATATATGCTTGCTGTTCTGGAAATATTTAGCACAAATACTTCCCTGTTGTTTGCATTATAGAAGAAAGAATACTCTCAGTGGGAATAATGTGTTTTATTTTAACAAGGTCTGTGAAAGAACAGAGGAGAGCTAAAATAAATTTCCAAGTCACTAGGTTTATATAAAGAGCTCAGTAGAAGTAATTAATGCAAGGTGATTGCTAATTGCACTAAAGACAAACATAATCCTTTGTACATACAGTTATAAAGCTGATGACTTTATCTCTTCCCTTCACTGCATTAAAAGAGCAAGTAATTTGGAGAGGCTGGTCACAGCTAAATGCTAAGCAATAGTAGGGGGAGTAGTTGGCATAATGGCTAAAGTCCAACTCACAGATATAAGGTATAGGATTTGATTCTGGCCTCTGATTGTTGACTAGGCTTAAAACAAACGATTAAAGCAGCTACACCAGTATTCGCCTATGAAGCTATCCTTTGGAAAAAACATAGCAGCCAACTCAATATATGAATAGAAAACATAAACCTGATCACTTGTGCAATATAATGACTATGCAATTTAAGTAAAGAATTTTGACTCACAGACATTTGGCATTGAGTTGCAATGCAGTTGCAGAGTTCTAAAACTGGTCAGGAACCACTGTTTTGCAATTCATTTCCAGAATCTATCAGTACTGAAGCTGTTGTAAGCCATGCACAACCCACCTGTCCAGTACAAACACATACACACACCCACACAAAGCAGACAGACAGATGCACACACACACACACACACACACACACACACAAAGTCATGTATGCATATGCCACATAGAAATGTGTGTGTGTGTGTGTGTGTGTGTGTGTGTGTGTGTGTGTGTGTGTGTGTGTGTGTGTGTGTGTGTGTGTGTGTGTGTGTGTAATATACATTTATATACATATATATATATATATCTATACATATGTGTGTGTGCATGGTTCCCCTTCACAATATCGAATGAATGGAAGCTCGAAATACATAAGCTCGAGACAAAAATCTCGAACTTCCATTCACTTGAAATTGTGAATGGGAAGTTTAGGGTTAGAGAAAAAGGGTTTGCTTACCTTTCTGCAGGAGGCCAGGTCCCCCTGCACCCTTGCAGGTTAAATCCACATGCTACGTGACCGCAGTATAGCAGAGAACTGGAAAGTCTTCCATTTTGTGCTTACGCATATAGCGCGGAACAGGAGATTTCCCTTTCCTTAGCTGTAGTGCGACCACGGAGTAGGAATATTTAAGTGAGGGGGTTGGGGACACAGAAAGGTGTACATTTTTTTTTATGTCCCCTTCATATTTTTGAGTTTCTTTAAACTCGAGATTCTGACTTCGGCTTATAAATTTCGAGTTTAGAGAAATTCGATCATATGAAGGGGAACTATATATATATATATATATATATATATATATATATATATATATATATATGGGATCCGTACTATTTATCGAATGACTGTTTCAACGAAAATGAAACGGCCAAACATACTTTCGTGAAAGTGCTTTTCACCAAAAAAGCACTTTCGTGACAGTATGCTAAAAAAAGATGAAAACATGGGAAAATGACTATTGCTGAGATTGTAGCACAGTGGGGATAAGGGAATATTCCCCTTTTCCCACTGTAGTGCCATCTCGGAGTGAGAATATAGAAGTAGGGGGTGTGTGGGGGGCGAAAAGGGGGGGCTTGCCCCCTGCATAAATGTGATTACTGTGTTTTTTTTTATTTTGTTATTTTTTTAAGTTTTTTACACACTTTAGTGAAAGTGCTTTTTCGGTGAAAAGCACTTTTGCTAAAGTGTGTTCGTCCATTTACGTTTCGTGGAAATGTGATTTCATGCAGTAATACTAGATCCATAAATATATATATATTCACTTCAGAAGCTCGAAATACTGAAATCTTGAATTTCAGTATTTCGAGCCCAAGAAGTGTAATCCACAAAACAACGAAAACTAAAAACCGCGAAATTCAAAATCTCAAATACCGGAAGTTTTGAATTTTGCGGTTTTACTACACACACACACACACACACACACACACACCATCCACCACACAAACACACACAATCACTTTACTACATGAAAGCAGGCGGGCAAGCCCCATGCACCCCCCACAACCCCCTACTTAAATACTCTCACTCCAAGGTCACACTAGAAACAAACACACACAAAACGCCACCACACAAGCTACTTTCTCTCGCACACACACATCACAGCAACAAAACACAATGACACACCCCACAGCCCCTACCCAAACCCCTTAACACACACACACACACACACACACACACACACACACACACACACACACACACACACACACTTAACTGAATACATAACCATAGCGGAACTTTAGAAGCGTGAAATTCAAAACCTCAGGTATTCGAGGTTTTGAATTTCATGCTTCTAAATTTCGCTATTATGTGGATTCGGCTTCTTGGGCTTGAAATACTGAAATTCGAGATTTCCGTATTTCAAGCTTCTGAACAGTATATATATATATATATATATATATATATATATATATATATATATCCATGTGTGTATACAGTTAGGCAAATGCACACACACAAGCACATAATGCAAATATGTATATCTATTAGGAAGCACATAAAAACATACATACATATGCATGGAAGCAAAAGTGCGAGCATGCTCACACCAGTTATTTCCATTTCTTCCAGGAAAGTTCCTGTCTGACACAGCACAAGCCAAGATAGCTACAGTAGGTGAGGAATATATCCAGTTTCTGCCAGGTGACACCAGTGCCACCAGCATAGCAGCCTCCAGTTCAGAGGATGAATGAGCTGGTACTGACTACTCAAACCAGTGCCACCAGCATAGCAGCCTCCACCTCCTGAAGATGAATGAGCTGGTACGGACTATTTAATCACCATTGCAACCACCATAACAGCCTATGGCCATTAGAAGTGGTAGATAAGAAGGAAGACAGTAAGTGAAGATATGCTGGACTTAAAGGGAGAATTGGGGGGAGTGAATTGTTACATTCAGTATATATATATATACATATATATATATATATATATATATATATATATATATATATATATATATACATATATACACATACCACTGGGAATTAAGACCAAGATACTCCATAAGGTAATGACATAGACGAGTAGATCTCAGAAATGAATGGTAATCTATTTTGGATGTTGGAATTTGACAGTAAGTAGAGATGAAGCGAATAAAGGCCTCTGAATAACCAGAATAATTAGAAAAGGTAGATATTTAAGGAATTACACGATCTTAGTGAGGATAGAGAACATGTGGAAGATGCAAAGAGTGAAAGTCAAGTAGGGGAGTCATATACATATATAGATTATTTGTACAGACAATAGTCAGCAATGATTGATATGGGTTATATAACAAAATAGTTTGCATATCTAGTGGACAGAATAATAATGGAGTCAAGTTCATTATCTGACAATGCATTATTAAAAGTAAAATTAAAATTATCAATTGAGCATAATCTTAAAATGTTTTGGAGGTACGACTCTATGTTATGGACAGGAAGGTTGACCAAGATTAGGCTAGAACGTTGATAAAGACAAAAATGCATGCGAGTGATAGAAATGAAGAAGGAGGACTGGACAGAATTAAAGACACTATAAGGGAGGAGATACACAAAAGAATGAGACAGAAAATGGCTAAAAGTGGAATGATAAGAAAGACAGTTATGGTAGAGTTAGTCTTGATACCGAAAAGGAGGATGAAAATGAATAATGTGTTATGAAAAAGATATAAAGAACTTAAGCAAAAGATGCAAAAGTATTGAAAAGAAAGAAACTGGGAAAGTAAGATTGCAGTAGAGGCATTTTTTGCTACTATCACACTTAAAGCTACAAAAGCACTAGTGGTAAGTCTATGACAGCAGAAGATTGAGAGACGCATTTGTAAGATTAAAAAGGAAAGACAAGATGGGAAGAGGAAACACTGGAAGGGATATTAGAGGTATTTGGGAAATGGTATTAGAATTGTATCAGGCTGAGCAGATACAGGGAGAAGAAACAAAGCAGGAAAGATAGAGAGGGTGGATTTCAGAGTTAGAGAAGATAGAACTGTTGCAGAAGAAGATGTTAATGAGCAAAACTACAAGGGAGGAAATGGAGAGAACATTTGACAATATGGCAAAGTGGGAAATCCCTGGCACTGATGATAATCCCATAGACTTTTGTAACTTAAATAAGGAGATAGTTATTACTTGTGGTTAGTACTGTTTAATAAATGTACTAAGTATAGAAGGTGAGAAGCCACCGCAATCGTGAAAAGATGCTATAATATCAGTAAAACATAAAGAGGGGAATTATCAGTCAACTCCAGCATTATATAGGCCCACATCTATACTTCTATACATATATATATATATATCTACTTCTATATCTATATATATATATATATATATATATATATATATATATATAATTATGAAAGTTTTATGGAGGTACTAACAGGAAGAGTAGCAACAATTTTGGAAAGAATTATAAAGGGTGATCAAACTGGATTTGTGGGAGGACTTCAAACTACTAACAACATAATCAAAATTCTGCTGATATTACAGGGCATACAGAAGGGTAGGAAAGTGATACTAATATATTTAAATGTAGAGAAGTTACTTAGTAGAGTAGAGTGCAGCGGTGTTATATGTATAGGGTACTAGAAAAATAGGTATTTTCAGAATGATGGATAAAAGTGTTTATAGGTTCACAGGTAAGTACTTGGCTAACTGTCCTTGTATGCCATTTTAAGCCTAGCCAGTTTCTATTTTTGTGCTCAAAATAGCCTATCCCATTCAGTTATAGATTGATCTTGCCCATCCATTGGTCAATAATTATATATTACCCCTTATGAGAAAAATTAGGATCATAGCATAGATAACCTGAAAGTACCCATGCATGGGATAAAGCATTTAGGAGCTGCATTTATCCATTAGTTGTACAGGGGCAGTTCTAGGGTAAATTTTATGTTTCCCATTTATAGATCTAAGTTGCACTTGAAAATGGATAGGGATGAACTTTGTTTTATGTGGATGGGCAGTCTGTTCCAAAGCAGCAGTATCTTCTACAAACTAAACCTGTCCCTCCAAATCCTTATGTTGAAGTTGTAGAAGAGGTTTAGATCCCTATACTGAGTATTTTTGATGCCATGTGACTTGCTGATGTGCAGTATATCTATAAGTAATGGGTTAGGGAATGCCTTTTTGCCAGACACAGGTTCCATCTTATAGGTTTATAGTTTCATAGGTAGATACTAGGCTATCGGCCCTAGGGCCTATAGAAGCCTAGCCAAAAAAGTACCCTGGCATTCGCCACCCAAGAAAATTATTTTCCTGTGCCCCTGTTGAGCAGAGCCACAGAGGTGATCCCTGGGGTGAATTTTCTATTTCCCATCCAATCATCAAGATTTTTCTTGAAGAGTGCTAATGAGGAGCTTTGTTTGATATAGATAGGTAGTTTGTTCCAGAGTATGGGAAGTCTCTGGGACAGGAATCTATCCCTCCTGCATGTTCTGTTTATTGTGGTGACAAGATTTAGGTCCCTAGAGTGTGTAGCTCAAAGGGATTGGGATTTCTTTAAGTGGAGCATGTCCAACAGCTCTGGGTTTGACATAGCTTTGTATGTTAGGCAGAGATCTCCTCTGAGTAGGTGATATGCGATGGAATAAAGCTGGAGTTTTTTGAGACGGTCTGCGTAGGGCATCTGTTTGAGGCCAGTAATCCTCTTTGTGAGGTATTTCTGTGGCCTTTCCAGTTGTTGTAGATGTCTTGTGAGGTACATACCAAAAGGGTCGTTGTACTCTATAATGGGTCTAATCAGTTACAAGTAGAGGGAAACAATGACCTCTTTTTTTCCTGGATGAGAAACCTTTTTGATGAGGTGTGCCACGTAGAAGGATTTCCTGACTACTGTGTCAATGTGATTATCAAAAGAGAGTCTTCCGTCCACCTGTGTCCCAAGATCTCTTATCACAGTTTCGATGTTAAGTAGACTACCATCTATGTGGTAGCTCATGGGTACAGAGTTTTTACCAAAAGGGATGACAATGCACTTTTTGGCATTGAGTTTGAGGCCATGGCTTTGACACCAGGCATCTGTCTCAGTGAGGCCCTTTTGTAGGATGTCCACATCATTAGGTGTTCCAGTTATGGCTCATAGTTTGCAGTCATCTGCGAACTTCATTAGCCAAAGACTTTCTGTGTTAGCCTGTACTTCAGAAAAGTAGATATGAAATAAGAGAGGACCCAGAACTGAACCCTGTGGTACTCCACTTGTCACTGGTCTGAAGTCGGATTTGGAGTCTGCTACTTTCACAGTGTGGGTTCTGTCAGTAAGCCAGTTGGCAACCCATCTTGTGACATAAGGTTTTATACCTAGTTTTGTGAGTTTATCTATAATTCCAGAGTGGGGGATGGTGACAAAAGCCTTAACGAGATCTAGATAGGCTAGAAGCAGGAAACTGAGTATAGTGACAGGGCTTTGAGTCTTCAATGCAGGATATGTTGTTTAGGCCTTCTATCCTTTTAGCAAGGTATCTCTTTGGGCATTCCAGTTGCTGCATGTGTCTGTACAAATACATGCCAATGGGGGCATTATACTTAATGATTGAGTTAATGAGGACTGAGCAAAGAGGAAAAATTACATCCCTAGATCTAGACAAAATCCCTTTGTTTATATTGTTTACTTGTTTATTACTGAAAGATTTAAGGAATGAATGTTAAGTAACGATTTGAGTAAGGTTGTCAGGAAAGCTTGATATTAGAAAGGGTATTAAGCAGGAGTGCCCTCTGTTCCCTTTCCTGTTTGTGATTTATATTGAACCATTAATAGAGGCAATAAAAAAGTTGGATATACGAGGGTATAAATGGGAAAATGCTGCGAGAAAGATTGCTTTATATGCAAATGGTATATTATTAATATTAAGTAAGTATGAGGAAGATGAGAGTAAGTTATGATAGTTGGAAGAATTTGGAAAGGAATCAGCTTATAAAGTTAACAAGGAAAAAATGAAGGAAATACAGGTAAACGAACTGGGAGAAGGAAAACAAAAGGGAGAGGGCCTTGGGGTAGATCAAATAAGGTATTTAGGGATATGGTTAATTGATCACATAGAAGTAATATTGAAAGATACGTTTGGTAATATATTTAATAAATCTAAACAGCAATTACTAAAATGGAAAGTATTAGTGTTGGATATTGGTTAGAGGATGAAAGTGTTATAAATGTGTACAATGATACAATTCGAGTATGCAGAGCAAGTGTTCTGGTCTGGAGCAGATAATAATTTTTTTAAAAAAGTAAAGCAAATGTTTCGAGAATATTTCTGGGCAGGGCAAAAAAACTAGAGTGAGTTGGCATAGGATGACTATGGCATAAGAGGATGGTGGTCTGGGAGTACCAGATTTAAAGATTATCTCATGATCATCAACAGTATTTGATGTTTTATGGCTTGTGGATGAAGGGTATGATGCAGACTGGAACAAAATGCTCAAGGAAAGAGAGATGCAATAGGAGATATATAGGTTATGTGATTACTGCATAGCTGGTGAAGCCTAAAAAGAAGTTAAATACAGACTGGTGTAACAAGCTCAGAAGACTTTTAAAGACAGTTGAAGGAAGGCAGATGTGGAGATATGAAAAGAGAGGTGTTACAGATTAGGGACTTAGAGATGGATGAATGGACAAAAAATAGTTTATGGAAATGGAAGTTTAGACAAAAAGAAGTGCAATATTGCTCCCAGATATTAGTGGCCCAAAGGGTTAAGAAGTGGGAAGCGATTCAACAGATTATCACTTTAGGGAGACATTAATTGCAAAGGATTTTAAGTAAGTAGGATTACAAAGGAGAGGTAAGTAGGGTGAGCAGAATGAGGCTGGAGGTGAGAGAACAGAAAAGGATGTCAAGATTGATTCAGGAAACCGACAGTAGGAGATTAGAAGGAAAAGATACTAGAGGTTTGTTAAAGGTAGATAAAAAGTGTCTTAGAGCCGGGGACAAACAACAGAGTGAGAAATAAAGAACTCTATGGAAAATTACTTTGGAAACTCAGATTGAAGAGGGAGAATGATATGAGATTATCTCCCTACCAAGGCTTTACATAACGTGACAATGTTTAAAATCTTTGCATGGAAATGTTTGCATACATATTTTGACATGCTGGATAGACTAGTTAGAATGGTTCCAAGAGTACGGGAAGAGTGGTGGAGATGTCATATTTTTGGGTGTGTTGGAAATTGGAGGCGTATAAAAAGGATTTGGTGGGGATGCTAAAGAAGCTGATAAGGAAAAGAGACTAAGATGTCTCTTAAACTCTGGTTATTGATGTATGCAAAGTGATAGTTGGTCAGCCAATGACATTAGGGAAGAAAGGAATTATGATGAAATGGAACAATAAGGCACAGCCCAAAGTCAGGGAGGTAATTCAAAAGAAGGAGGAACAGGAAAAGATGGAAAGACTGGAAAAGAAGGAAGAAGGAAGCAAGAGGCATTAGCAAATTTGGGAAGTATGGAAGGAGAAACTGGGCAGCAAAAAGGAATAACTTTGAAAGAGGAATCAACTAGAGAGTAACTATGAATGAAACTAGATGCATATAAAATAAAAGTTAAAAATAAAAAGAAAAATGCTTTCAATAAAACAATATCCAAACTTTTAATAGTTACAAAACAACTGGTAAGTGCCTTCATTCACATGGAGCTTCATCAGACCTGTTTGAGTTAAATTACAAAATAAAAAATGAGGAATACTTCTAGAATTGCTAGAGAAAGAATTGGGGGGGGGTGGATATTCCCTGTGAGGGTAGAGAGATGAATGGAAGCTATTTGTTGTATATAAAGTTGGACTGTAAAATATAATTAATTGTTTGATTATAATAGGAGATTAATGATACTCCAAAGTTGCAAACACTGGATTAAAAGACAAACTCTAATTTCACTACATCTTGATGCACTCCCATTCAAGCAAAGAACAACAGAA
This sequence comes from Protopterus annectens, assembly GCF_019279795.1. NCBI lineage: Eukaryota > Metazoa > Chordata > Ceratodontiformes > Protopteridae > Protopterus > Protopterus annectens. The sequence goes on from NC_056737.1 coordinate 129,832,433, forward strand.
AAGAAATTAGTACAGCCATTTCTGTTTATACATACATGACAGGTAAGCAATGTGTCCAGATGTCAGATAAGTTGGTTGCTAAAACAATGTATGATTAAACTACAACAATGTAAGCAAAATTAGAAATGTGAACTATATTCTATAAGAATTAAGCAAGTCATCTCCTCCCATTCTGTTAAAAAATCAGCAACTAAAGACAAAATACTTAATTTGAAGCTTACAACATGCAAAAGGGTACATAAACATTTGCACTTTGTGTTTAAGCAGATGGTCTCCAAGTGATTTTTTTTTTTTTTTGAAAGCTAATACATTTTCAGGACTATTAATAGTCTCATACTGCAGATACTGTTTTGGAGAATGCCCTTTCTCACATCTGCTCAGGAAGAATGTGTGTCTATATAGTTGAATGCTGTAATTCTTTCTGAGGGTGTAAGTCTGGTGTCTGAGTTATGTTTGCTCAGGAGTCATGGGAGGTTATATCCATTCTATGAGAAATTAAAGGTGAATGCATTGAAGAATAGTGTAGCTTTTTGTTTTGTTACATGAAGCCAAGTATTTGTTTCTTGCACAGTACAGTGGTGTTTTATTGCTTTGGCTAGACTGATGAATCTGAGAATTTTGTTCTCATCAGTTTGAATAAGACTGGCATTCTTTAGTTGAAAGGAGGCCAATTATAGGAAGACAATATTCCAGTTTGCAAAAAAGCACATTAATAACAATAGTCCACATGGGCTCAGTAAAGAACCTCTAAGACATAGTAGTTTATCAACCTGCATTTCAGTATGTGCATGACAGGAAAGGAAAGAATTGTTTTGATCCAATGTAATTCCTGCATGCATCTGTAGCAAGGTGTTGGGATGTTGGGGGGGGGGGGGGTCTAGTAGAGTCAATAATGTACAGTCACAGAACATTCTTTACCGTTTGAGCTGTGCCAGACTATGGCACTGTGCTTTTCTTAGGCATGTTATTACTGTTTAGCCAATTGCAAACAGCTTTAAATTCATCCTGCAGCTTTTTGCCCAGTAGAGGTGGGATACTATTGGACTAATCAGCAAAATTTAATTAGTGAATAGTACACTTTTTCTGGTATATCCCAAGGCAGGTTATTAATAAAGTCTGACAGTAACAGAAGGCCAAAATATAGACCATTGAACAACCCCAAAGTTGTTGCTCCCAGTTTGAGTTATTTTGTTGGATCCCACTGTGAATGTTATATTCTCTAGGTACTCATGAAAACATTGTATTCCTTTTGAAAGGAAGCTAATACTGGTGAGCCTGTGCAGTAAAGTTATAATATTTACTGTTTCAAAAGTTCTGTTATGTTTAAGATAGTATTGGCTGGAAGGCATACTGCTTGTCAGTAAGGATGTATTTAATGCATTTAAGTACCTGGTCATAAACAATTGTTTTCCAGAATTTTGGTAATGGGGCAGAGATTAGCAATGGGGTGAAAGTCACAAGCACTGGTAGGGGACAGACACTTGGCAAGTTGAATAAGTAGAGCATGTTTGAAGCTGTGCGATTGATTTTGGTTGTGAGAGAAATTTTGAAAATATGTGCTAAACGCTTACTAAGTGAATGGCTAGTTAATTTGGAAATTTTTGGATGTGTTATGTGAAAGTCAGGGTTATAACCAGTATTCAGAATTTCAGGTAGCTTTTAAACCTGTGATTTGTTTATACTTTTGATGCAGAATGTGTAATAGTTTAGAACCTTATGGTGAGGAGACATTGGTAAGAAGGAGATTGGAAAATACTGCAACATTGGTGACAGACAATTGTTGATATTTTTTAAGTTAGGTCATCCACTCCTCAATCATAATGTTACTGGCACTCGTTTTCTGAGAATATCTCTGATGTGCCATTTTACAGCCTTTCAGAATTGCTTTTGGTTGAATGTTATGATGTAGATTATGAGCATGCTTAGCATTTGGATCTCTACTTTATGCCTACTGAGAATGGGATAAGATCTGGGTCCTACATGACCTTAAATTTGATTGGGGGTAAACAAAAACAAATGTATGAATGAATATATGCATACCAGGTTGTCTTAGGTTAAAGCACTAAATCCTTATGCTACAAGCTAGCCATAAATAATGATCCATTATCTATTTTTTTTTCAAAATCAACTCTTTTCAGTAGATAAGTGCTTTTGTTATTTAAAAGGACTTCTTCAAATAATAGATGAAAGCACTTATCTGAGGAATAAAACCCATTTTGAAATGAAGATGATTCTCTAGAGCATTATGTAAAGCTAGCTTTTAGCATAATTATTTTGAGCACCATCTACAGTGATGTGCTGAAGGTTTGAAGTCATCATTTAAACCAAACCCCTATCTGTGTTTTAAGTTATTGTTGAGGTACTGGCACACTAAGACAACCTCAAACATGGTGGGAAAGTTGACTCAATAGATCTAATCTGCTAAATCTAAGCACTGAGGACACTATTAAGAATTCAGTCTGATTTGATTTTTTTTAATTGGCATGCCCCTTTTGTTCTGCATACAAAGCTAGAAACTTTGTAGAATATTTAAGGGTTATCCCAATGACTGATTTTATTTCTTTTTAGAAATGTGTTGGTTTTACTTAGAAGTGAGGCATGTTTGCTATAATAAATTGTTTTGTGGCATCAAATGGATTTTTTTCTGAGTGTCTTATGATTTCATTTATTATATTTATTTATTTGATATTTGTATATCAAAAAGTCTGTGTAGGACAATATCCCATTTTCAGCAGAGGCTGAGGGAGAAAAGCTCCCACTGGCATAAAAAAGTTATTACAAAACCTAATACAGAAGTACAGCATATTAACTAAATAAAATATCAACTTCAGTTGACATAGTGTGAACCTATACATACATAGTACAAATATTCTGACAGCTATAGAAAGGTGAAAAAAGAACATGGTTAATAGTTAAAGAATTCACAAGTTGCAGTTTATAGAGATGACATTAAACACACTGAGTACACGCGTTGGAGCAGAGATGACTAAATAATATAGCCTAGGAAAAAATATAGTTGTCTTTAATCTAAGAAATAGATTGTATTTGAAGAAAAGAAATTAAAAGGAAGTATGCATGGAGAGTGGAAAGATGGTGCAAGGAGGGAGGGAGGGACTAATTCAGCCTGGGATTGTGCAGGAGCAGAGGCAAGTCTTATTTGGGTATATTTTAATAGCTGTTAGAAATTGGAGAGGTTAGAGGTAGATGTAATTTGCTCAGGGGTAGAATTCCATTTCTTAGCAAAGTATGAATAGAAACTTTGGCAAGAGGATGTGTGGGTTTTATATAACTTAAGAAGATGTTGTTCGTTAGATTGAAGTTGTCTATTTGGGTGACAGGAGTGGAGAACAGGAGCAAAATCAGGGCAGCTATAGGCTTTGTGAATAATGTTGTATATGGAGACAAGATTTATGTAATCTAAGTGGTGAAGCAGTCTGAGCCAATTCAATGCCTTAAGGGCAATACAGTGGTGGCTGTGATATTGTTTGTTGGTGGCAAAATTTGCATCCATATTATATCATGCCTCCAGCTTATTCTTAAATGTAGCCTGAAGTTTGGCTAGGATGGGTGCACCATATAGGAAAGAGAGATGGGGGAAGATAGGTAGTGGAAAAAGGTAGTTAAGTTGGTTTTGCTAAGGAAGTTTTTATGCCTCTAGGGCATTCCTAATTTTTGGTTAGTCTTTTTTAAGTTATTTTGAACAGGTCAAACTTTAGTAATCATATGTAATTATTCCAAGATGTTTTGTATAATGAAAACGCAATCACTGAATGACTGCAGTGGATTAGTTCACCAGTAATTCCATGTTTTGTCTCATAAACTAAGTAGTGAATAGAGTTATTTAATCCTGCAAGCGGTTATGTGGGCTTCTCTGAATCTAGTGTTAAATGGATACAAGGAATTTTAAAGAACATTTAGAAGGTTTGGGAGCCAGTTGGCTGCAATATTGCCATGGCTGGTAAGAAACTTGAGAGAGCAGTAAATAAAGGAGATGACTAAAAGTAAAACATTTACATTTTCATGGGATTTTTTTTCTCAAGATAGAGTTAGTGAATGTCTGAATTGCTTAACTTTAAAGTGAAAAAGACAAGTGAGCAGTAATTAAGCTTGAGAATATACTGTAACTGAATAGACTTTGCACAAAATGGTGATTAAGAGATCGAGAAGGGGTTGGTTACTTCAGAAAATATTTCCCTGTTCAGTTCATTGATCATTTGATAAATGCACAAGTTACTGAGAGTTCCAAGGACATCATTTTGGCATGGACTAAGTAAATTATGTTGAAGTCAACTAGGAGTCTTGTGTTCTTTTTGAAAGAAAAAGTATTTAAAGCATTGTGCCAAAGCTTTTAAAAGTTATCATAAGCAGTGTAAGGCTGGATCTGTTAATGCTGCAGTAACGTTTATTGAGATGGTAATGTCAGCAATAATTGAAACTGGAACACAGTTGTTTGAGGAAGTAGATTGTGTAAGAAGGAAGAAAGCCATTTCAGTACCTATTCATGTTCCTAGCCTTGGGTTCATATGTACCTATAAGCAGATCTGATCATCTGAAGTATGGTACTTGAGTCACAATTAAGTGTTGATTACAAAGTCAGGAGAGTTGCTATTAAACTAACCCCGGGATTCATGAAGCTCGGTGCAAGGCAGGCGGTAGGCTTGCGCCAACAGTGCGGCATGAAGATGGCGCAGTAGTGCCAAATGCATATTAATGAAGGAGTGCCGCCACCACAGCCACGTGCACAGGAAAGGAGCACGAGTGCATAGGGCGTGTCAAAGTGCCACACGGAGGCGTGGAAATGCCAGCTGTGGATGTCCAACCTAAAATGCTTGCATATAACAAGTTGCAAGATAGTAATCACATCTGTCAGTGTCCATGGATACTGAAACGTATGCAAAGCATGCAAGAAAGTTCCTGCGAACACAAAATGAAGAAGCAAACACAAATGCACGGTAGGGAATAACGGGTCCCTATCCCGTGAACAAATGACATGGAAAACCATGTGCCCGTAGTCCAACACAGTGTAGATAGCTATACCAAGTGGCAGTGAAACGCATCATATGTTAGCAAGCCACCAGTAGGTATGTCCAGACCAAAGGTTAGGGTCACCAGCTGACCAATAATGTGAGGGAGGGTACACATCTGGGCAGATGTATCCATAACAAAATACACGATAAATGTACATATCTAATGACCGTATGTCCGAATCATATCCCACAAGGCATGTAATAGTCACATACAAAAGGTATGTCCGTACTTCACATACCAAATGTGACAGGAAATAGAATAAGCATGTAAACAAAACAGAAGGAGCATATAAACAGCTACAACAATAAGGAAACATGTAGGCTGAAAGGAACAGTATTATCCATACCATGGACTGTGGGTACGTGCTGTCCAGTACAGTCAGATATGTTTACGGAATATATCCCATCCTGGACATAGGAAAAGGTGGCATTCTACCAATGATTAGAACAGTCTGCCAAAAACCACAAATCAGCAGTACAAGCCGAACTTGACAGGGTGTGTCACAGTTGAACGGGTAGTACCCGGGTATACCAACCATGTAATGAAAGTTATGTATGGGTGTGTACCTATGTGTGTGAGGTATAGCATGTGGAAAGCAAACATGGCAGGGTAGTCCACACAACCATACAGGTACCTGACATATGTAGGGTATTCAATGTGTTACTCTGGCCGTGTCATAGGCCAACAACTAAAGTAGTGATGTATGGGGTGTGAGGAATATGTGTGTGTGGGGGGATGGGTAATGGTACAATCCTCCAAGGCGATACTGTGTCGTGTGCAGAATAGGTGAACCGGAGGTGTATGCGGGAGCAGCGGGTGAAGCTGAAAGAAACACAAAAACATGTATAAACAGCTGCAATACAACCAGATGGGCCATACTGTAGAACACAGTCCCACAAACATATGAATATTGAAATGTGCGATACAAATGTATAGACATGTCACCGGCACATACCCACAGATTGGTCCTGATGGAACTGGCCATAACAAATGCAACACACCTAGATGCATAATGGACTACCCAGCATCACACAACCCGCTCCCTTACCTGAACATCCACCAAATCCAGCCATACTTGGCCTACTGGTTTGGTTCAGCCACATCTACACATAGTAAATAGAGACACGGCCACTGCACAACGACTCTTAGACTTAGTCTGCAATAAATTTGTGTAGCTGTGGATTATTTTGGTGTCCTGCCTTTGGTTTGTTTTTCCTTGAACAGTGCTAGAGTTTTCAACATTCGTTGTGCAGTGGCCGTGTCTCTATTTGTTATCTGCCAGTGCCCTTGTTTTGGGTATTTTGTTTGTTTCTAAACATCTACACATAGTGACCACTATGCATATGTAGTAGGTAGTGTCACCCTAGGCAGTTGCAGGATTGCACACAATGTATCCCTTGCATGTAAAACCCCCAGCACATTTTCATAATGCCAGAAGAATGGTCGGTATTTGTCTTGTTTTGGTCTTGTTCAATTTTTGGGATATCCCTCATGGGATAAGTAACCTGTGTAAACATTACAATGGAAGACATGAAGCCCAGTCCTGTAGATATCTGAACACAAGTTGGAATGTGCATTAGTGGTGCACGACACTGTCCAGCCCTAAATGGTCATGCATAACCTACTAGCCAGGATCAAACACCTGCCCGTGACGCACGTGTCCCGACACGAATAAGCGAGAGAATATATTGCACACATTCTTATAGTGGCACATGGTATAAAGGTGATGAAGTCACTGACGTAAACAGGATACCCCTGATCCACTGTGTGAGGGACAATTAATGTGTGTGTAGGTGTGACCTGACCAACAATGGTGCAATGCCAAATGTCTTGTGACCATAGGAAATAACTATGCACCATACTGCATGTAACAGTTGCCTAAAGCGGTCACGTCAGGATAGAATAAACATAATTCGTACAAGAAACAGGCAAACAACAAAAGTGCCAAAGGTATAAGGTTCACAGCTAGGAAACAAATGAATATTCTAAACCTGCACTGACCATGGCTATGTGTTGGCCCAAACAATCTGGTGTCCGCAGTATGGTTATCATCTGTCCCGCTTTGCGAGGGACAGTCCATTGTTGGACAGTTGTGTCCTGACAAAAGACATTTCAAATGGCAAATGTCCTGGGATTGTAGGATATAATTATGTCCCATATGTTATGTAATAGTAGCAGAAAATAATTATTGCAGTATCTACAATACCTAAATGTTACAAGAAACAGAATAAGCAACTAAACCGCTACAGCAATAGGCTTTTATGTAGGCAAATAAGTAAAGTTCTATCTGTTGTACTGACCGTGGGTATGTGTCGGCTTGTAAAATCTGATGCGTGTTCCGACAATGTCCCATCTTGGCCATTTGAAAAGGTGCCAACCCTAGTCACCAGAATACAGCACAACCTGTACATATGACAATGTCAACGATACCAATGGTCAGAGCATTCGCACAATAACTGGCTAGACCCTTAAAAACTCACAAAGCCAGTGACCTTTGGGGAAAGGTGTTGAATGAGAATGACTACTTACAACAATGAAGAGTAATAGATGCATTTAACTGCAGAAAATTAGTAGTATTACGAATCTGTCAACACGTTCCAAGTTAATAGTACTAATATGGTAGAAGTGTCCGTGATTGTCCCAGAGTTGTCATAGCCTTGTCCCTGTCACTGTAGACACAAGTCCCCGAGTATCAGAGAGGTCCGTACACAGAAGTACACCAACCAACTGTCCCATCTGGTGACAGGACTATTGCATACCTGTAGTGAATTCATAACACATGTCCAGAATAATATTCATGGTATGTATAAATGAATGAAATAGTCAAATGGGAAGAGAAACCACCCCCCCCAACCTGCATTATGTAGTGGAACCACTCCCTGCCCTAAATTATGCAGCGCCGACCCAATAATGTGGTCAGAGGTGCCCAAACACCTGCGTCTGTAAACACAGGTAGAATGTTAAACTCTGGACTAACTCTGTCCATGTGCTACATCTGATATTTGAACAGTGCCAGGGCAGTGCTAGTCACCAGTCGGCCGAGCCTAAACCCGGACCAGCACTTGAACACCCTGACAATCAAACACGCATATGTGTGAGGACTATCAGCGTAGGAGTTATGAATATCCTTGGAGTGAGTAGACTTGCAGCACGGGTCCAGAGCAGTAGGAAACAGGGAATGTCCTAATTGTAGTACTGCGGTTTTCCCAGCAGGAGAATGGATGCCTGCTGTGTAAGGGAAGCGGTGAGGCATATGTCAGAGTAGCTATGAACCATGGGTATACATATAAATGAGCCAGAACACCAATAGTGTAGTGGTTACAGCATCCGCCCAACGTAAAGGTATTCCCGGTTCAAGTACGACTATATCTCATATTAATTGTGTAATGAATGCCTCTGTGCTGTAAAGCCAACATTTATACATGTAAAGGTGACCACGTTCGCATGGGTCCGTTAACCGGATTCCATCAAAGTGGTACTGTCATAAGGAATAAGGCACATGTAATCCTAAAGACATGCCTGTAAACATATGTAACTCAGAATAAGTAGATGCAAGTGGGCCTGCGCGGGTGTACGCAGCTATTAGCATAGCAAATGTATGTTGTCTTCTACAGCTGTGACTTTCATATATATATATAGTTAGATAGATGTGTGTATAGATAAATATCCACAGACATAACAGAAATATGCAATTATATATCTACATATTTATCAATATATACACATATATATATAAATATATATATATATATATATATATATATATATATATATATATACACACACACATAGATATATATATATATATATATATATATATATATATATATATATATACACATATATATATATATATATATATATATATATATATATATATATATATATATATATATATATATATATATATATATATATATGTATATAGATATGTTAGGAATGCTGAAAGATGAAAGCAAACCTAAGGGTTGTGAAGGGAATCCAGAACAAGTTAGGAATTATGAAGTGCTCGCAGCATATGTCACATAAAGCTGCACAAGTGTGAGTAGAGCACCGCTCTCCACACCAGAGGCAGGGCTATACCAGTGACCATAACATCATTGAAGTGCTACGTCAACATTGTAGACAGACGGAATGTAGGACATGTTGCAACCACCTACACTTGTAACCCACAAATCGTTCGTAATCCATAACACCAGGAAAGGCAAGTATGTGCAAATATGAATGGATGGTGAGCCTGTGAATACATGAGGCAGTACAAAATGTGTGTAGGGCCCCAACGCTCATGAGAGGGCAATGTGTAAAAGTGTGTCATGGCTGAGATATTAGGTGTATAATGGCTGTTATGCGGGGAAACTCAACATGAGTGTGCAGGAGAAACTAACGTGCAATATACTGAGCACAATTTCACCGGAGTGAAGTGTCGGTGTCAAAATGACTAAGGCAATAGTATGCTGTTGAAGCAGGGATAAAACCAATACGCATGTGTAAGTGTCCATGTCCGGGAAATGTATATGTTAACGGACACACAGATGTATATAAAGATAAAACATATATATATATATATATATATATATATATATATATATATATATATATATATATATATATATACACATATAGCTATATTAATTTACATGCACATATATATCCATACGGATATATATATATATATATATATATATATATATATATATATATATATATATATACACATATATATATATATATATATATATATATATATATATACACACACACACACAAGGATATACTACGGATGTATATATAGATAGATATATATACACAAACAACAGGTAGTGATATATACACATACACACAAAACAAACTATATGTCAGTGTAGATATACACATTCACATAAATAGGTTACTTCACAGCAATTAGAGGTAACATATTTACAGCCCGGGCATTTGTGACTGTGAGGTCCAATAAAGAAACGTTGTACCCCCCACATCGTCCAGCTAGGCCGGACAGACATACAGAGAGGCAATACAGATCAATACACTGCCGCTGTCCAAAACACCGGTAGGAAAGGACCAGTGGGAGAGTTCTGCAAGGTCTACACTTTAAACATGGATAACGGTGTCCCTTGTGGGACCCCAAAAATCCAGGGTATGAAAGAATCTGCTGACACTAATATGAGCAGGATGTAGGTGTACATGCAACAGTAGGTTGTGCAAGTGTGATAATACATGGGTTGACAAAACGTACGACATGTGTCCCAAGATGGGGAGAGTGGGCAATGTGTATGGGTGTGCTCATACCCCAGCTGCGCTCACAGTAAGTATTTGTCACGACTGCTGTAGAGGGGTGCCAGGTAGGTGGACCATGGGTATGCATTAATGGGCTTAAGTGTGCAGGTGCTGGTTGGCAGAGATGTAGTAGGCCCGCCCAGTGGAAGTCATTAATATTCCTATGTGGGCATAGCATATGCCTACACCTCCCAAACCTGAAGAGCACATCTACGGGATAGTTTGTAAACCATCGGGGAATACATAGAGACCTACACAGTGCCGTGTACCCGAGTAGCATGGACGTCCATAGTTATGTATCAGAATGTAACAAACTCCAACTAAACACTGCCAGAACTACTGATATTAGGTAAATAGGTGGCGGAATACAGGTAATGACAGATGACAACATGTATGAGTCATAAGCGGCATGTACCTCGACAAACGTGAATGAATACATATGTTCTGTGACTGTGAATGTGTCTGGTTAATAGAACCAATCATCTAAATGTGTCCCGCAGGGTGTTATGCATTGTTCCTGATACAGTGTTCATTCACACCCATTGGTATGTGAGTTCTGCTACTGACGGAAAGTGCATAAGTTGCTGACCACCTCAGGTAGATGATAGCATCATAGAAGAGGTTAAACACCCGTATGCCTGTGAGAGACACACCCGTCTGGGCAGTTATGTCTTGCAAAATGACAGTTACGGCACATGGCCTGTGAGTTCAGGAATGGAGGCTATATAGTGTGTGTAGTGGTGTCAGACATCAATTTGTTGTATCAGTAACAGCTACATGTAATAGGAAACAGTATTATCAATTATAATGCTACATGAATAACCTTAACGTATGCAAACCATGGAGGTCGTCCGTGTACTACTGGTTGTGGGTCAGACCTCTCAACCAATTGGGGACAAATTTCAACAGAATCACGGACAAGTCAAAAAAACACAAGGACAATCAGGGACACATTTAAAATATTAGAGCTATTAACTGGAAACATTGACAGAATCACAGCATATGAATTAATACACATTTTCTGAAGTAAAAGAAGTTTGTAATTCTTAATTATTGTCATTATTCATGAAGTGTAATTCACCACCTTTCCTCCAAACGTCACTAGTTTTAGGAGGGATTAAGAGGGACAGAGTTAAAATTTGAGTCAAAATCAGGGACAGTTGAGAGGTATGCTGTGGGTATGTGTTGCCTTGACACATGTGATAGCTCTACATATAGGGTCTATAGGGCCGCCACCAGTCTGAATGGCCAAAGTGGAACCTGCTCTGTAGAACTGTCAGATGTACCAGGGCAGAACATACTTACAGCCATGCATAGTACAGAAATATACATATCGGAACAAATCAAAGCGTAGTCTACCAGCAGTATAGTTGCTTATGCTACTACATATGACATATCGATGTGTTAGGTATACAAGACCTGTAACAAGCAACCAGTACAGACACCTACAACATGAGAAGGTCCCCTAATCAGGACAGTTGTAATGGCTAGAGTATTGTCCATACCACTCAACTGTCCCTGAATGTCAGGTACGTCCCTGGGTTTGACTGAAAGTCTGACTGTGTCCTTCTTAATCCCTCCTAAAAGTAGTGGCTGTTGAAGGAAAGGTGGTGAATTACACTTACTGACTAATGACAATAAGTAAGAGTTATATACAACTGTTACTTCAGAATATGTGTATTAAGTCATATACTCTGATTCTGTCAATGTGTCAAGTTAATAGCACTACTTTTGTAAAAGTGTCCCTGTTTTTCATGACCTGTCCCTGATTCTGCAGAAATGTGTCCCCGATTGGTGGAGAATTCTGGTATTGTCACATGTGATGTGTGATGAGGGACTGTCCCATGCAAAGTGGGAAAGGTGTCACTCCTGCAGTCTCCCGTCATGCAATCTGAAAGGTGGTCAACGTGCAGTAGGTATGTAGTAGCATGACTCGGCAGACAGCTGTGTTAACAAACTCAAGTCACATGTCAGCATTGCAGAGTATCGGTTCCCATGTATCAGGCAGATGGGAGCAGATCGTATGAGCAACACGCATATAATATGATTATGTCACTGGACAGGCCGCCGAGTCCGTACAGTCGAATGGCTGCCATCGCAAAATGGTTGCACATACCTGATACTGTAGTCATGTAGTCCGATGTAATACGCATCACAAGGGATCACACAAACCCAACATGAGTGACAAATGTAAGCGAAAATGTCGGAGAGCGAGCAGCTGTAAGCGTGTTTGTCTACCAGTATGCTAGTAGTGCCCTGTCAAAGAAATGTGGAGTCTAAACGTGTATAAGGTGCTGTGACCAGAGGTCAGCAGTGCTTAACACTGTGCAAACCCACACACAACAGCTCCCACCTGCTGGACTGTGTCTTACCCGGTTTGTATCCAAAGGTGTCGGCCTGTCCGCAAACAAAGAACCGCCCTATACACATGATGGTAGAAGTACCCTGCGCACATAGCTCATGTGAATTAACAATAGACCATGGCATATGTACAGACAATAGACCGCAAACACCATACAGCGCAGACATCCAACAGTATAACAATGTACTGGCAGATATGTCCAGACCACTGGTGTGTGCATGCCTGGCCGTCCTGTGTTTCAGTGTGTGAGCATGCCCAGTATGAATGTTACGCATGTTGTAGACTGACAATACCGTCATGTGTGTGAGCATGCAAAGTATGGTCAACTATATCGCATGTGTCACATGTCCAGATAGTTAGTACTGTATTGCTGACCCCTCCGTTCTACACAGACAGGTGACATGCTGTGTCTGCAGGGTAGCTAATGGTCATGTGGCATTGACAGTTGCTACATGTCTGTATAGCGTGGGGGGACATGCAACCACAACCACAGTCCTACACAGCACCGGGGGTGGTGCACATGACTCTCTCATGTGTAGGTGTGATGGGGGGTACAGCCAACAGTTGTACACATCTGCCGCTACTGTATTGGTCTGCCTGGTACTCCATGTCAGTGTGTGGACCTACCTAAATTGCTGGTTGGAGGGATACCAGGGTACGTCAGTTCCCAGCATTAATTACCAGCACATTGGTGTTGGACGTCCTATTACAAACCTACATCAAACTGCCTGGCCTGCTCTAGTCTGTGTGTGTCTTAGGGGGTTGGAGTCATTCATTGGGCATATCCATAGGCCATTGTATATCATTTGTCTGTATTAGTCCACATCTGTCCAGCTGCATGGAACGTGTGTGGGCTGTACGGACACACATGATGGTCAGCCCATAATCTGCAGTGGGTTAGGACACCCTGTATACTACAGGCTACCATTGTGAACCCCGTATGTGCTACAGAGGTCATGGTGCCACTATGGATGTGTACTGTCTGCTGCCCTAACATTTGGCCACCACAGTCACTTGTATGCTCATACATACCATAGCAATGGGTAAGTACACATTCTAATTCAACTGCCACTTGTTAGGTCAATAGACATACCCTGGTTGTGTTACGGACTTGAGGACGGTGTTGGAGTGCTGCCTATGTCAGATGCACACAGTGCACCTCCCATACATGGCCGAGCACAGGTACTGTCATGTTTGGCATCCATTGTACTGTGTGTGGGTCAGAGAGGGGAAATCCATGGGTACCTACTGTGTCAGTGCAAATGCCTTGTGTTGCCTCTTTGCCAAGGGCAGGTCATACTGTGCATGGGCTTTCGCCGACTGTGCCTACTCAGGTAGTTCCTTCACCAAGTCACACTGTGCCTGTACAGGCCTTGGCAGTGGTGTTGGGCTGTGTGGCCCTGCCCCATGCTGTTCTTGCTGCAACTGTTACTGCAGGATAACATTGTGTAGCATAGCAAATACCATAACAACCTGTATGCATGTAGCTTGTGAATACTGCAGAGCCCCAACAGTTGTGTCCAGATACCAGAACTGTGAACCCAGCATCCCAAACACATGCACATGTATATGTCTTGCCTGTGCATCCGCCTCAGTATGGTGTGAGTGTTCAGGTGTGTGCTCATTGCTGATGGGTGTTATAAGCCACTACACCAGTGTTTACCTAGCATCCCGCACTAGGAGACTGTAGGGGATGTCCATATAGGCATTGGTGTGCTACAGCTGTGTCAGACGCCATATATCAGACACATCATAGCTGCCAGGGCAGACAGGACACACATTCAATCTCATGTCCTGGCCATTGCATATGGCCCAGCTGTCGGAGGGTATGCCCCTGCACTGACTGTAGGCCCTACCCTGCTCCCCGGGTGGTGCTACATGTGCAGGCTATAGCACCCAGTACCCCAGGGTACTCATCCATGTGGTTGAACAGATGCATATTGCTGGTCCACTAATCACATGTGTGGAGGACCTGTACGTGCTCACTAGCATGTGTTGACATGGCATCTGTGAACTGGTGCAATACTCTGGATGCAGATGCCTGTGAGATACCCATGATATCCCCAGTTGTACTGTGTGAGGTACCTGTGGCTATTACACCTAGGCCAACACATCCCATGGTGTCCACTGTGATGTGTTTCCCTTGGCCTGTTTGATGTGTTAGGCACAGGTCAACAAGCTGATGTAAGAGGTCTCTGTCCACCCCATAGTGCTCCAACATCCCCAGCCCATGTAGACCCTGGTAAGTCACCCTCGGTCTATAAAGTCTTATGTCAACACAGTAAGGGTTGTTCGGCAGCATACACATCCTCACTGCCCCAGCCTCCTGCACATGTTGGTATATGTTGCCTGCTGCAGCCCATGTCATTTGGTTGAACTGTGTCATGAAATGTCCCTGCAGTATACACCGGTGGTGTAGAGTGTGGATGAAACCTGTGTGCATGCTGCTTGCTCGCATTAATGTACTGTTCATGTGTGAGCTGGCTATGTCATCAGCTGATTGTGCTGATCAACACCTGTTTGTGCAGCCTGTACACCCTGACTACCCCACCACTGCTGTCATCCCTCCCAACATCACCAGGCAGATTTAGACACACCCCTAGCTAAGGCAGGAGCACTCCTGAGGCACAGTTCTGCAATGTACGTACAGTATGACCCCCCTCCCATGCTGTCAACTATATTCGAGACCTGCACCTGGCTGACTACACACATACACTCCAGGGACCAGCAGCACACCCTGGTGATAAATGTGGTACTCCATAGTCAACCTCATCTGCATAGTATAGTCTTCTAATGAATAGTTATATGACCCATACCGAACCTCCAACATATTAACCACTGCTCAGTGTCGCTCAGATCCACACACAACTGGCAACAGTTGCCTTACCATCACCATATTCAATGTCCCATGGTCTTCCCAGCAACAAAATAACCAGTGTCTACACGACTACAACCCATGGCCCTGCACACCACAGACGATGTGCATTAACACCACACCATGGCAAATATACATAGATCCCAGGTTATCATGTACAGATCATCCGGCACAAATAGCCAATAGTGCTGATGTCCCCCGACATATGTTCACATCTATGTCCACCTCTACATCTACATATATCACATATATTATTTGTATACATATATACATGGACATATATATATATGTATATATACATACACACATATACATGTGCACACATATGTAGATATGGCATTTATATCACAACAGCGAACCACATGACAGCAATGCATTAGACAGGAATGAAAAGGAAACTACATGTGCCACCTGCATCATGTAGTGTTGTTAATATCAAGGCACATGTGTTATGCTGCGTCACATGGGTCAGACCGTAGCAAGGGTAAGAGTAGGGCTGCTGACAGTTACTCACCAGACCTATTGGCGAATGTATGTGTTGACAACCCAGTGTCTTGGCAGAATATGTGGGCTGTGGACACTATATAGATCAGCAACAAAACAAACTGAACACATCCCGCAGCTAGCCACCCACAGATACCAACACATACGGTATAACTGCCAAACACACACCTGCCATGCCCTGGAATCAAGCATCTACATGTCTAGTCTACCACACTACAGCATTATGCAGTAACAGAACACGCTACCGAGTTCCGGCATCACCGCACTCCCACAGGCATACTTCTAGGCAGATGATATCATCCGCAAAGGCAAAGATGCTGATAGGGAATGTATGTAGTTTGAGCTGTCTAAAAGCATTACTCTGTCCCCAAGCAGCTGGAAACACACACACACACAGGAACACACTTGACAGGGCTGGGAGTCGAACATACACCTAACTACTTTATCACACTACAGTATTAGGCAGTTACATGCATGCACACAGATTCTACACATGGCTGTCATGCATGCACATGGATTCTAAACATGGAAGAGCACAGTGCGGAATGTACTGTGTGTCCATGTACACAACGGCGTACTGGGCATGCTCACACACTTAGCAGTTGCAAAGGGCCGTCTTGCATGCACACGGATTCTAAACATGGAAGGGCACAGTATGGTGTTACTGTCCCCACGTACATGAAGGCTACTCACATGTACTGACCAGTACACACTCAGGAGCCTTCACAGATGTCTCAGGTGCAGATCACAGAGGTACACACTTCAGTCTAATATGTAGCCCTCAGACATCACCATGTCATTGGACCAGCAATACACAGCCATACATTACCACAACACTGTGTGACTCATGACCAGTGGACTGTACATAGGTCTACAGCAACTGTGCAGACTACACATGTACTGACAGGGTTCCATCATATGATATGCATTGCAATGATACCACTGTACATAACCAGGTTGGCTCTACACATAACAGGAGCCCTGGGTCTTACACAGCTGTGACAGATGACTGTCGCTGTACACCAAAGAACACACATGTTTGGATATGACATACATGTAATCGCAGTGGATATGTACATGGACCACACAAACAACACATATGTACATAGCATAGCATTTGCTGTCCTCCATGCAGACAAGTGGCTACAGCAATCACACACACGCAAATGGAAGGTGGGTCCATGTCTGTTGAATGCTAACAGTACATGTGGTAGCAATGTTGACCGAGGACACATTCCCTCTGTACTAGTTACCCATGACACCCATATGTATGTCATCACACATGTCCACCAATTGCAATGCATACAAATACGGCTACATGACAGGCATGTAGGACCAACACACATGTACAATTTGTAGTGTGCATGCAGCTACCATGCATGTGCAGTAGCTGATGTATGTAACTCATCTGTGCCAAACTACAACATGCAGTTGCAATGCAGCCCCGTCATTGACACCTGTATATGGTGAAATACTGACAGTACGGTAGGATGTACATCAGGTATGGATGGATATGTGTACATAAAGTGGTGATCCACCTGTGCAGATGGATGTTTGCCGGGGACGGCTCACAGGTGTGTCACACGCCATCCTACCATTACATGTGCAAACAGTATGATATGTTACTGTTACTTGACGGTGAAGACATAAAACCTACACAGCAGTCAGGTGTTACTGACTGTAAGTCACTTGACACCTGTAACACTTACATCCTCCCATGTGCATATAGCAGCACAATTGCCGGAAGTAGCATTGGTACACATAATGCGGCCAATACTGCTGCATGTCTGTCAGACGTATCATCATATAGCAGGTGTATCATTCACAGTACTGCCATGTGTGTTTGCTTGTGTGACCATATATGCCACATATGGTGGGGAATACATCCCAATTGTTACACACCCCTGTACACTGTTGTAGAGATCTGTACATACTGCAGTGTGGAAAGCATGACGTAGGCAGGGGTGGTGTGTGTATCACACACATATCAGCTATCCATATGTGAATGACATTTGTGGTCTCCACAGTGTGTGTGTGTATGTATGTATGGCTGTCTGGTGCATGGAGTGAGGATGTATGCTACCATACAGAACACACAGGATCCCTAACTCCTCATGGTGATGCAGTCTATTACCCTGTTGATGCCATCGGTCTCAGCCGTACTGGCTACCTGTACATGTTCTTTCTCTGTGTCGCGTCGTGTGGGAGCACAGTACTGTGAGGGTGATTACCACATAGGCAGGGGTCCTCACCTCAACACTATGGAGTGTGTGTTAGGACCAACACACATATACAATTTGTAGTGTGCATGCAGCTAACATGCATGTGCAATTGTGCTGCTATATGCACACAGGAGGATGTAAGTGTTACAGGTGTCAAGTGACTTACAGTCAGTAACACCTGACTGCTGTTATCTCATATATACCGTATGACCATTGAAAAAAAAAAATTATTTTACCATATTTGTAAGACAATTTATTATTTACTCTATGTTTTGATATTATCAAATTTGTGTATTGCAAGTATTTACTCATTTTGCTTATGAATGTTATCTTGTTATGGCTATTTCTGTTTGCATGTGTATTGCGTGTACTAACTCACTTTGTTTATAAATTTCATCTTGTTATGGCTATTTCTGTTTAAACTTGTAATAACCATTGGAGCTTTTCTCCCCGGGCCTCCACTGAAAATGGACATATATCCAGCTGGACTAGCCTGGTCAACAAATGTAAAATAAAATAAAATAGTGTTGTTGACCCCATGAGTGTGGGCATGTTCCTGTAATGTGACAGGGTATTACTGCTACACAGAGAGGCCTCATGCTATCAAGTGGCCTCTAATGTTGTCATCGGCCGGACCACTGCGTACAACCCCTGCACCATGTCAACATACCTGTGATGTGACCTGGTATGGATGTCAGGTCTCTAGCTACTGAAGCCTATTAAACAGCCCACATGCTTCTGGATCAGTATATGTGTGGACATCTGTGGTATGTTAGCCTTTCCAACAGTCAGGTTGAGGCTACGTATAGCATGGTGATATTGCCATACATGCCTGTGAGTACTGCACAGTTACACATGGGAGACTACAAACACTGCTACCTGTAGGCACATGCAAGTAGATCACAAGGAGGGAACCAGGGAATCATTACCAACATGCTGTTACTGTTGTTACCGAGACACATACTGTGAACATATAACAATGCATGCTAAACCTGTACTACATGGTATGTCTGGTGCGTGTCAACAGTACACAACTAATGTAATATACACTTCTCTCACTATTCTTACACAACTAATGTAATATACACTTCTCTCACTATTCTGTTCACCCTGTGCATCAGACCATTTGAGCATGTCCATGCACCAATGGTGTGCATGACAGGGATGTGGCACAGGCTTCATCATATGCACAGGGTGATAATGTTTGCCAAGGGCATAGGCTGCACCAATGGATGACATCATGTGTGTGGGTAAGGGCCGGTGATCTGATTGGACATGTCTGTTCAGTATGCATGTGTGTTGTGGTGCCCTACAGATGTGTTTGCTGTGTGCATGTATGTGTGCATACAGTTCTGCCTTTTGTGAGGCCTACACAGGGGTATTATTGACAGCTCCAGATTGTACAGACCAGGATGTACAGTTCACTGTGTCCGGTCATGGCCATGTGACCTGTGCCTGCCAGGGGTTGCATGGGCACTACCAGGTGGAGGTACAGATTGGCTACTGTCCAACGACACATGTCCACTGGCACCATGTCCCCACTGGGAACGTTCAGGGCCATGTCCACGTAGCCTGCTGTGTCCTGGTGTGGACAGCGCAGCACCAGCTGCACTGCTACTGCTACCGGCACTATGGGACCGGCCATGTGAGGTGGCACGCTCACGTTGACCTGCACTAGGTGGTGTAGCTGGCCTACGTCCACGTGGCCTATGCCTCACTCCTACCAGATGTTCCAGCACAGACAGCTCACACTCGCGGATTGCCATGCCACGGTCAAGGATTCCAACCATGTCACCCAATTGCCTGTCCAGAACATCAGCAATCTGCTGTTGAGCATTTGCCAATGCTTGGATGTTGTCATTTAGAGTATGGATAGCAGCTCTCTGCAGCCTCTGCCCTTCTCTGTTCTGCCATTCAGCACGTGCCTGTGCCGCCATTACAGTCTGGAACATGCGTCTGGTGATACCAGCTGCTGTGCTCTGTCCTGCAGGTGCATGTCTGCCAGAGGTCCTCCTACAAGCAGCACTGGCCACATGCCTGTGTGGCACATCTGCAGTCATTATACTGACACCATGGTGTGGAGACACACCGTCTGTAGCCACATCACGTTCCTGTTCCACGCTAACAGATGCTGCCTGTCCTTCCTCTATGGCCACTGGTGATGCGGTATGTGTTGGCAGCAGAACTGTGTGCACGGAAGAGGGGGACATAGCTGAGATGGCAACCATTGGCACAGATTCAGCCCCTGACAACCCTGCCTGTATCTCATGCATATGTTCATCACTGCTAGTATCTGTGGGGACACTTACATCAGATGGGCCGCAGGATTGTAATGCACCTACATCACCTGTGAATGCAAAGAAAGACTCTAAATTACAATAGACGCACACACACACAGACACACCCAGACACACCATGCATGTGATTTGACAGACGGCATGCAGCATGCACGTGATACAGCAGACGGCATGCAGCTCAGACATTAATAGTGTTAGTTAGCATACCTCCCTGGGGTGCACACTACAGAAAGCAGGTGTCATATCAGTAGCCATGCAGTTCACACAATCATGGTAGTAAGCATGCATCCCCGTGATACACCATGTGGACCAGAACAGGTTAACAGTACACATGGCTGACGTGACCTTGACATGTAATCTGCTGATGTGTGCATTAACATGCATACACGTCTGACACAATGGTGTCCTGACACATGTACAGCGTCGTAATGGGCATCACATTGCAGTGTCGTCTGTATGCCCTACAGATAGAATGCATGTTTAGCAAATGTGCATGAGCATGGAAGGGTAGTGTGAGCCATCTACATTGCTATACAGTGTGAAGTACAGACACTGTGCCATTGCATGGCATCATGAGGCGTCTATATTGCTATACAGTGCATAATATGCACACATTGCATAGCCATAACTGCATGCATACCCATGACATAACTGTGGATTGTGACCCATGATGCTGAGGTGTATACACACCAAACCATGCTGTGTCATGTGACAGGTCACTGGAAGACCTACAGATGACACCCCTGCACAACTACTACAGAGTCTTAGCTGCCTGGCAACCATGTCCACACATGGCAGACTTGTCAATTCACCATGTCCCACATGACATTGATGTACCACACACACGAGGTGCACAGCTAACGGTGATGTCCTATAGCAGCAAGGGAACTGTACAGTATCTGTGGCCTGATGTGGTGTCAATGTCTGTGGAAGCTGTACAGGTAACTACTGTCATGCTATGACACAGTCGTGATGTTCAACACATCTTATATGGCAGACTTAAGTGTCACCTCCACTAGCTGTGCACAGGCTTTTAGGATGTCCAGTGTACCACATCAACTGTATAATCAGTCAACTAAGGCTATAATTGGACCATGTGTGGACAATGTGCAACAGGGTGCATACACATCACATCTACTGTGTGGCTACATGTCTCTGGCCATCCCCCATGGCCATGTGTGAACATGTGTTGGCCAAATGTTTGTGATGGCCATCTATCTCACATGTCTGTGTTGTCCCATGTGACATACACCCATAGATGTCAGATATGTCACCATCCACAGGGCTATGCAGACAACGGGTTGTATGTTTGGTATGTGGGGTATTTGTTATGGGATAGTGTGACAATATTGCAGCCAGAACACTACGTGTCTGGGACATGTCAGATGGCACATCACAATGTGTGCACCCATTGCAGGGGCATATAACACAATGGTGACTCCTGTGGGCTGCCCATATCCCAGCTCACTGTGTGGTACTGTTTGCGTACTGCAAGTGTTGTTCCAATGTATAGTGCATATGCCTACATTGTCATACACCTCCACCGTTGTATGCACAGCTGTCCACACATGCAGCAATGACAGATACTGTGGTTTCATGTCAGTGTATCATTTTGTTTGTATATATTGCACATGGGTTGCCAGTGTGAATGATGGGTGATGCGACCTGTATATCATGACTGGACCGAACATCAAGTGTACAAGTGTTAACTGGCCACATGGCTTATAGATCTATGCTTTAACATGCCTGATACTGATGACAGTCTCACCTGCAACGGACAGATGTCTGTGCGGCATGCCAGAGGTACCTTTATAGGGGTGACACAGCAGTTTGAACATTATCCATGACTGTATGATAGCCACAGGGTGCACTGTGCATGTTAACACATCAGCCTGTACAATAGCATATAGTATGCACATGTGTGCATACACAGGGTAGCGTACTGTAGTATGCAGCATGTGTGTCAATATACCTTGCATATGATGTTACATTGCATAATGTACAGTGACACATGCAACTAAATGGGATATAATAGTCATATGTGCAGTACTGACTTACCAGGCAACTCCAGGCTCATTGGTTGGGAGGCACCCACCTCCACAATGGCAGCTAGTGTTTGTGGATGCTGTTCTGAGGGTGTCCCCAGACTGGCCAGTAGCTCCTTGGTGTGTATGAGTGGGGGCTGGGTTGGTGGCCCACCACCTGTTCCCCCTTGTTCCCTGGCGATTGCAGTGGCACGCTGTTTTGCATGTCATATCAAGTCCATGCAGTGTCTGCGGACCTGCTGGTAGGTGCGGTTATAGCCACCCACATCATTCACCCTCCTGCGAAGATCCTGCCACAGGTCGTCATGCTGCTGGGCATGCTGTGGCACATGGCTGAACAACACCTCATTGTTCTCATGGAGGTACGGGATGAGGACATCATCCTCCTTGCGGCTGTACGCTGCTAGGCATGAACGAGGCATTATCTGTAAGACATAATGATGGTGACAGGTCACAGTATCAGAGATGTGCAGAGATACTGCTGCACATACATTTCTAGCAAATCTAGTACATCTGCACAGTTGTCTTTGCAAATCATCATGACACTGACACACTGACACACATGTAACACCCGTTATGCATTGGATATCATCACCATATATGTGTGTCACCTCATTACATTGTTCATACTCCATGTGAATGCTGTCTTAATGTGGGCATGTCTGTTTGCCTGCACTGGTGTCCTTACCTATCAGCACATGCCTGGATGTGTCCACGGTAATGCTGTTGACCTTGATGCTGTGTATATGTCACATATCAACACATACACTGCCTTAATGGACTTGAGCAGTGACAATGCACACATACGCATGGAAACCTTTACATGCATGTGTTTTGCCATATACATCGACATGGCACTGTACAGCTGTTCAACATCCTGCCACGGATCGCCTGTGTTGCACATGTGATAGACATGGGACAATGGCTAGTCGGACGTCATTCGCAGGGATGGTTATCAACTATAGCATGTACGGGCAAGGTTTCCTAGCTGTATCCAACAGCCATTTTTCCACCCCGAGGTGCACCAGTGCCACATTACTGATCCAGACAGTTGATGATACATCTACCATGTGGTCATCATACCATGTATGACAGAGATGACAAGTGCAGCTTTGATGGACAGGGTTGCATGGTATGGCGGGAGTATGTCACATGTATGGCACAGGAATCTGTCCAGCATGTGGCGATCCTAGTAGTAGGACGATGGCTGTCCATGACATATGTCTTTCAGATCAGGATATGTACATGTAGCATGTCCAACGTCATAGTGTAGCACATGTCTTTATGCAAGGTAGCCAGCATGCTGCATAGTGGAGGTGAGGATTGTGAAGGCTGGTATCGCCCATCCACGCATGGCCAATACCCCTTAAAGGTGATATGTGATCCAATATTGGTCACCCGAGTGCTGAGTATGCCTGTCCAATGATCTCCATGCTCATGGATGGCACCCTGTCATGACAAGGGTGCCTCGTATGACTACCTAAGAGGCCTGGAGGCATCACCAACTCAGGGAGGTGAACTGCATGGCACCATCCCTTACACAGTGTCCATAATGTTGACCGCAGCCTAGGTGGTAGTTAATGGGTACAGGGATATTCACCTAGCAGTGACAATGCTGATATCATCTGTCAGAATGTGCACATATGTCACACACCTCACCCACAAAGCCCATTCTGTATGTTGTTCACAACACTGAGACAGCTATTGCTCATAGGTCATGGCCATTCACATCCTTACATACACAGATGCCTCGCATTTGTCTATGTAGTATGGGCTACAATGAGGGGGGAGTACAACACATTAACCCTGTTTTACTGTAACTGGAACTGGAGTGATATGCACATGTCACTCTGGCACCTTTTGTATTGTTGATTCTGTCAACAGGCCACTGGTAAAACACTCCTGTGACATACAAAGGTATATGTAGTCAAACATCCGTACTGTCATCTACATCTGTACTGCTAACATCTACATTGATAATGGTTCATGGACTTGCAGACCATACTCAGCAGGGTAATAGTGTGGTGCCACCAATTATGACTGTCGTCACCACTTGTGGGTTGATATTATCCAACACCCTATCTGTATTGTATTTTCATGCTCAGCACTTGTTCAGAACTTGAGCACGTCATGAACTACTGATTAATATAGCACCCATTCCACACCATTTCTTACAAGTACACTGTCTGTCCTTACATTTCCAGCTTGCTTACAGTACAACAGCTGCTGTACACACATAACTCACATATCTTGTGAGACATGGTTGTATATACAGGCATGTCCAACTGTCACGTACCAGTGCTATTGCCTGTCTATATGATGAATATGGCATACATGTGGCAATAGAGCAATTGTCTCATGTACACAGTCAATGCTCACCTCCCAACATATGACACTACAGCCTGTGGGAGATGCACATATGCAGCCATGCTGGGGGTAATGCTGTCACCAACCCTGACTGAACCTGACAATCATGTGGGGATGTGTAACATTTGCAACACACCCCACTCATCACATAGTCTCACAAGATCTCCCCCACCACAGGCCATACATATGAGTACAACTTGTGCAGTACCTCTCCATACTCTTTGTAGGCACCAAAGGCAGCCCCCATCACCAAACACAACAACAATAACTTATAGTCCACAGACTCATGTGTGCCCATCACATACAGCCAATAGGGTGTTATAACATACACAACACACCAGTCATAGGTGACTCTGTAGGTGGTCACACTGATGTCCCACTCAGCAGGCTACACAAGGCGATAGTCGCTTACATCTTGCTTGTCGGGTAACTGGTTCTGCAACATAACCTATGCACCCATGCCACACCTCACCAGGTACAATTTGACTGTCATTCTCCATGTTAGTGCAACTGCCCTGAGATGCTACTTCACAGAATACGTGTGCAGGCACATGCAATAGCTCACCAGTCTTGTAGTCCTGAAGGTATGGGACAAGCCCTGGGGAGCATTATGCATTCATCTGGATCTGATACCACTGTACAATGACTGACTGTGTCATTTCAAAGTTGCCTATGCTTCTGCTGTCATTCCACAGGCATCTGGTATCTGTCCGCTTTGACTGACATGGTCAACAAAACATGATGCTTTGGCACAGATGACCTGCACCTGTCAGCCCTGGGTGTACAGATAACATGTAAGGCTCTTGCTGCTTCTATACTGCCTGTCTTGCACAGTTTCCAATAACATTCACCACCAGAATGGGAACAGGCAAGCAAAACATGGGGTCATGTGACGCAATGCTTGACATCTTCATCTCTGTTGCACGCAGGCAAGGCACTCCTTATAATGGACCACTTCAATATCTCTGCAGTGGCTGGGACCTGACTCTAGGCTCTGCAGAGCACACCTGCAATGACAGGTTATACACAGACCACACCTTTCAGTAATGTAACCTGGACCGGCACACCCACGGCTGAGATGTTCCCATATTCCACTATGTTGTACACACATCCTGGCTAGTTACTTAGCACAATGCATCAGAGGTGCTCCACGTGCAACTAACTGTGGCCAGAACTGCTATACACATTGTAACATGCTACGGATTCAACAACATACCCCACGGTTACCAGACCTCATTTCTTGGTGTACTGGACAGTAGGGTTCAGACAGGTACTACTGATGTGAGACTGACACTACCCCACACTGAACTGGGATAGCCACTCATGTACTGACACATTAGGCCAATGCTGTCCGGGATTCATAACCTCCACTCAGCTGGATCAACCCATACACACCACCTCCAAGACCAACAATATCCTAGACATGGACACTACCAAAATGTGACTGGTGTTCCACACCTGGGGCTATCCCCTCGTCGGTGGATTCCGAACATATGCTAATCACCCTTGTTATCCACATCCCAGCACCACACCCTTCACGGCATACACAGTACAAGAGTACTACAATGCCTACTACAGACATCTTATGACAGCAGTAGTTAATGTCATGACACCCGTGCAGATGGACAATGCACATACAAACGCTGAAACATACCCCAGTGTACTTCATTAGCACATACACGACTGTATGGATCATGCTATTCCACACAGAGCCATGATGGTACCCACCAGATAACAGACACCATTCTGGGGGTCCAGTTCCATGGACATAATTTACAACAACAGGTGGAGGCTGTTGCAAAGTGGAATACAATCCCATGGGTGGGGTAGCTCACTGGTCAGCCTCAGTAGGGCTACGGGATCCCTCATCACATACTCCGAACCTAGCTACGTAAACACTACTGCGACACATTCCAGGGTGTACCACAAGGCATTATGGAGGTATGTCAGTAGTCAATGGCAATACCCACATCTGTTCTGACATACAACAGTTACTCAGGAACATTACAGAACCAAGTGATGTTGGCAACATGCTGGCGGATGGGTTCAATGTTAAGATTACACCCTCTCACTCTCTACAGGGCCACAATCCATGCAGGAACATTGCGGTGTCCCTGCGGTCACAACTACACAGTACTAACCTGCACTCTTTAAGGCCTGGAACACTGACTTCATGTGACCATCCAACATCCCGGGCTGTGATTTACATAAACCTCTGAACTAGATGCCTCCCCACTTGGCCACCATATTCAGTAATAGCCTTGTATCAGACATTGTGGCCCCTGAATGGCACACAGCTACAGTTATCACACTCCACACAGGTGGCACCACAATGCACGAGAGGGACTATTGCCCTATACGCCTGACTGGACTTTTCTGCAAGGCTATGGGGCACATCATCATGGATGTCATTCACAGAGACATTGGTGGGCTCCGGTCCTTTGATGCCACCCAGGTTGGACTTGTTAGGGCCAGAGCATGGCTCCTACACCTGGTGGACTCCTTTGATACAGTTACCAGGGTAGTTGATGATGGTAAGGGGGTCCACACAGCCTACATTGTCCTCTCATTGGCTTTCAGCACCGTTCTCCATTCTGGTATTGACAACATACACATCCACCTGCACATCGACCCCTATGTCTCAGGATGTTATGCAAAGTGGCTCACGGACGGACACACACAATGAGGGTAGCAAACCATAGTACCTACTGTATTTTAGTTACACTTTTAGTTACACTTGGCGTACCACAGTCCTCAGTCATAGGGCCCCTCATGTTCGGTATATGCTTCCCTGAGGTACAGACTAGCACAGAGGGACTTTCCCTGACTAGCTTTCCAGACAACTGCATACAAAGCACCATGATTGATCCACCAGCTGCTGATACTGACTCCCTCCATAAGGCTGTCACTGTGACGGATACCTGATATCAATATCATGGCCCCAAGCTGCATGACACAAGGTGCATGAACATCCCCTTTGCATTACAACATTCACCCACTGACTATCACATAGGTGGTAGTCCCCTACGTACATGTCACATTGTATGTGATCGTAGTACACACGTATGTCGCACCCACTCCTTTGATAACCATATTGCCACTGTGGCATGAATATCCTTCTACGTGGCCACACTTATCTGTACTGGGTTTGTATCTGGAACATAGGCACCCATTGTACCTCTGAACTCCTGATGTATACACACATTCAAGGGTACAACACCCCGTTTAGGGTGTACCTTACAGAACAGCTACGGCTTTACATACCACAACATTAACAAACCATGACATTTATTGAGCTCCGGTGGTTGACGTATGCGGCAGAACTACGGACACCACGTCTGTACACACTTGCATACTACATACTCAGGGGTGACCTCTGCTGAACAGACAGGGCCCATGTCCACAACAATATTCATGGATATACTCCACATAAGTGACATAAGCAAAAGCCACTGTGAGCAACATGCTCATGGATATGTGCACACACGCAACAATGAGTGGGATGTGCTTGAGGGTTACATTCCCAAACCAGACACTCACCATGCTTTGGAACATGATTCCTATGTACATCATGCAGGGACACTCAGTAGCACTGTTCATGTGATACCTCACTTGGTGGATGGGAGACACACATGTACGCCAGGGATCACTGCAGTGGTTGTACTGTGCAGAGGTGCAGGTAACACATAGCTCTGCTGTTCACAGACAGGACACTACCCTAGAGAGGTGCCGCTGGTGTAAACACTGTAGTTGGGCTTACACATAGACTTGCCAGACTGCATAGTACCCCACTATGAACCTGTGAAGCTATTACATGTCCTTTGTTGCATGGTTAATTTAGTAGCTCTTCCATTTAGATTAGCTATCATGCTGTTACAGTGTCCCATGACTACAAGCCATATGTATCCTGTTATTGTAAATTGTACATGCCAATAGACGATACCTTTGGTATGCATGATATGCCTGTTATACTGTGTAGAATATCTGACATATCTACCTACAATACTGTACATTACACATATTTTACATATTATCCCATAATGCAAAGCATACTTGCACAGTGGGACCACCTTAGACATATCATTGTCGTTATATGCCAATACACATGCCTACTGTGACAGTATATCAACATATACTATCCCCTGCTATGGCACGTACTTGTTGGACATACCCTACCACTGACGGCGAGTGGTATGGAATTGTTCTGTTTAACGCCCTCATGTAGCATCCCTTGTGGTGTCTGTGATGTTTACCTTGTGGCCCACTGCAGGACACACAATTTCTACAAGCGTTACTATGCTCAGCAAGGCATCACTACATAATACCTTTTCCCACTTTATGCATTGCAGACACTTTTAATTAATACAAAACAGGCTATACATACACTTGCATACTGAGTGTTCTACATACCTTGTTATCGTTCTCTCTTACACTGTTTAAACAGTTCTATGGTATGAGCATACGGTTTGAATGTCTGGCAAGTCATCCTTATATACGTCGATACCTGTAACATGTGGTTCCCTGCCACCAATTGGTGTTCCTGAGTAAATTATTACTTGCACATCAGCTGTGCAGCTACTCCATTTGCCAACTATACGGCAACAGTGGGGTATAATTGAATTCTCCACTTGGGCGTTGCCCATTTGCCCAACCTTTGGGGAGATGGCCTGTATTGTATTTTGTTGTGTGTAATTGCAACTGCTATGTGTAGAGACACGGATAGTTTGGATTCATGTCCCCCGTGGATTATGTGTGATGGCTAGAGTATGTGGTTCTACATGTGAGTGTACCTGTCATCCCAACTGTCTGATAAGGGACTATTGCAAACAAAACCTGTAACATCGCCATTTGTTCCATTATACAACGGCTACGATTTCACATGGCGCCTTTAAAATGTGTCTCTCACAAGGTATGTTAACACTTCTGCAGATTTATTGACTGACGGGATGACTGTGCTGTAATTACAGTCTGTATTGCTATAGTTTTGTGTGTGGGGGATGTAGGTGAGTGTACGTAGCATATACAGGTATGTGGGGCTTGCATTTCTACATATTCCATATATGTGTGTGGGCTCCTTCCCTAATTAAAGACCTATCAGTTAGTAGACTTTTGTTACGGGCATATACATTAGGCCGTTGTTAATTGGTTTCAATATAGTATGCAGGTGAGGTTGATACTTCCATGCCTCCGGAATGACAGCAATATGTAAAGGGATGTTACTAAATGACAGCTGTCCCATGTATTTCTGTCCCAGATATTTGCACTCATTGCAGTTGTGTTGGTAACTGAACCTCTTTGGCATGGGATGCCACCTTTTCAAATGGCCATTGTGGGACACTTGGGGGACACACATCGGTGTTTACAGGCCGACACATACCCACGGTCAGTACACAGGATAGCACATACTTTTATCCTCAATACATACTTATTGTTATAGGACTTTAGCTACTTATCATATTGCATGTAACATTTACGTTTCTTACATACAGGCATAACTATTTAATGCAACTATTACATAATATATGGGACATAATAATGTCCTACAATCTCGGACATTTGCCCTTTTTAATGTTTTATGTCAGGACACAACTGCCCAGGGAGGGGCTGTCCCTCCTAATGTGGGACAGGGGGTAACCATATGCCTGCAGCTAGCTATAACCACACCTACCGTAATGATCTACCTCCACGTTGGCACTAACAGACACACGATGCAGACACACACACACACATTACAGTCACACGGACACACACACGGCACCCTCAACACACACATACACAGACTACAGCAATCACAAACACAGTTGAACACAGTACCTACGTGGACCGCAACACCGGCAGCGGTATCTAAATGTCCCTTCATATCATGATAATATTACTCGCGGTTCTAGTGTTCTGGTACTGTGTTCTTTCGGTCTTTCAGCATCGTGGTTACGCGTGTCGGTATGTGACACATTCCATAGTTGGCAGTATCCTATTTATTTGTACCTCCATGGTTGTGTAAATGTCGTTGACCTATCTATATATTTGCAGATATCGGTGAATCCGTATATATCAACATATATCTCTCTATCACCCTTTCTATCTGTATTATATATATGTATATATATATATATATATATATATATATATATATATATATATCTGACAGAGAGAGTGACAGGCAGAATACATCTTTCATTGTGTACTTGTCAGTGTATACTGTTTCCTGGACTCCGCACGTTTGTGTTTGTACCTGTCACATTACACACCTGCCGTAGGTACATCTTGGCTACCATAGTGTTAGGTGATTGTATACATGATTGCATGTTCTAATACTGGCAGTGGTTGTTTTACCCTTCAGAGCAGGCACTATTAGTACAAGGGTGAATAATGCTGTTTTCACCTGTTCTGTACATCATTGACCGTGATCTGCACGATATTCAGAGAAGCTTAGCCCTGTTTCACGCATATCCGTATAGTCATATTTAAACGACTCTTACCAGCACTGGGCAATGCATATTCCCGCTAATGTGTGCTAAATATGATCTGATGACCTGCATCCAACATGCATTATTCGAGCCTTCGGGATTACGTTACATCCCTTGCAGGACGTGGGACCGGGAACATGCACAACGGTCACTGCATTTACCACTGGGCATCTGGGATTTGTACACATGTTATGGCATTTTCTATGTGGAGTATACTACGGCTGTTACTCCATACTGCAATCACATGGGTAACTCAGTTAGTTTACACATGGATGAGTCCAATTAATGGTATGTCCATGTGATGTTTACTGGATGTGCTCCAGCATTGGGTATGTATATCACAGTAAGCCACACACGATAATGTGCTATACCTTCAAACGACCATAGGTGGAGCATGCTGGGGTGATGGATACCTGTCATGGGTACACCCCATGCCTTGACACGACATCCATGATTACATTATGTGGAGCCCCTCATTAACGCAGCAAGGAATCCATGCAGAGTGTGTGAAGAACAGTGCTTACACACATGTGATTCTGTGATTGCCTCTGCTCCACTGAGCGACAGTTGGTTACCCGATGTTGTGGCGACAGCAGACACTGTTTGCCTCGTTTGGTGTATGGCCTCTGACAATCGGGCGTGTACCTACCGATGTACCTAGGAACCTATACACACAGCACCAACATATGCTGATAGGTGCATGTACTGTTCAGGTGTTGACATTCCTTGTTCCAATAGCTGTTGTGTGTAAAATGTTTGAGGGCTGCCTATGTAGGATTCACACAGTAGACCACCTATACATTACAAATTACAGGTGGTCGTGTGTGCGTGCCATCCATTTTACTTTACTGTGTGTGCAGGTGGAGAGGTGTGTCAGTTCGTAGGGGCCTACACTGTCAGAGTATGTGCTATACGTTCCCTCTTTGCCAAGGCATAGGCATATTGGGCATGCCTCCGTCTGCCTACTGGGGCTAGCACAGGGTTTTCGTGGTCTGAATCCCTCTGTGCCTGTGATGGCTTGGAAATTGCGGTGGGCTATGAGGGCCTTCACCATTTTGTCCCTGCTGCAGCTGTTTCCACAGGATCATATTATGTAGCATGATACATACTATGAAGATGTGGGCACACATGCCAGGAGAGTACTGCAAGGCTCCATCAGATGTGTCCAAGCAATGGAACCGTGATTTCAGCATTCCAAACACATGCTCTATGATGATTCTGGTTTGTATGTGTGCCTCATTATGGCGTTCTTGCATGGGTGTGTGTGCATTTCTGACGGGAGTCATTATCCACTGCTCCAGTGCATAGCCAGCATCCCCCACAAGGTGGCCATGTGGGATGTTCCCCCTGACAAATACCTAATACAGCTGTGAGGCATGCCAGATATGGGAGTCATAGTAGCTTCCAGGGCTGCCAGCACACACATCCATGATAATGCCCTGGGCATTGTACATGACCTGGCAGTTGATGGAGTGGAATCCCTTGCGGTTTATGTAGTGCCTACCATGCTCACCGGGTGGTGACTTGATATGTATGTGAGTGCAGTCTATCGCACCCAGTACCTCCGGGTAGTGTGCCACATGGTGGAAGTGACGCATACTCCTGGCCAACTCCTCCTGAGTTCAGGGGAAGTATATATGCTCATTGGCATGTGGTAACATGGCATCCAGGTACTGGTGTAGTACCCTCAATGCTGATGCCTATGAGATCCCCATTATGTCTCCAGTTGGCTTTTGAAAGGCACCTGTGGCTAGTATTCGCAAGCTTACACATACCTTCGTGTCCACTGGGATGAGCTCCCCTCTGTTGTTTCTGATTCTCAGGTGTGGCCGGCACAGCTCAACTATTTGCTGTACGATGTCCCTGTCCACCCTGTAATGCTTTACTATCTCCAGATCATGTAGCCCCTGGTAGGTTACCCTTGGTCTGAACACTCTTCTCCTCCTCCGGGGCCTGCGGTGGTTGTCAGCATCATCTTCCACAACACCGTCAGTCTCTAACACATGATGATGAATCACAGCTATGGCAGCTCCCAACATGTACATTTTAAAAGTTCCCCGTGTGTTTACACCTATGGTGCAGTGTTTGGGAATACACAGGTGTGTGTAGGGTGCTTTCACACTTTATACTATTGTGCTGTGATCACCGATGATGTCATAGGGTGTGTATGTACGATCGTAGCTACAGGATATCTTATGTGTTTTACTACAGGAAGTACTATTGTGGTGCCTTTGGTGTTGAATTACATTTGGCTGCCATGGATTACCTCTTGCCCTTCCCTTTACATTTCTTCATGTTTCACCTACCATTTTCTGGCATGCATCCTGCAGCCTGCTTTCATTTGTACTTTCATAGACCTGGCTTATCTTGTGTAATGTGTTCTATTGCCAGTCTTCTGTAGGTTTGCTTTGCTCTGCTATGACAGTTCTCCTTTCTTTGCAATCCAACACCTCCCCTATCCTGCTTTGCAGGTTTCTGCGAGCAGACTTGTCAGCTGCTGTCGATTGCCCGCTGTGAATTGATAAGTGTTAATTGCTCAGTTGTACTCCAATTACCCTACTGTGGCATTTCCTTCTTTTCTTCCCCTGACCTTCCTGTTTGTGCTATGGTTTGTGGTGCGTGCATCTGCTTACCGGGTTTCGGGCAAGTTTTCATCCCTGTACACATGTGCTTTCGGGCACCATATGTGCTCTCAGCTAAACGATGCTATACCTACCTCCCCACCCCTGTCCTGCGGCTTTGCTTAGCAATGGCCAGGCCAGATTTGCATTGCTCCAATGTGCTTACAGCTACGGTGACACACCCCACTGCTGATGCCATGTATACCTCTGAGACACTCCTCGGTGTTATAGTGCTGCGCCGTATGGTACATCCTTAATCCAGCGGGATGTTTGCGATTCAGTATTACCTGCTTCATTTGCATGGCATTGACTACTAATTCATAGTTACCACGCCAAACACTCTCACAGACCCTTAGCAACCCTTGCAGCTTGGTTGTGGTGTACCATGCATACCATTGAGTATTATGGTGAAATCCTGATTTGTATTACATTGCGATTTTATGACATTTGTATATATTTTCTTTGTGTTCCAGTTTGTGCACACATGCCCTGCGGTTGTACTTTGCGTTACTGTGGACATGACATTAAATGTTGTTTTTTAAGTGCTGTGCATCTTTTCTTATGCCATTGGCTGTTTATTTAGCCATTGGCATATGTTAACTTTGTAATACGTGAGTCTGGTCCGCTTCCATAGCTCCGATGTTCTGTTTGGGAAAATGGAAACCGTGTTTTTTCGGTTTACATTTCCGTGGGCTTATGCTACGCCTGCACCACTTCATGAATCACT
This sequence comes from Protopterus annectens, assembly GCF_019279795.1. Lineage (NCBI taxonomy): Eukaryota > Metazoa > Chordata > Ceratodontiformes > Protopteridae > Protopterus > Protopterus annectens. Next base: position 129,867,222 of record NC_056737.1, read on the forward strand.
ATGTACCTTCATTTGCATGGTGCGGCACTGTGCATGGGGTGATTAGCATACCTAAGCTGAGGGCTGCGCAGTTCTGGCGTACACCGGTAGTGCATGTGGAATTGGATCGTACCTGAATCGCTCGATGTCCATATTTGGCATTATACCGCCTACTCTACACCTGCGCCTGGCGCAAGCTTCATGAATCCCGGGGTAAGATTCTTGATTTATTATAGACAGTATCAGAAGACACCTATCTGGACCATTCTAAATGGAGATATGTGGAAATAAAGTACAGTGTGGAGCAAGGGTGGGCTCTAAATCTGTACACTGCAGCAGGAAGAAGAGAAAATTGAGTTTATGCTTTATAAATAAATATATATATACATATGAGAGATTCAGAAAGATAGTATGTATCCAGAAGAGAAGTTATTGGTGGAAAGTAACAGTTGGAAAGAGACATAGTGCCAATTTTGTAGAACCTTGGAGATGATTGAGTATGTCTAGTTGCCAATGTGTGATCTTGAAAAAAAAGTCAAAGATGGATTTTTGTTTAACATCAACATTGCAAATTAGTAAGTGCCATGTAATAAGAATATTAGGAGATCTGAGATTCTAGGGTTGTTAGAAATATATGCAATACAACTTTTTTGTGTGATATACACTGTACTAGCCAAACTGTAGAAATCACTAAACAACTAAAACTTAATAAAAGACCAATTGCAGATGTTGTTCTCTTTCGGCTTTTCCTGGTTAGGGGTCGCCACAGCAGAACTCCAGTCCACTAATGATTGGCAGTAAATTTTGACGAATGCCGAGGTGCCAGCTCGACGTTCAACCTTCAACAAAGGCACGCCCATTTATGCATGTCTTTCGAACGCTCACCCAACCGCAGGGAGGACATGCAGACTCCACACAGAAGGCACTCCCTGCACTCCAGCCAAGAATCGAACGGGAAAACCTCTTGCTGTGAGGCAACAACGCTACTGCTGCACCACCGCAGATACCAATGGCAAATGTAATCTCCAGAAATAGTTTATGTAAGTGCTTTCGTACACAGCAGATGCATGAACTTCTTCAGACAAATGCAAAAACATACAAATACAAGTTTATATAAGGCAACATTCATGACATCATAAAATGCAGACAGTCATTTAAAACCAAACACTTTCCTAATAACTAATACTACCTATTAAGTAAAACTATATATATATATATATATATATATATATATATATATATATATATATATATATATATATATATATATACATATATAAAATATCACATTCATAAGTTAACAGTACATATTTCATACACACATATTTTCAATGTCTTTCTAAAGATTTAAGCTTTAAAATACATTTCAGTGAACATTGGTCATTTAGTCCTGGATAAACAAATGCGTTGGTATACAATTCACAACGTAATTCTCTCTCCTCAAATCTGAATGACCAGGGATGCCCCTATTGTTGGTCCTAACTTGCTCAATAACAGAGAAAAGAAAGGAATGACCATTGTTTTCTAAAATGTGCTTAGCAAAAGCATTATTGGGGTTCCCTCTATTAATATTATATTGATGTTCATAGATCCTTTGTTTAAGGTGTCCTTCCATTTTACCACTATAAAAACGCTGGCAGACCTGACATTTGGCAAGATAGACCACTCTCGAGCAGTCACAGTTGTATTTTCCATAGATGTTAAAAGTACAGTTATGGAGTTGAAACTTACTCAAAACATTGATGTATTTAGAAAAATGACATCTGCCACACTTAAACATGCCTCTGTTATTATTGAGGGCACCACCGCCCTTCCTTTCAAGTATATTCTTTAAATTGCTACCACACTTAAAGACCACTTTCAGGGTCTCAGGAACTCTCCGTCTAAGTAGAGGATCATCAGTGAAAACCACCGAATTTTTGTTTATTTATTTATTTTGCATTGCATTCTTGCTGTCCACTGCATTACAGCTAGCTGTGTAGTGGATATCAAGAATGCAGGCAGATAAATCACCAGGAATTAATGCTGCTATGCTTTAAAGCCTGTTCTTAAGAAATGCAGATCATATCAGTGACTTAATTGTTTTACTGATTAGCTTTTATTGGTTGTTTGGTTGTTTTATTATTACTAAGAAATTTAAACTTGGATGCAATGTTTGTCTCTTATATGGATCTGAAGGAGCACTTTGTGTGAAAGTGCTTATCCTGTTGTATTTTTAATAAACTACGTATGCTTTTAGCTGTGGTGGTCGCTTGGAGTTTTTGGCTTTTACATTTGCAGTTTGTTCTCTTGGGTGACCTTTGGCTGCTGGTGGTTGCATTTTTTATTCTTCTTCATATTGATAACTGTGGTGAGTTTATTGAACTATATACTTCATTTCCACAGTCCTTCAAGTTAACGTTTTTGTGTTTTTTCCTTGGTTTGAATAGTAAATGTATACCTGTCCTTCTTCACATTATGTATTTCAGCATATCATCAGAAAGGTAGCATTCACATCATTATAATAAATCAGTTTCTAGACATTTATTGGGCTAAATAAACTGAAAGACAAATCATTTCATAATCTGAAATAAAAGTGGGGGTAAGACGTTTTCATTTCAGGGTGCATTTTTTTTTACTACAAACGGAGTATTTCCCAGTGACCACAAATTTCGCAAACTCCAGTGGAGTGATTAAATATCACTAACTCTGAAGGAAAAGTAACTACAGGTTAACATTTACAAAACACAGAAGAAAGGAGAAATGAAAACAGTAATGGCATATTTAGGGCACATCATCATAGTGTAGCTAGAATCAGACTTCAAATGCAAGAACAAATATTCAAAAACCTTATAATAAGTTACCTTCCATCAAAAAAATGCCAATTCATGAGATTTTTATGTAATTAAGGTTATATACATACTGATTTTTATACTAGTTTCATACTAGAAAACAGAACAGTGAGATAGACAGCCCAATTTTTATATTTAACAGACTCGTAGTTTGTCCAAAGGTAAGCAGTTTCTGTAGTAACTACACTGTTTTGAAATTGTAATTAACCTAAAAATGTAACATTTATTTTACTACTAACGCATTTACAAACTTTAATATATAGCTTGTTGTTGCTATTATATCCTTGTTAAATGCATATCCGTATTTACACTGTTTCATGTTACTAGTATTACTACATGAAGAAACAGAGGCGTTACATGTACACCGGGCATCCTCTGTAGTAAGCATTTCAGCATGACAGCAGCACAACATGTATTCTATATCACATCCATTTCCAGAAAGCATATCTTTCATAAACTGATTTTTACTAATACTAATGGAGAGGTAAGATACTTACTTTTCTTTCAGAGTGTACTTTGTCCATTGTATGCATTATAAGTAATTCAGACAAATGAATACAGTCTGTAAGATCTACTGGTGTAACTAAACAGTACTAATTCTGAAGGAGAAAAGCGACACATGAAAGTTTTAAAGATACCGAAGGAAATAACACTGACAACAGCTGCAGAGGTAGAACTTTTTGTCAAATATCATATTTTGCTCACTAATTTCATTTTAAGAGTACACTATTATAGTGTAAGTGCAGCGGCAGTTCAAATGCAGGAATATTCAAATGCTATGTAATGAGATGCCCACCTTTAAGGAGTATAAGTGCCAAGAGTATAAAGGTGTAACAGTATACAGTAATTGAATTGACCAAGTGTGACAAAACAGCTGGGAGATGCAAGAAACACGGCTAATATTTACTTCACACACACATCCCCACCACCAGCACCAAGGCATTATGTGTATTTCTATGTAGTTTTCTTTTTCGGATAAATTCCTATCTTAAACTGGCCACAATTTTTCCAAATGTAAGCAACTCCTGTAGCAACAGTGCTGTGTTCATGTTATAATCAACCTCAGAACATTAAATGTATTTTATAGTTTAAATCTTTATAACATAACTTATCATTTGTTCTAGTTTCACATGATGCAATTTTCCTTGGACTTATTTTGCACCAATAGATGTCTCTAGTGATCTACTAAATGTGCAGATGGCACCTTTCACAGGAAACGCTTAAGGAGAAGGAAATGTAGCTTTCAGTCTAAGAGAAGGAGTCTGCTTCTGGAAGATCAGTGACCTAAATAAGCTGAGAGACAAGTTTGTTTTTTTTATTATTATTATTATTATTATTATTATTATTATTATTATTATTGTTGTTGTTTTTTGCTTTCTGGCATCCACAAAAGGGAAAGGCAATTGCAAATACTTCAAGTGAACTTTTCTGTATTACAGAGCACAGGCCCTAAAGAAAACAGATTGTGGTGTGAATCAGGGTTGTAGCCAGCGATTTTCATTTTTGTACTCAAACCTAATGTTGCTGCCCCCACTACCCACTTGTCAGTTTAAATATGTACTCAGCCCTCAAAATGATACCCCCAGATACATGGGAAGTAGCATGACCATGAATCATCTCCTATCCTCATCACCAGCATCTTTCCTCATTTAAAACCTTGCTGCACTCACACTTAACTTCACAATGGAAGTGCTCCTGTTCCCATCCTACCTAATCCTTCTAATACCACGTCCTGCTCTCCTAGAACTAAATACGCCATCACTGCCTCCTATAGTTCCACAGCTCTATTGAACTATTTTGCCAACTACTTAACAGTTACCCTATGCTGCTACTTTTGTAAAAAAAATGTTTTTTATTGCTATTTAATGAACTATACTTATATATTCTATCATTGTTAACCTTTTCTTATCATATTTACTTTGTATTCCTAGGAGATAATCTGTAATGTATATGTGCTTTTCTCCCCAGGACTCCATTGAAAACGGGCCCCTTGTGGCCCAGTGGACTATCCTGGCAAACAGACTGCAAATAAATAAATAAAAATTTTATTTTCAACTGTTACAATTTATTTCCATAAAAATAAAAAGCTAGTTTTAGAGGTGTATTCCTTTTGCACAAGAATACACAGTTCTAAACATTCTGTGCTTTTTGAGTGTTGACATTTGCAAGAGATGCGCAGAAATAAATGTACTCATTTCAGTACACTGAGTATGCCTAGCTACATCCTTAGTATGAATATGTTATGGGTTCCGATTCTCATGCCTCTCTTTTCAGGTCATCAGTCTTTTTTTATTACTATCTTTGTCAGAATATCATTCATAATCAGAAATAACCTACATTATAAAGAACATTACTGTCTTGTTCCACTTTTGCCTTTTAGCTCTTTTGTCCACTTACCCTGTAATCAAAACTCTCTAGCCTTAGTGTCCAGTACAACTGCCTTGTCCATTGTAAAGATCTTTCCACTTTTCTTATTTTCCCCTTATCCTATTAAAAAACTTACCCATTAGATTCAAATGCCTTCTTGATGTCAAATAACACTATTCTCAATCTTTTCTTCCCAGTTTGGCTTCATTTTTCCATAAATGATTCCATCAACCACCAGTTATATGCAGACTAGCTTCCCTCCCCATATCTCACCTAGCATTCTTAAATTACCTTGGGCAAGATCTTCTCAACTCCTATCAAGTCTTTTCACTAAAACATTATCTAACAGTTTAGTATCCACATTAAATAAAAATGCGATCAGTAGTTTCTGTGTGCCTTCCTACTTCAAATAAAAATAAATTAGTCGCACAAACATCCAGGTAGAAAACAGGTGGAGTGGGTGCCATCAAACTCCAGGGACACTGCCACCACCAATAAAGGCTCACAACCCCAGGTTTAAAAATACTCATTTAATGTTGCAGACAAATATTAAATATTTAGCGCTTTTGTTCCTGCAAATGGGAAGTTTCACAGAATATGTTAAAAACAATGTAATTTCATTAAAAAGTAGAATACTTGAAGGCACAACAACCCAATCCAGTACCTATATGAAGGTTTATCAAACATTAAAAAACATCTATTTCTTAAAAATATTAAATAGTGAACTCAACATATGTGTACGATTTCCCAACAAAATTATTAAAAAATACTATAAATGATACATATGTGATACTGAATATATATATATATATATATATATATATATATATATATATATATATATATATATATATATATATATATACATACACACACACACATTTAAATACACCCCAAACTCATAGAATAGTTGAATTTATAAATACCAAACACATGACGCAGTTTTTATATGGTTAACAGAATCAAAAACTGAATCTCTTCTTAGTCTCTATAATAAAGTGGAAAGCATTGTTAAAATTTAGTGCAGGGACACCATGTCATTAAGGCCTGATGGATTGTGTTTAACCTTAGCTGCCATAAAATTTCTTTAAACTCTGTTCTTGATTCCCAGTCACTCCCCTTGGGGTCAATCTGACTCTTCCTCAAAATACCAAATCTAAATTTATATTCACCCTTGCCATTAAGATAATCCCTGGGATTCAATAAAATCTGTGTAGGCTTCACGTGAAGCCTACACACAGTTTACGTGTTTGCACGGTGAGCAACAGAGCTTAATGAATATCCATGCCTTGGCTTGTCTTCACACATAAGCAAGCAGGGTTTTGTAGTGGCCTGGAAACCATGTAAAACAACATAGATAGTGAACTTAGTTACAGCATAGCATACTGGGTTAGCAGAATTGCATGGAATGCCACAAGGACCACCAGGGTTTTTTAGATATTGCAGGAATAGGGCAGGCAGTCTATGTGTACACTCAGTATAATGGGCTAGCAGGATTACACAGAATGCCACAAGGACCACTTTGTTTTTTCATATGGTAATGTACATGTTGTAGGCACAGGACAGGACAGTGTATATAGTGCTGAGTATTGTGGAATCCCATTTCAGGCAGTCTGTACAAGTTGTGTCAATGATCTGTAAGATTATATGGACTGTCATTTATAAGAAACAGTCATGGGAAGTGTGTTTATTGAATAGGGACACACACATGAAGTTTAAGGATGAACACAGGGAAGGACAGGTGAAACACTGGAATGTACCATACATGAGAAAATGTAAAAAGAAGATAGTTGCAGCAGAAACACTAATCAGATTTGCACATGACACAGTATGGATTGCATAGTGACAAATGTATATGATGTGACTGTCACACAAGGTGAAATAACAGTGGAGGACCTCTGTGTGATATAAGCATCCAGACATGAACAATGGAGAGGACAGGTATCATGGATATTAAATACAATTGGGGTTGCGTTCATATTGTGAAGATGTACAAACTGATTTGCCTGAGTATTCCTGTATTGTCAGCAGAGGCTTCCAACAAGTAGAGCACAAATGATCGTTCAACAAAAAGGGGTTTCAACAAAGTAAGTTCAATGAAGAGGTATTCAAATAGTAATATAAAACAAAAAAAATGGCCAGATTCAATGTAAACTTTATTAGAACTCAACTCTTACACCTCAGCAAAACAACTGCCTTCCAGGAGTATAAACTGTAAAGTGTTTACACATCTTATATACTAAAATCATTAAACAATTAAACATTAATTAAACAATGATCAAATCAAAAGCTTCCACATGAACTGTGTTTAAACCATTAGGATTTAAAGTGTTATACTTTAAAATATAAATAGTCTATTTATATAACAGTTTCTTCTTTATATCAAATATAGTGACATCATTTGCCACTTGTTCTAAAACAGTTGCCCTTAAGGAATCAGGACTACTGTCATGAAAATTCTTAAAATGCATAGCTAACGGACTATTTTCCTTTTGATGTCTTATGTCTCTAATATGGTCCTGCAGTCTAATCTTAAAGGTTCTCTTACTCTCACCTATATAGAAAAGACTGCAGGGACACCTTAAAGCATAAACCACACTTTCTGTGTGACAATATTTATCATTAGGATAAAAGGGAATGCAGTTAAAAAATGCAAACTAATTTATAACATAACCACACACCGAACAATTTCTACAACTATAAGTACATTTAGACTTTATTTCATTATATACATTTTTACTGGGTCTAACAAATCTGCTATGAACTATAATATCCTAGATGTTTCTTCTTCTTTTATACAAAAAATAGGGGTCATGCATAACATATTTCTAAACTCATTAAACTTAAACAAGAAATTCCAGAACTGTTTAATAATATTTACTACCTGATTAGTAAATATACTATATGTAGTTACTATATACATACTTTTCCACTCTTGCCCATTTCTTCCTTTATTTATATTAGCTATAATATATTCACAATATTTTTGTTGTATATTGTAATCTTTAACTTATCTAGAGCTTCCTTAATCACCCCTTTATGATATCCCCTATCCAAGAACATCTCTACTGTTTTATTAATCTCTGCCTTCAATTCCCCTGGATCATTACATATTCTATATACACGTAATATTTCTCCAAAGGGGAGTGAATTCAACAAATGAGGGGGATGACAACTGGATCCATGTAAGAAATGGTTATCATGTTCAAACTTATGATGGATCCTTCTTATTATTCTTTCACCTACAATACCTTGTAGATATACATCTAGAAATACTATCGAATCTCCAAATTGTAACCCATCAAAATTTAAATGAAATCTGTTCTTATCCAAATCTTTAATAAAGGAAGGAAACATTTCTGTACCTCCTTTACATAGAAAAATCAGATCATCTATGAATCTATAATATTTTATTACAAAATTATTATAAAATACATGCCTATAAAGATATTCAACTTCAAACAACCCCATAAATAGATTGCCATGCATAGGAGCAAAACATGCTCCTATAGCAGTACCTGTCATCTGTTTATAAATATCTTCACAAAAGCAAAAATAATTATTGTTTAAACAAAAATCTACCAATTCTGAAATGAATTGACTTACTGGACTTTCTCACAAATAAAGTTTTAGAGCTTCTAAGCCAAATTCATGATGAATAGTAGTATGCGAGCTTTTTACATCTATAGAAATCCAGTACATATCTTCTGTCCACTCAATATTTTCAATCTTTTCCAAAAAATCAAAAGTGTCTTTAATAAAAGAAGGCATTTTAATCACATAAAACAACAGATAATTATGTAGAAATGTTCCAATATTTCGCAAAAAATAATTTGAAGCCAAAATTATTGGTCTTCCTGGTGGATCAACCATATTTTTGTGTATCTTGGGTAGACAATAAAAAATGCCTTTGAATTATTCAAGTATCAAGTATTCAAATAGTAAAACTGATGATATGATATAGACCCTTCCCTTCAGTTAGACATTGTTGGAAGATGTGTATGGAGGGACATGAAGAAGGGTGCATTGTACCCAGGTATTGGTGTGGTGAAGGCTGTGAACTACGAAGGTATTATGGCCTGTCATGTGGATGTCTTGCACATACTCAGTAGTTGTATCACATACAAGAGACTCATGCTGGTGGACATTCCACATACCCTATATCCCAGGACACAGAACACATAACAACTGGTCTGCTGATAGGGTGTGGCATGTACATGATCCTTGGTCTGTGCATTTGTCTGCATAATGAAACAAATCCCTACATTTTTTTTTTCATCTCATGTGTTGTCATGGGTGTGGCAGAAATCTTTAATGTGTGTTGATACTCTCTGTATTTTACCAGTATTACAGTTGGAATCAATGATTGTCCACAATCTGTAGTCCTCCAGATAGCTATTGAGGCACAGGATTTGTAAGCCATTCTTGACAGGAAAGGGCCTAGCAAATAGCCCTGATGTATGCACTTGATCACTGGATACAAGATAAAGGTCAATTTAAACATTTTTACATATTTTGATTCCACATATGTGATCCACTATTCTACCCACTTGCTGATATAGGTGTTGATGGCCACATCTGTCAATGTGGAGTGGATACCTCAGCGTGGACTCCTGTCAACTGCCTTGGCATTTACAAGTTCCACAAGATGATGCTGTTTGAGGACATCTAACAGATGTAACAGACATAGATGTAGCATCAAAAACTCACACATGTCTGTTGCACACAGCTGGGATAATACTAGTGTCCATTTAGAGAAGGTCTATGATAACACATTGGTCTACCTCACAGATCAGGAGAGTCAGGATGTGTCTATACATGCATGCATCAGGTGCTGTCCCCATTCCATGCAGATGGATGCATGTTGATGTACACCTTTCTATGGGAACATAGTCCATCTAGAGGGTGTGTGGAAGTATGTATCACACCATGTCAGGTAGGTGTATGTTCTGAGTCTAGCCATAGGTGATCTGTGATGTTGTCACAGCCCTTTGGTTCTGTGTGATAGGCCTGCATAAACATAACACAGTCCATACTGCCTATCTTGATCTGTCCTAGGGTTTGGATACAGTCCCTCTACTCAGGTATCATTGACAAACTCGATCAGCTGGGGATTAACACTTATGTCACCAAATGGCTAACCAGTGTCCTCACCAACATGCCACATACTGTGAAAGTTGCTGACTCAACTTCTACCATTGCAGTTGTCACCATTGGTGCATCCTAAGGGTCTGAGCTAGGCTCTATACTGTTTGGAATCTATTTCTCAACAGTCCAGGCTGCAAAATATGACCTGTAGCTTACCATGTTTGTTGATTCATGCATATTGATTGCAGTCATTGAGTCCACCAATGATGTGGCTATACAAGACAGGCTAACACACAAATGATCGGTGCCAAAGCCACACTGTCTACTAATAAATACAGAATGTGTCAGTATTTGTGCCTTATGCAAAGTGGAATTTCCTGGTAAATATACCATTGACAAAACTCCCCATGCTAAAACCAGTGGTGCAAGAATTGGGAAAACACTTAGATAACAATCTGAACTTTGATCAAGTGCCCACAGTGGTATGGAAGGGCTACATCATGCACCTCAGAAGTCAGGCCATTGCATCCCGATCTGAGGAGGATATAACAACACTGTACTCAAACCTCATCTGAGCACTGATCCAGTATAATGCTTCCTTTTGCATGTACCTCACCAGACACCTGCAGCAGCTGGACAGACCATGGGGGTTTCACACCAAGAAAATACAGGTCCTACAAAACATGGCATGACATATGTGGATATACTAAAAGCCCTGTTCTTGAAATCTGTATTGGAAAGGATAAGGTGAATTGTGCCTGGACTACAGGACATCTCTGATCCTGCCCTGATGTCTGTACTACACATCCACAAATCAGCAGAATCTGTTGAAAGATAGTAAAAGCAATGTCCCTCATGGTGCTGTAAAATGCTCTCTCTACTGTCAAGCAAGTGCAAAAGCATGCAAACAGTTGACTGCAGTGAGAATAGAACCCCTACTTATCTAAGTACACAGACTACAGAACACAGTACTTTACCCAAGTGCTACAGCTCAAGTCCAGCTTGAAGTGTCTCAGACAACACTTTATAGCTGATGACATCAACAGTGTTGAGGAGACCTCACGTCTGTTGAGGAGAATAATAACAGTGTCCCACATGCTGGTATAAAATGTTCTCTGCAATGTCAAGCACTAGCTCACACACACACACACACACGCACACACACAGTTGACTGCAGTGAGAATAGAATGCCTACTGATCTAAATACACAGACTAAAGAGCACAGTACTTTAGACAAGCACAACAGCATAAGTCTGACTTTTACATGGCTGTTGGTCAACTTATAATGGATGATATCAGCAGTGTATGTTGGAGAGAAAAAGCTGGGAGACGTGCATGAAATGGATCTGTAGGCAAGTGCAAATATCAAAATACTGTCAATTCATGGGATTGGATTAGTAACTACAGGATACACACATCTGCTTTTCTGACACACAGGCCTAGTTGATTACAGTGAAAACAGAACCCCAGCCTATCTAAGTACACAGACTATAGAACAGAGCACATTTTTGCAAGCAACACAACACAAGTCTGACTTTTACAAGACTCCTGGTGAACTTATAGTAGATGACATCAGCAGCCCATGTGGGAGACAAAATGCTGGGAAACTGCACTTCATATGCACATAGGAGGCTGCTAGCCTAATGGCCCTATGGTGTTAGAAGCTTAGCTGTGTAAAAACACATGTACCCTTATTAAGCATAGTCGGATGGTCATTGTTATCAGAGCAATTTTGTGAGCAGCACCAACTGGCCCTGTCCATGAGAGAATTAAGTGCTTCCCCAGAGGTGACTTTTTAATCACCCAACCAGTAGTAAAGGTTGTGCATGAACAAGGTCATTGAGGAGCACTGATTCACTTGCAGTAGTAGCCTATTACAGAGGAGTTTGAGTCACTGGGGATATATCTGCCTCCCCCTCATGTTCTATTTCTGTCACAGCCTAGGTTGAGAACCCTGGGCCAAGTTTTTCTTGTTTCATTTAATTTGCAGATGTGCAGCATGTCCAGTAGGGCAGAATCTGAGACTGCTCTGTAGGGCTGGTATATGTCAACTCTCAGCAGCCTGCATGATACAGAGTACAGTGGCAGGTCTTTCAGTCTTTCCAGGTATGTGATGTTTGGAGACCCTGAAGTCTCCCAGGCACAATCCTGTGTTTTCTCCATTTGCTGCATGTATCTGGTGAGGTACAGATAGAAGGGAACATTGTACTCAATTAGTGGTCTTCTAAGGGTAGAGTACAACAGAGGTATGGTTACCCTGGTCCTGGATGTGAAGTCAATATATATGACACGTGCAATGCAGAATGTGTGTGTCACCACTATGAACACATAGTGATAAAAGTGTAGATTACTATCAACATGTCTTCTCAAGTCTCACAACACTGTGTTTGAGCTTAGAGAGATGCTATGTATATAATAATTATCAGGGGTACGTCATTGTCAAAGGGGACAATGTGCCATTGTATGCTTTAAGATTCAGTCCATGAGTTTGGCACCAATAATTTGTTTGGGGCGGGTCCTTCCATAATATGTTACCATCATTGGGAGACTCTATATTAGTGCATCCAGTTACCAGTCATCTGCAAAGCCGGTAAACCACAGGCCATCTACCACTGCCTGTGCTTCAGAGAAGTAGTTTGCAAACAGTTGAGGGCTCAGCACAGATCCTTGTGGTATTCTAATGATAATTGGCTACTGGTGGAGGTGTAGTTCCTAACTTTGAGAGAGTGTGTGTTATGTCAGCGAGCCAGTTGTCTATCCCTGTACTACTGTACGCTTAATTCCCACATGGGAGATCTTCACTATGACACATGAATGATGGATATTGTCAAAGGCCTTCGATAAGTCAACATAGATGGTATGTCCTGTTATCCCTTATCCAGGCCTGTGTGGTCAGTATCCAAGAGGTGCACAAGGTTTATTAAGATGTATAATTAACAAAAACAAAATGAGGAGGGTCAGGTGTGTTGAAGGTCACCTATATCTTTGTGGATATGGTCCATGCTGATTCCTTCCCTAGCTTTGCAGCAAGTATTTTTAGGCATATGGATCAATAGTTGTAGTTATGCATGTTACAAGATTGGTATGCATTGCATAGCATGCAACATTTGATATTATATTTTGTATTGTGGTTGATATATGTGTGGAAAATTACTGAGACACCAGGGTTGCAATGCTTGGGGGGTGGCAACAGATGTATTGTAAATATGTGACATACTGTTAGATAGGGTCCTCAATTTGTAATGTTTGCACATGTAATTTCATGTCATACACAAGAAATGGATGGTAAACAGCAGTAATACAGCATAATATAAACATTTCTATAACTGGGCGAGCAGCAGTTTGTGTGATGGATAGGATGTGCATATCTGTGTGCGATACACAAGTTTGCACATAGCTAAGCAATGCACAAACATGAGCTGCATTGCTAAAGCCTGACAGTTAGTATTGACTATATGAAATACACCTGTTGCTTAAGTGACTCTATGGCAGCAGGTGTTAATGTATTGATATAGTCCTTTCTTGGCTCAGATGGTACTGGGTTCAATCACAGGTGTATTTAATAATGCAATGACATGAATTGTTTATACAAGATGTGTTGCTGCATTTTTCTGCCACTAACCATTGCTATGCACTGGTGTGAGATGCACACCTCCCCACAAACATGGAGCCCAAAAAGTGAAATGCTCCATTGCTTTTTCTGCTACTTATTTTTGTTATGTGTGATTTGACCAGATTAAAAGTGTTAAAATGGGGTAGATAGGAAAGTTGTGAAATAGGGAGCAAGCAGGGAGAAGAACAAAGTCTGACAGTACTGAGTCTCTGGAATACACCAGCTACATAACTGACTCTGTGGTAGCAAGGTCGAATGCAGTAATACATTCCTTTTTGGGGCCAGATGGTACTGGATTTGAATATAGCTTTATGTAATACTTTTAACTACTTTCACATTGCTGTTGCTGTGAGTTGGTGCGCGATGTGTACCATCGCACAATAACACATTAAAGAAAAATGGGGAAGAGAGGTCAGTGGTGAAATGGGGAGTAAGCAGGAGGAAGAACAAAGTGAAAGCAGATTAGGAATGTACAGGAGAGATGTAGGAAAGAACCAAAGCTATCCATTTCTTTTACGGTGTAAAGTGAACATATCTGCCAAATATTAACTGAATTTGGAATGTCATCTCCAGAGAGATGGATGACCACAACACAATCATGATGTATAGCCAAATGAATCAAATTAAGTATGTTAAGAAGACATATGTGCAAAATGGAGAGCTACGTATAGGATGTTTTTTTTTTTTTTTTGTAGGGCAGGTGTCCATTTTTTTTTTTGAGAGAGGAATGTTGAGGAAGGGATGTAGGAATGTCTGGGTGAGGTAAATTGCTTAAGTCAGAAAGCAATTGCAGACAGATAAGACAAACAAGACAAGAGACAGGGACAGACAGTGATAGACACAAAAGGTTGGGGGGCACCATGATTGTGGTGAGGCTGGGGACATCATAAACCCATGGTCATTAAGCAAGGTGACAGTGAGAATTGAGTTCTCACCCACTGGACTGTCATCACTGTCACCTCACTCTGCTGTGGGCTGCAGTGCCTGATGTCTGCATCTTCTCACCCTGGTATTACATAACATGAGGAGAGCAGCCTCTCCAGTCAGCATAGGAGTGCACCAACAGTGTGACGCATGACCCTATGCACCATCCCTGGCAAGTCAGACTGGGTGATAAAATCACTACCTCCAACCTCTGTTCCTGGAGGGTACCACTGGACCAGCCTCCACGGTAGGACTATCTGAGGGGGCAAGTACTGCAGGGAGAGCAGAGGTGGTGCAGCCAGGTTGGCTCCCAGACATGCAGTGCAATGGTGCTGGAGCCAGTGGAGAGTGTACAGGCAGATCCTGAGGGGCAGACCTGCCCCACTGTGCTGTGAAGAATTTAGTGATGTGGAACATGCATGACATGGACACATTTTGATAACATGTAATAAAAAATAAATTAAAAAGGAGAAGATAAGGGTTGGGGTGAGAGGAAAAGAAAGAGATAAGATTAGTACCTTCAATATGTGACATACAATGTATTGATACAATTAATTGTCTTTATTGTCTTAACTTTTACTTTTAAGACTACCAACTCCTAACAGATGCACACTATACTACAGATTGCAGCAAGTATTCCTGGACATGTGCATATATTGCAGATATGCATGTTCCAGTTATACAGACTACAGTTTACAGCAGGGCATGTGTGCCATTGGTATAGAGCTTTTACATTAAACCTTTAAATCACACATAATTGAAGAATTAGCAGTATTGTATAGTTGGGAAGTGTGTTTTTTTTTTACCCACAACCTTCAACTAAAGTCTAATGTTATACTCTTGGTTTGTGCTACAGACTAATGCATGCATACCTGCATTTACAGTTGAAATATGCATGCTCAACTTGATATTGTAATACTGGACTCTTGTTTTCTGCTACAGACTAATGCATGCATACTTGCTTTTACATTTGAAATATGGATGCTCAATTTGATACAACTCTGTAAAATACCAAAAAGCTATGTTTAACTTTTAATGCTAGAATAACACTGCTGTTCTGCTGCATACACTCCACATGCTTCCCTCATCCTCACCAATCTAGCCCCATGGGCTCCTATATTGACCTCACAGTCCCTGGCAATTGTTGAAAAAACAGAACAGAACAGAATACCATTATGAATACCAGTCCTATCTGTATTCAGCTTTTGAGTCATACAAGTACTGTCTGTGGTTGATACTTACACAGGTGTGGGATGTCTGCAGTCCTAAATTCCCCAATCCAATGGTTGAGGGTATCCCTCTTCCTCCTCTGGAGATCATTGTAGTGATGTCTATGTTGTTCACCAGTGTGGGGGATACTGGTGGCACCAGTTACAGCCTGGGCTAAACTATTCCAAGCTTCTGACTCATGCTAAGAGCCAGAATAGTCACCCTGTAAAAGCCTGTCACCGTGGTTCTTAACTAGGAGTCCAATAAAAATCTTGGACTCCTGGATACCCCATCTCTGTGCTCTAAATCTGAAACATTCACCACAAATGCCTGCCATGTCTGCCATGGATCTGGAGCAATGGAGAATGATGCTTTCCCACCAGTCATCGCATTTACTGAAGTGTGCACACTGTTTGAAACTGTTGTTCTCCACTTTCCATCAGGCAAACACGGTGCCCAGCAATGTACAGCTCCAAGCACTGTGTTTGTGTGATGGTAAACAGAGTGCAAAAGTAGCAATCAAAGCAAATTCAAGGTTATTGGATATACAGACAGTTGCGTATGTGTTAGACAAATGTGAAGGCCATGGCAGTCCAGATACCAGAAATGTACTTACAGGAATATATTACATAATATAGCCTCATTCATAGATTTGAGAATGAATGTGATAATACATAGATAAATGAATACATAACTGAGACAATACTAGTGCCTCACCCCTCATATATATAATTAATATCAGCTACACCATGTCAATTGTTATAAGTGGGGGGACTAGAATAGGAAGTGGAACAGCAGTAAAAGTGGATGGAATGTGCTGTATTTGAACCCAGGAGCATGTGTATGACAGTCCTAAACTTAGATCTACTGCCACAGGACTAGTTACATGACCTTCCCTATTTTAATAATAATTTTTAAGGTCTTGCTGTTAACTGCCATGCAACGTAAATTAGCAAGTTTGTGTGATTCCTAATAGTAATAATTGAATGTATCCAGTTTCTGTCTGGGTCCTGTCTGGTCAGTTCTTCAGTTTGCCCAAAGCTGCATATTGCACAAACAGTGCCCCCCCCAAAAAAAAAAAATAAGGGGGAGAGGTACTTGAAATAAGGAAAAACAATCTATGGCATACACACTAGAAGATGTTAGTACACATGAGATATTTCTACATAGGTCTGGATTACAACTCTCACCCCAGTGCACCTTCAGAACACAGGACGGGTGTCTTATCCCTCTTTGCCACACAAACAACTTTGCAGCAAAGAGCTTAAATCAATATGCACACAATCAACCTCAACATCATCTACACTGATATCAAACCATACAAGTGGTATTTGTACATGTATTCGTTTTGGATGTACTGCACCTAGTGATCGCACAACTTGGAGTAATTATTGTTTGCAAATATACAGCTCTGCCTTACATTTCTGTGTTTGTTGGCCATTCTTCATTTATCTGAGCAGTAATCTGAGACATGAAATGTGTAAGCTACTCTATATCATTGGCCTTAAAATGTGTGAGGAATGAGGATATTAAGTGGAAATAATATCATATGCAGTTGCCAACAAATGAAGGGCAGGTTGGATGTTAAGGAACACAACCTGTGACTTGTGTGCTGCTTACTGAAATTTCCAACCTTAAAGCTAACACTTTGTATATCTAATCTGACACACCCAGTGGAAGTAAGGCAGCCTGCAGTGCTGTTGAGTTTTCCTTCTCCCAACCACTAATAATTTACAGTTACAATCCATTAAAAACAAACACTGAGGGAGTGTCTGTACTATGTTTACATGTTCTACATGGATCCAGTTTTTTTGGATTCAGCAATTCTAATGAGTTCACACCTCATTTGCATCTTCACCATGCTAACAGTACTGAATCTACATTATATAAAAAACAACCATGCAGCTAGGCAAGCTGATGGTGAGGAGAGTCGTTTATGTTTGGAAGACTGCAAAAACACTTTTTCTTCATGATATATCTGTACAGAGGACTTCCGAACTTCAGAAGGTATGCTTCTATTTTGTCACCTACATACTACATATGCTGGAATGCATTTAAGAAAAATCTGAAGCAAAGGCTTTTACAGTTGTTTCTGTATGCATTAGTTAGAAGTGCACTGATGGCATGTTTGTCCAGCTATTTCAGAGGTATACATGATTGCCAATACATGAAAATGGAATGTTGTGTGATAAATATGTACAAATGTTTCAGGGACAGGTTTTTTTGATAACATGTTTAGCATTTGAAAATGGTTTGTTAGCAAATGGGTCATTTGCCTGTTGTTCTGGGTGGGGTAGTAAAGCTGAGTTCCTGTTATGACATAAACAAGGATGGAGTGTTCTTTATGGGAGCAAAGGTGAATTACTGTTATAGGACAAACAAGGGTGGGCTGTTGTTTTGGGGGAACAAAGCTGAGTTACTGTTATGGCACGTGTAAGGATGGACTATTCTTTTGGAGGTAGGAAAGGTGAGTTATTGCTATAGAACAAACAAGGATGGACTGTTGTTTTGGGGGAGCATGGTTGAGCTACTGTTATGGCACAAACCAGGATGGATCGTTCTTTTGTGGGGGAGCAAAGGTGAGTTATTGGTTTGGCATAAGCAAGGATATGTTGCTCCTGTTACATGCCTCATTTTGTGTCCTGCTTGTTGTTAGTATTTCACCTCTCTAGACTGTTTCATGTTTCTCCAGTGGGTAATAATGACTGGCTATCTTTTCTGTTTTATCCAGGAACAGTTATGTGATGCGTATGTGTATTATCCTTCTGTTGTCTTTTAGGACACCTAGAAGTATGTCACTCAGGCATGTCAACCCACAGAGATTCCCCTTCACCAATGCCAAGAACCAAGTGATTCTAGATGGCTTTAGGCAACATGGTGCTTTTCTGCTGGAAAGGGTCATGGAGATATGGCAAGTAGGATTCAAATATGGCAACAGATAGTAGATGATGTCAATGCCATGGGTGGCTATGGCAGGACATACAAGCAGGTGCACCACAGAGTCACTGACATGATCGCATCTACACAGAGGAGAGGGACTGCAATGGGGCATGACCAGATGGTTACAAGGGCAGGCCCTGCTAGGGGACCACCGCTAACCCCCAATGAAGAGTTTCTGGCCAATATCAGAGATCCAGACAGCTCCCAGGAGAGTGCAGTACAGCATGTCCTGGATGTTGGAACAACAGATTCTGAAACAGCAAGCACATCCCAGGAAAAGCTTCCAGGTAGGCTTTGCTATCTGAACAGTTGCATACTGTTATATAGTGAAACACTTGAAATCAGTAAGTTAATTCTGTGCCCCATGTCTTTTTTGGGGGGGAAGTTGAAGATTGTTACAGTTATAAGCTTAAGTTGGAGATGTCAGCCACATCCTTGTTGAAATTTTAGTTAATGGACATATAAAAAGGTAAATGTATTACTCCCTCTGTTACTGTTAATTGTAATGATGTTGCCCTTTCCTCTTGCTGAACTTCTTCCAGGACCATCTGGACTACTCATCTGCAGACAGTAAGGCAAACATTTTTATGTCAGTATTGTTGAGCAATTTAAATAAATATTGTAGTGTGTGATGTTGATCTCAGGCCTGTTGTGTGTATTTATGTACTGTCTGTAATAGTGGCAGTAGTGTTAGTTTGTTAGCATCCATTGCACTATAGTAGTGCAGGTATTAATTTATTCCTGTGTTTCTTGCTTTTTATCACAGGTGATCCTCGTGGGCATAGGTCAGTCACATCATCTCCTTTCAGCCAACATAGTCATGCCTGATCACGCTCTCATAGTGACAGTACTTTCAGTGCTCCATCAGTGAGTGTTCTGTCCACACCCAGATGTGACAGGCCATGGGGTCATGGTCCTGGGCATCCCCATGAAGGGAGCGCATCCAGCAGACATCAGTCATGTTCAATTAGCAGCAGTGCATCTGACCTTGTGCATGGATGTGCCAGTGCAACTTTTGGTAGAGCCAGTTCTCATGGTTGGGGATGAAAACAATGAACTACCATCTCTACCATGCACAGCTCACACCTGTCCAACATACCAAGACATAAAGCCAGCACAGAGCTTGTCTGCATTCATGCAGACACTCACACACCAATTTCACCAGGATGGTGCCTACAGACACACACAACAATTACTCATTTTTGTCTCACTGGCTATTTGCTGGCCATTGCTCTGAGTTGTATATTACATATTAGAAAATATTTGTTATTTTAAGGCATTGCTATATTCCTCTCCTCCTACCACCAAACACTAATACATGCGAGAGATGCAATTATACAGCCAAACTGGAGGCTAAGCTCTCTCAACCCAAGACTGGACCAGACAGTCAAGAGGAGAAGGGAATTACTTGCATCACACCACCAGTCTCACATAGACCTATGAAACCAGCACAGGCAAAAAAAACACATAAATACACAAAAATATACTTGGAGGCTCTAAATAAAAATCTGCAAAAGCAACAGAGACCTCCAAAGCAGACATCCAAGCAACCTCCACCCCAACACAAACCATGAAACACATACTTCACAAAACCAGTGTGCCATGCAATCACAGCCCTTAAGGCAAAAATAACATACCCAATACACTAGTAATAGGTGACTCTATAGTCAGGCACACTGATGTCCCACTCACTAGGCTGAACAAGGAGAAGGTCACTGTTAGCTGCCTGTCGGGTGCCAGGATCCACCGCATAACACAAGCACTTAGGTCACTCCAGAACAAGTACAAATACAACTCGGTCATTGTCCATGGTGTGAATGACCTGAGTCATACCTCCCTGGACTACATGAAAAAAGACATGGAAGAGCTCTCTGATCATGTAGCCCAGGCTGGTATGACCCTGACCCTGAGTAGCATCCTGCCCTCACCAAGAATGATACCACGGTATAAAGAAAAAATATAAATTTCAACAATTTGCTAAGCTTCTCGTGTCATTCAAAGGGGACCCAGTGTCTGTCAGCCTGGGATGACATGCTCGACAAACCACATTGCTTTGTTAGAGATGGCTTGCACATGTCACCCTTAGGTTTCAAATACTGGCCAAGGCTCTTGCCACCCCCATAGTGCCTTTTTTAGGCAAGGCTCAGAAGACAAACCCACCACCGTAAATACACAAGTAACAAAAAAATGAGGGTGATGCTACTCAATGCCAGAAGTCTAAAGCTCAAAATGCATGCACTTGAGGCACTGCTCAGTATGGAGAAAATCGATATATGTGCAGTAACAAAAACCTGGTTTAAGGCTCCAGAGAGCACCCCAGCACTACCAGGCTACAGCTCATATCATACATTTTGGCCACAAAACCCGGACTGAAATACAAAAGGTGGGTGCATATCCATATCCATCAAGGATACCCACACCTCCAGGTTAGTGGCACAGCACAATGCGTTAGAGATCATCCATGTGCAACTAACAATGGGAAAAACTGCAATTCAAATTGTAGCTTGCTACAGATCACCCACCATGTCCCAGGACCCCTATTCCGCATTTCTGGAAACACTGGGAAACATAAAGGTCCTACCAAACACCCTGATATTGGGTGATTTCAATTACCCAAACATTAACTGGGAGACTTATTCAAGTACTAACTCCCTTGCCAAACATTTCCTAGAATTTATAAACTCAAACGCCCTGGATCAACTGGTCAACACCCCCACCAGAGGTGACAACTTATTGGACCTGGTCATCACCAACATGGTGACCGGTGTTCCACACCGGAGGTCAACCCCTTGCTGGTTAGATCTGACCATAAACTAATCACTCTGGATATCCACATTCCGCCCCCACCCCCACCCCCCGGTCAAAGAATCCACTGTGAAAAACTCTTCAAAAGCAAACTTCACTTTACTTAAGACTGAGGTGGAAAGTTTCAAAGCCCCCATGCTAAAGGATAACACTGCCCAAGCTGCAAAATCCTTTACTAATGAACTCTCTGGGCATCTACAAGAATGCATGGATCATGCTATCCCAAGCAAAACCAAGACTAACTCCTCCAAGAAAAGGAAACCAGTCTAGTTGTCCCCTGCCATAAACAAGCTATACAATAGAAGGAGGAAACTAGCACAGAAAAGAGTAAAATCCCAAGAAGGGAAGACATCCCTGATTAGTATCAGCAAGAAACTATGATCCCACATAAAATCATCCAAGGCTAGCTTAAAGAAAAATTGCTAAAGACTCCAAAGATAACCACAAGGCATTCTTTAGCTATGTCAAGAATCTAAGTAGCAATTCTCAGATCTGCTCGGAGTTAGTGCAGAATGGCACAAAATACACTGAACTGACCAATATCACCAATATCCTGGCAGACAGTTTCAGTACAAACTTCACCCCCCTCTCACCTCCAAAAGGACCCATAAACATACCAGAAGAATGTAGTCCCCCTGAAATCACAGACACCCAGGTTAAAACAGCCCTCTCCAAAGCCAAAAACACAGCATCAGTAGTACTGGAGGTTGTCTCAGGCTGCATCCTACATGAGCTCAAAGATGAACTATCCCCTCACCTAAACACACTATTCAAACTCAGCCTCTCCACAGGCTACATGCCCATAGAGTGGTGCACAGCAACAGTTATTCCACTCCTCAAAGGTGGAGCCACAACAGACCCCAGGAACTATTGCCCTATAAGCCTGACTAGCTTGGTCTGCAAGGCTATGAAACACATCATCATGGATCTCATTAACAGAGACATTGGGAACCTCCAAACCCTGGACCCTATCCAGTTCGGCTTTGTTAAGGGCAGATCATGCCTCCTAAACCTGGTGGACTTCTTTGAGACAGTTACCAAGGCTATAGACAAGGGAAAGGTGGTCCACACAGCCTATCTAGACCTCATAAAGGCCTTTGACACCATTCCTCATTCTGGTATTATAGACAAGCTCACCAACCTGAACATAATCCCCTATGTCATGAGATGGGTTGCCAACTGGCTCACAGACAGAACCCACGTGGTATGAGTTGTGGTAGCTAGGTCTGACTCTAAACCAGTTACAAGTGGCATTCCCCAGGGTTCAGTCCTAGGCCCTCTCCTGTTTGGCATATACTTCTCAGAGGTACAGGCAAGCAGGGGAGGACTATGGCTGACCAAGTTCACAGATGACTGCAAACTAGGGGCTATAATTGACTCTCCGGCTGACATAGACATCCTCCAAAAGGGTCTCACTGAGACAGATACCTAGTTGGCCTCAAGCTAAATGCCAAAAAGTGCATAGTCATCCCCTTTGGAAAAAACAATGTACCCACAAACTACCACATAGGTGGTAGCCCCCTAAATACAGAAGACGTAATAAGAGATCTGGGGACCCAAGTAGCTAGTAATCTCTCCTTTGATAATCACATTGCCAAAGTGGTTAGAAAATCCTTCTGTGTGGCCCACCTAATCACAAAAGGGTGTGCATTCAGATCAAAAGAGGTCATTGTGCCCCTCTATGCATCACTCATCAGACCCATCACAGAGTACAATGCCCCATTTTGGGATGTACCTTACAAGACACCTGCAACAGCTGGAAAGACCACAGAAGTACCTCACCAAGAGGATTACTGGCTTAAAACAGATGCCCTATGCAGCTCGACTGAAGAAACTCCAGCTGTACTCAGTTGCATACCACCTACTTAGAGGTAATCTCTGCCTGACATACAAGGCCATGTCCAACCCAGAATTGATGGACATGCTCCACCTAAAGAAAACCATATCCCCTCGAGCCACATGCTCTAGGGATCTAAACCTCACCACAACAATAAATAGGACATGCTGGAGGTATAGATTCCTGTCCCAGAGACTTCCCATGCTCTGGAACAAGATTCCAATCTACATTAGGCAGAGCTCCTCGCTAACACTCTTCAAGAGAAACCTTGACGAGTGGCTGGGAAACAGAAAGTATACCCCGGGGATCACTTCAATGGCTCTGGTGGACAGAGGCACAGAGAACTAATCTAAGGGTGCGGCCAAAGCCAATACATTCCGGCTAGGTTTATAAATGCTATTGGGAAGATAGTCTAGTACCTACCTATGAACCTATGAACCTATGAACCTATATAACTTAATGCTAACCAAATTTCTCAAACATATTGCTACTGCATTCTCAAAATACTGTACTTTTGCCTTGTAAATATTCCTGTTGTATATTTCTCTTTCTTTGTTTTTGTACTGTTAAGTATCTTATAACTTGAATTGTTAGTTTTGTTTTCTTATTTTTACTAATTACTTTCCTGGAGCTTTTCTCCTTGTGTCTCCACTGAAAAAGGGCTCTCTTGGCCCAGTCAGACTAACCCGATTAACAAATGTAGAAATAAAAATTAATAAATATGTTGGTTTATCCACATGTCTGCCTTCTTCTCTTTCTTACTCACATACACTCACCGACATTTTGTGTCAGCCTACTGTAGGCTTTCTGCCCCCCACACACACAACACCCTGTGCAAGTGATGATAATTGTGCCATGTCCCTGTTTGCTAACTTTTGGATTCAGGGATACAGGGTGCATAGCGATAGTTGTACCTTTGACTTGTATTGGCCTTGTAAAGTTAGACAGTTGATAGCATCAAAATTTCCCAACTTTGTAGTGAATTACCTTGTGAGGGTTGTGTTGTGAAGTCAGAAACTGTAATGTGTATAATTACTTTCTGACTTCTCTCTTTAATCATTTTCCAGTACGAGCATATGGTGCTAAACTGAGGGCATGCAGTGATCATCAGTACTTTTGAGAAGTATGACTGCGTGAATCTTTGATGCCTAAGGCCTACTACTTAGAAATGGACACATAAGCCAAATAAGTCTCTGCTGTAACATGTTAAGGTATGTTCTGTACAGATTTTCACCTTTTACTAGATTACCAGACCAAGTAATGAAATACATGGATATGCCACAGAGTCATATTATTAAACAATACACTCCAGTTTCAGGACTTACCTTGTAAATGCAGCAGTTGACACAATTTTAGTTCAGGGCTGACTCTGTCAGATGCAAGCAGTACACAGCCAATACATGGGGAGGTAAAGGTTGCATGAGTTCCCTGAAATCAATGTTACTATATGTATGTGAGTAGGAGGAAGGTTTTAGGACTCTAGGTGGTGAGTGAGTGTTGTATGTGTTATCTCTTAGCCAATGCAATGGCATACTGAGCGCACCTACATCTGCCTACACCGACAGCAGCTGGTGGTTCCTCCTGTAACTCCTCATCTGCCTGTGAATGTGGTGACCTTGGCATTGGTGGTGGGATGTGTGCCCCTTCCCCTTGCTGACCCTGCTGAGGCTGTTTTCTCAGGATTATGTTATGTAGCATGACACATACTGTAAATATTTCTGTACATGTTTGTGGATTGTACTGCAGGGCTCCGCCAGATGTATCAAGGCACCAGAGCTGTGACATTAGCAGCCGAAACACACTGTCTATGATATTTCTTGTTTGATCATGTGCCTTATCATGGCATTCTTCCATGGGTGTGTGTACATTTCTGATGGGTGTCATTAGCCATGGTTCCAAAGCATAGCCTGCATCCCCCCAGCAAATGCCCTTGTGGGATATCCCCCATAGCAAACATCTGGTACAGTTGGGAGCTGTGTCAGATATGTGAGTTGTGATAACTACCAAGGTTGCCAGCACACACATTCAAAATTATTCCCTTGGCACTACACATAAGTTGACAGTTGATAGAGTGGTAGCCATTTCTGTTAATGTATAGCCTACTCTGTTATCCAGGTGGTGCCTTAATTTCTACATGTGTCCGATCTAAGGAAGATGAGGGGAACTAAGGGGAGGAGGTGAACCAACTCATTCATTGGTGCATTGACAACAACTTAGCACTAAATGTTGGGAAAAACAAGGAAATTCTCATCAGTTTTAGGAAGGCGAATAAGCCATACACCCCTGTCATCATCAATGGTGCTGCAGTGAAGAGAGTAAATAGCATCAAATTCCTAGGGGTACATATCTTGCAAGACCTAAGTTGGGCCACAAACACTTCCTACCTTATAAAGAGAGCCCAACAATGTCTCCACTTCCTTAGGAGAGTTCGTACAGCTAACCTCCCCAACAGGTCCTACTTACCTTCTACAGAGCCAAGATTGACAGTGTACTGGCAAACAGCATTATTGTCTGGTATGGAAATTGCTTTCAAGCTGATCAAAAGGCACTGAATAAGATCATTAAACAGGCCACAAAAATCATTAGCTCCAACCTTCAGTCCCTACAGGACATATATTTAAACAGATGCTATAGTAGAGTCCAAAAACTATTGAAGGACATACACCGTCTGGCTTATGAACTGTTCAAACTCCTGCCAACAAGGAAGTGCTGCAGAAGCATTAGATGCAGGACATCCAGATTCCATAACAGCTGCTTCCCACATGCTATCAGACTAATGAACAGCAAACCCATATCCTAACCTACACAGCCAATACATGGGGAGGTAAAGGTTGCGTGAGTTGCCTGAAATCAATGTCATTGTTATTTACATAATTCTCTGCATAGTTCACTTTATACATCTCTATCTGCACTATGAAAACTGTAAACTGTAAGATTATGGCATATATTAGTGGTGGGTAAGTTTTATGTGTGTGCCTCTTTTATTTATTTATAGTACTGCTTTTTATATATCCTTATATTTCTATTGAGTCTGCTACTTTTGTTATTTTATTTGTTTTGCTTCTGCTGCAAAAAAGCTTTCAATTTTTTGCTTTATTTTTTAGTA
Source organism: Protopterus annectens (assembly GCF_019279795.1). Taxonomy (NCBI): domain Eukaryota; kingdom Metazoa; phylum Chordata; order Ceratodontiformes; family Protopteridae; genus Protopterus; species Protopterus annectens. The sequence continues at coordinate 129,893,921 of NC_056737.1, forward strand.
TCTTAGTTTTGATTTTTATTTTTACTATTTAAAATTTTAATAATTTAATCTATCTTCCTTCTGTAAACTGTCATTCTTATGGTGCAAACCTGCGTATCAAAATTTTGTGCAGTGATACACACTTTTTCCTTTGTCTTTATTTGTATGACAATAAAGTTTTCTTTGATGTTGATATGTGGCATCCAATACTTCAGGGTAGTGTGCTACACCATAGAACTCCTGCATATTCCTGGCCCTCTGCTCAGAACTACATGGAAAATATATGTGGTCACTGGCATGTTGGAGCATAGCTTTCAGGAATTGGTGAGGATCCTGGATGCTGATGTCTGTGACACCCCCAGCATATCCCTTGTTGGTCTCTGAAAGGTACCTGTAGCTAAGATTGTAAGGGCTACACATAACTTTGTCTCCACTGGAATGGGTTCCCCTCGGTTTGTTCTGGCTGTAAGTTGAGGGTGGCAGAGGTCACAGAGTTCTTGTAGTATGTCCCTGTCCACCCTGTAACACTTCAAAATTTCCACATCATGTAGGTTGTGAAAAGTTAAATGTGGCCTGAAAACTCTTCACCTTCCCAGCCTAGGCCTATTAGCAGCAGGCAACAGCATTGGCTTCAGCCTGTAGTACATACAAATGAATTAAGCTAGCAACAGCCCCTAACATTCTGTCTCTGTAGACTCCTTTCTGTGTCTGTATTCCGAAAGTTTTGGAATTCGCAGTAAAGACCATTACAGAGTCTACACTGATGTTTTACAGCTTGTTGAATAGCTAAACCATGTTGGATTGGTTAATTACCATGCATTTCAGCTGCTTATGCTGTAATTAGCATCTCACGGTGTTTATCTTGTTTGTGCGGTGGTGCGTGCCTCTACATGGTGCTTACTGAATCTAAATGTTTCCATGGCCATATAAGCATCATGCCATGATGCATACAAGGCAAAAACAACTATGTAGGCTTTATTGAATGCTCCTGAATGTCCATAAAGTCCATTATTTACATTTTTGTTCTTCACATCATATAAATGCTCGTAAATTTTTACTCGCAAGTCACATTTGATTTTTCCCACATAGAAACTTGGGGTGTATTTAAATGTGTGTGTGTGTGTGTGTGTGTGTGTGTGTGTGTGTGTGTGTGTGTGTGTGTGTGTGTGTGTGTGTGTGTGTGTCTGTGTGTGTATGTATATATATATATATATATATATATATATATATATATATAATGAATATCACATATTTTATATAGTATTTTTAATTATTTTGTTAGAAAATCATATACATATGCTGAGCCATTATTTAATATTTAAAAAAAAAGATATTTCTTAGTGTTTAATGCCAGAGGAAGAGGACAGTGATTACAGTTCTGAGGATGAGGACTAGATTCTCACTTTTCCCACACTTGAAGGGCATGTGCCTCCAATGTCCCCTACCTATTCCCAATCATAGTATTCCCCCAACCATTTGTTTCCCTCTCCATCTTTGTGTTTGTTTCTTGTATGTCCTGTTTGCACCTGCTTCCTCACTTACCCTACCTATCTGACCCTCACATTCATATCTCTCTTCCCCAACACTCCTCTCTTTTTGAAACAAAAAAGAAATGAGCATCTGTCCCATATAAAATTGTCCCATACATAGCTCTCCACTTTGCATATGTGTCTTCTCAACACACTTGTTTTAATCCAATTGGCTATACAGCATAATTGTGTTGTTACCAATCCATGTTGTGATAACAGTCCAAATTCATCAAATTGTGTCCACCTGTGTACACTACTGTGGTGAAGAAGTGGATATATATGGATCTCTCCCAGTCCTCTCCTGCAAATGCTTACATTGTTTTCCCTTTGTTCTTCCCCCTGCTTGCCACCCCATTTCACCATTTTCCTATCAACCCCAGTTTCACATGTTTAATCTGGTCAAAAAATAGAATCATACAAAGCACACATGGCCAGAAAAGGTCCATAAAAAGGCCTTCACTTTTTGTCCTCTACATTTGTACAGAGTTTGGCATCATGCACCAATGCCAAGAGCAGTAAATGGTCGTTGACGTCCTATGGAAAAACCTGGTGAGATTTTGCTATCAACCTCAGTTCTCCAGTTATCTTTGTGTAATACTGCTTAAACTTGCTGCATTAGAGGAACACAGAGTTAAAGCAGAATAAAGGCACTACTTTGAAACAGTTGCACTGACAGTTATTAGACTGTTAGATTTAACAAAGTACAACTTCCTATATGGAGTGTTGACATAAATCACTTAACTGAAGATTGTTTTTGAACATAGCCTCAAGGGTCTGATTTGAGATACATCTCACTTAATTTCTTAGTGTGATGTTAGATGTCTACGATATGCTTAATCACCTACACCTTAACATTTGTCACAGTTGTGAGTTCATATGGAGCTATATTGAATAGTAATGTCCCAATTAGGGGTCGCCACAGCGGAATTCCAGTCCGCTAATGATTGGCAGTGGATTTTTATGGTGCCGTGTTGCCAGCCCGATGCCCAAACTTCAAAGAAGGCACACCCATTCACGCACACACCTACCTGCATGTCTTTAAACTTCACTTGTCCACAGGGAGGACATGCAGACTCTACTGAATACTGGCCAAAAAGAGTATTTGAAGTGACATCCGTCCCCACAGCCATGGGATATTTATCCAGCTTTGTTCTGCTTGTCAAAAAACTGTTGTCTCTCTCCTAACTCTTCTTTATCCCTATTCCAGGTACTTCATACTACAGATCATGGCAGGTAAATAAAGAGAACACACCAAAACCATGTCCATGAATGTTCTATTACTCCAAACATCATTATGTGTATGTCCATCTCTCCTTGTATTCACCCCTTCACTCCCACTCTTCTTTACATGTGCGTATCTATTAGGCTGATGGATATAAAGACCATGGGCTGGATTCACGATGGCTTGCATGGAGTCTACGAGTAGAGTAAGACTCCATGCAGCCATCATGTCCGATGAGCGATCCAGGAACAGCCTGTAGGGGCGTGTAAGAGAGCTCCTAAATCATCTCCTACACGGACAGGGCTGGGATATGCAAATTACTTCACTTGCAGCCAAAAGGCATGCAAATGAGGTAAATTTGTGATCCAGGAAGCACAAACCTGTCCGAGTAGGAGACGTGTTAGCTGCAGAAATGTATTCAGTTGACAACTGAGTACCGTTCTGCAAATAGCACAATGGAGCCATGTCAGCTCCAAATAAAGGTTGCATATGGTTGAGGAAGCATGCCAATGGCCAAATATATGGCCATTGGAAAGTTTCCCAGATGCAAATTTAAAATAAAAAGAATTTTTTTTTTCGGCGATTTCCGATGTTTAAGCGTAGCGCAGCTCTGCGCAAATGGGGTGCGCTATAAAAATCATAAAATAAGACAATAAAAGCCACAAACATGGAATTTATGAAAATTGTTAAATGACAATGTAAGGGAATAGCAGGCTGAAAACAACATGGCCACCGAGTAGGCGTTGCTAAGGGGAGAAGCCCAGTCTAAGACATGTAACCAAGCATTAGTAGGCAATCCTATGTAAATGAGTGTTAGGATAGTGAATCACACTTTTACATAGCAAATGAGCACAGTCAGTGGAGTGTAGGAGTAGGATATGGGGAGGAACAGAGTAGGAGATAGGTGACACCACAAGGGGGGTATGTATGAAAGTAGTGAAGCTCATTGGAGCACAGTGGCATGTGTTAGCTGTCAGTTAGACATCATGGAAAGAGGTGTGTCAACAGGTAGGCCAGGGAAAGCCAAGAAATGGAAGGTGTATACTGTGGAAAACACCAAAGTTTCCTGCTGAGCAGGTATGCGTGTGTGTGCACGCCTGTAAACTCAAGTAAGACAGAGTGAGCGCGTGGAAGCGTGAGTGTGCACGTTTAAGCTGGAGTAAGCATGTATAAGGCTGTTGGAAGACCTGTAAGCGTGTTTGCACTGGTGTGCGCGCATTTCAACCTGAATAAGCAAGTTTTAGTCCGTCTAAGCATGTGTGCATGCATGTGAGCTGCTGTGAGTGTGTATCCGCTTGTATGCGTGTCGCTCCCCCGAGGAAACAGAAAGAAAAAAGGAAGCACAACAAATAGTAGGAAGCTACCAGGGAATACTAGTAGAGCTAGCAGGTGCAAACAATCAGAATCAGGCAGTTACACAGGCAGAACACTGCCCAGCCCAGCACTTAAAACTCTGCAAACAACAGTGCAGTTTGTTTCTCTCAAGAGACACTGCAACACTGGAGTAAGCTACTAGAAGTGAAAACTGAAAAAGCTACACTCAGACAAAAAATGCTAGGGGCTGCCATTACTGTTATAAGGTGACATATGCAACATGCTGAGGGTGGTGACATTGCAAATGCTGCCGGACAACCCACAGTGAGGAGACGGAGAAGAGTGTACAGGCCCAGGGTGACCTACCAGGGGTTACATGAGCTGAAGATAGTGGAGCGCTATAGAGTGGACAGAGACCTCCTGCAGCAAATTGTTGAGCTTTGCAGGCCACGCCTCACACACAGAACCAACAGAGGGGAACCCATCCCAGTGGAAACCAAGGTATGTGTTGGCCTAAGAATACTAGCAACAGGTACCTTTCAGAGACCAACTGGTGATATGATGGGGATATCACAGGCATCAGCATCCAGGGTACTGCACCAGTTCCTGGATGCCATGTCAGCACATGTTGGTGATCATGTATATTTCCCCAATTCCCGTGAGGTATTGGCCAGCAATATGCGTCTCTTCCAGCAAATAGCAGGATACCCTGAGGTTGTGAGTGCAATAGACTCCACGCATATATACATCAAAGCACCAGCTGGTGAGCAGGGTAGGACCTACATTAACCGCAAGGGCTTCCCCTCCATCAACTGCCAGGTCGTGTGTGATGCCCAGGGCATAATAATGAATGTGTGTGCTGGCTGCCCTGGAAGCTACCATGATTCCCATATCTGGCATCTGACGCAGCTGTACCAGACATTTGCCAATGGGGACATCCCACATGGTCACTTAGTGGGGGATGCTGGCTATGCACTGGAGCTATGGCTGATGACACCCATCAGAAATGCACACACACCTGAACAGGAACGCCATAATGAGGCACACGCACAAACACGAAATGTAATTGAGCGTGTGTTTGGGTTGCTCAAGTCACGGTTCCGGTGCCTGGACACATCTGGTGGAGCCTTGCAATACTCACCAACTACATGTACCCAAATTGTCATGGTATGTGCTATGCTACATAATATGATTCTGCGAAAACAGCTGCAGCAGGACCAGCATAGGCCTTGGCCAAACAGCCCCCCACCAGTGCCAAGGACATCACAGGCAGAGTGTGACTTGGAGGAGGAACAACCTGAGCCTGCCCCAGTAGGAAGAAGGAGGCATGCCCAGTATGCCTTGGCCTTGGCAAAGAGGCAACACATAGCACATACACTGACTCAGTAGGAACCCTGGAAATGATACCTCTCTCTGATTCGCACATATAGTAAAAGGGATGCCTAACTTGACACTACCTGTTTCCAAACATGTATAGGAAGTGCAGTATGTGCATCTAACATAGGCAGCCCTGCAGCACCACCTGAGGCATGATTGCCATGTGTTAAGCAATGTAAGGTAGTGCTAAACAGCATTTACCACCATGTAGTATATGCAAACTTGATGACCTTGAGTATCATCCTACCCTCACCAAACATCAGGCCACAATATGAAGACAAGATGATCAATTACAATTGGCTTAAGTATTGGTGTCAGTGAAAGGGGATACAATGCCTGTTAGCCTGGGATGACATGCTCGACAAGACATGATGCTTCTCTAGGGATGGATTTCACCTATCACCTGTGGCCTTTTGGATATTGCCAAAGGCTCTTGTCACCCCCATAGTGCCTTTTTTAGGTAAGGCTCAAAACACAAACCCACCTCCATAGGTATCACAAGGGATAAGAAACTATAAGTAATGCTACTCTATGCCAGAAGTCTAAACTGCAAGATGCATGCACTCCAAACTCTCCTCAGCATGGAGAATGTTGATATCTGTGCAGTAACATAAACCTGGTTCAAGGCTCCCAAGAGCACCCTAGCATTAACAGGTTACACCTCATACCATGCTTTACAGCTGCAAAACATGGAACAAACTACAAAAGGAGGGTGAGTATCAATATATTTTTCAAAGATACCCACACCCCTAGGTTGGTGGCACCGCATGAAGCATCATAGACTATCCATGTGCAACTAACAGTGGCTAAAACCGCCTTCCAGTTCATAGCCTGCTACAGACCACCCTCCTAAACCCAGGAACCATACTTGGCCGACTGTAGAACACATGAAAATATGAAGGTCTCCCCAAACACCATTATATTGTGTGACTTCAACTACCCAAACATAGACTGGGAGCATTACCCTAGCCCCAACACCCTAGCCCAAAGGTTCTCAGAATTTATAAACCAAAATGCTATGGAACAACTTGCTACCACTCCCACAACAGGGGAAAACATACTGGACCTGATCATCACCAACATGGGGACTCTATGCCTAAGACCAGAAGTGTATCCCTCACTGGTAAGATCAGACCAGAGAGTAATATCACTGGATATTCACATCCCGATCCCAGCCCATGGCCAGAAAAACAGTGAACAGTGAAAATTATTCATGAAAGCAAATGTCACACTCCTCAAAACTGAGGTAGAATCCTTCACAGCCCCTGTGCCCGTGGAAAATATGGCCCAGACCTCATAACCCTTTATAAACGCATTCTATGAACACCTTCAGAAATGCATGGATCATGCAATCCCAAATAAAACCAAGACCCAATCCTCCAAAGCCAGGCATCCTGTCCGGTGGACCCCAGCCATAAACAAACCATACAATACAAGGAGGAAGATACTATATGATAGATCAAAATCCCAAAAAGGGAAGGCATCTCTGATCAGTATTATTGAAAAACTACGGCCACACATAAGATTGTCTAAGGCCATCTTTGAGATAAAAATTGTACAGGACACCAAGGATAATCACAAGGCATTCTTTACTTATGGTAGGAACCTGTGTGGGAATCCCCAGATTTGCTCAGAAGTAGTCCAAAATGACAAAAAATACACCAAACCCACAGACATTGCCAACATCTGAGATGACAGGTTCAGTGCAAACTTCTCCCCCCACTCCCCACCAAAAGGGCCAATATCTATCCCAGCAGAATGCTGGCCCCCTGACATCGCAGATGCTCAGGTAACAGCCAGCCTCTCCAAAGCAAAACACACAGCATCAATGGGACCAGACGGTGTCCTGGGCTGTCTCCAACATGAACCCCAAGAAGAATTGAACGCAAACATAAAACCACTGTTCAATCTCAGCCTTACCATAGGATATGTACCCAAAGAGCAGTGTACAGCAACAATGGTCCCTCTCCACAAAGGTGGTGCCTCAATGGATACTGCAAACTATCACCCCAGAAGCCTGACTAGCTTGGTCTGCAAAGCTATGGAAAGGATCATCATGGACCTCAGAAATAAACATATTGGGGACCTACAGACACTGGATCCTACCCAGTTTGGCTTTGTTAAGGGCAGATCCTGCCTCTTAAACCTGGTTGAGCCATTTGAAACAGTCACCAAGGCCATTGACGAGGGGAAGGTGGTCCACACAGCCTACCTGGACCTTGCAAAAGCCTTCCATACAGTACCCCACTTGGTCATCATAGATAAGATCACCAACTTCAATATAAACCCCTATGTCACTAGATGGGTTGCAAACTGGCTCAAGGACAAAACCCACATGTCAGACCCCAAACCAGCTACAAGTGGCATCCCACAAGGCTCAGTCCTGGGACCTCCCTTGTTTGGTATATATTTCTCAGAGGTACAGGCCAACACAGAAGGACTGTTGGTGAACAAGTTTGCAGATGACTGCAAACTGGGCACCATAATCGACCCTCCAGCTGACACAAGCATCCTACAAAAGGGCCTCGTAGAAACAGACAACTGGTGCCAGAGCCATGTCCTCAAGCTAAACACAAAACAGTGTATAGTCCTCCCCTTTGTCAAAAACTAAGTGCCCACAAATTACCACATAGGTGGTAACTCATTAAGTATGGAAGAAGTGATAAGGGACCTGGGGACTCAAGCTGATAGCAATCTCTCATTTGATAACCACGTGGCCAAAGTGTTTAGAAAAACATTTCATATAGCCCACCTAATCATGAAGGTATTCACATCTACATCAGGGGAGGTCATCGTGCCTCTTAAGTCATCCCTCATCAGGCCCATAATTGAGTACAATGCCCCTTGTGGGTGTACCTTATCAGACACCTGCAGCAGCTGGAAAGACCACAAAAGTACCTCACCAGGAGGATCAAAGGGCTCAAACACATGCCATTCGCTGCCTGGTTAAAGAAACTGCAGCTCCACTCAGTGGCATACCACCTGCCCAGAGGCAATCTGTGTCTGATCTATAAAGCCATGTCCAACCTGGAATCAATGGACATGCTGCACCTCGGAAAATCAGAATCCCATCAAGCTACGCGCTCAAGAGACCTGAACCTCAGGACTGAAATAAATAGGACATGCTGGAGTGACAGATTCATAACCCAGAGGCTCCCTCACTCTTGAGTAAACCCCCACTCCAGGTTAGCCAGAGTCCCTCATTGACTCTCTTCAAGAGGAATCTTGATGAGTGGATGGGAGATTGTAGGTTTACCCTGGGTATCACTTCTATGTCACTGTTAGACAGAGGCACAGTATACTAACCTTGAAAAATGTCATGGCAAACTCCACTTAAAATGTGTGTTGAAAGCCAAACACACTCTGGCTAGGATTATAAATGCCCTAGGGCAGATAGCCTAGTATGAACCTATGAACAGAATCATACACACCAACTAGTACAACTGTGGTCAATGTGAAGTAATGTTTGGCAATGTCCACCCAAGTTGGTGAATACACAGCAATATCGGACAAGCCTGGTTTAAGTAGGCCATAGCTGAACAAAATGCAACATGCTCATAGTTGCCCAACTGGCCCTTAACCAGTCGTCTGATCTGCTCAGTATGAACATTTAAAGCAGTGATGGGACTCAAACTCATGATATTGTGCACCATAGTGAAAGTACTGAACCACTACACCATGACAGTATTGCAGTGTTCGGCCAGTATGATAGAATGTTGCCAAGTTTTTGCAAACTATCACATGGAAACCCTGCAGGCACAGCATAATCCCTGTTGAGTTATGACACAAAGGAGTCTGGCAGTAAGAACACAACATGACTTCCAACACACACAGTATAAATGTCAATACTGGTCATGTTCACACACAACCAGAAATGTAGTGGACTCCAGATCACAACATATGGAAAGGTCACACTGGGCATGCTCACACACACGGATAAATGAGACATATGTCAGGCAACAAACCATGGAAAGCCTGAACTGGGCATGCTCACACACTTAGGCCATGTCTGAGTATAGCAGTCAGTCACACATATCTGGCAGTTGTATGTGTTAAGCCAGGAACCTCCCATGATACAGCAATCTGCCCTGTGCACACAGTTAAATGACAACAGACACATATATTAATATACTGGAACCCTGTCATGATCAAACATGTTACGCAGATACACAAGTTGTTCATAGAAACTGGGAAAGCTATGGCAATAAAGACCTGCAAACAGTAGCAGCAACAAATATTGTGCATCCCGAACATAAACATAGGTGCAGAGGTCAATACTAGGCTGTCTGCCCTAGGGAATTCATAAGCCTAGGCAGAGTGTATTTGGTGTCCACCTCCCCAGTAGAGTAGCTTACTGTGCCTCTGTAAAGTAGGTCACAGAAGGCACCCTTTAAGGCTAGTTTGCTGTGCCTCTGTCAAGCAGGGACACAGTGGAGATCCCAGGAGTGAATTTGCAATTTCCCATCCATGTGGCTGTATTTCGCTGGAAGAGGGTTGGCGAGGGGCTATGTCTAACTTTAATTGGGATTCAATTCCAGAGTGAGGGGAGCCTCTGGGTAATGAATCTGTCCCTGCAGCATGTCCTATTTATTTTTGTGCTGAGGTTTAAGTCCCTGGAGTGTGTAGCTCTAAGGGTCTTGCATGTTATGAGGTAGAGCATTTCCATTACTTCTGGGTTTGAAATGGCTGCATACGTCAGGCATAGATCACCTCTGAGTAGGCATTAAGCAACTGAGTAGAGCTGGAGATCCTTTAGTTGAGCTGCATAGGACATCTGTGTGTAGCCCATGATCCTCTTGGGGAGGTACTGTTGTGTTCACTGTAGTTGCCGCAGGTGTTGGGTAAGGTACACCCCAAAAGGGGCATTGTAGTTAAACATGGGCCTGATGAGTGACTAGTAGAGGGCCACAATGACCTCCTATGATCTACATGCAAACACCCATGTGATAAGGAGGGCTATATAAAGGTCTTTGCAATGACTCTGTCAATGTGATTAGCAAAGGAGAGGTTATGATCTATGTGGGTCTGTGGGATATTGCTCTGTTATGTAGTAGCTTCCTCCTTCTGTTGTACAGCTTATATATGGCTGGGGTCAACCAGACAGGTCTCCTGTTTTTGAGGAGTCATGGTTTTATTTGGGATAGCATAATCAATGCATACCTGCAGGTGCTCATACAATGTGTTTGTAAAGGATTCTGCAGATTGGGCTGTATTATCCTCCAGCACGGGGCCTTTGAAGTATTCCACCCCAGTCTTCACAAGTGCAAAGTCTGCTTTTGAGAAATTCTTTAGTGATTTCCTTGGCTGGGGGTAGGGACGGGATATGGATGTCCAGGGAAAGTTGTTTATGGTCTGATCTTAACAATGATGGTTCTATCTCTGGTGTGGAACACAGAGTCCCCATGTTGGTGATGATCAGGTCCAATATGTATTCCCCCTTGTGGGTGTGGTGACTGGTTGCGTCATAGCACATGGATTCACAAATTGTAGTGGCTGTAGGGTGATGTTGTTGAGGGCCTGAGTAGTATCCCCAGTCAATATTTGTGTACCTGAAGTCAACCACTATAATGGTGTGTGTGAAGAACTGCGTATCCTACACTGTTCCCAGGAAAGCCAAGTGTGGTTACTGGGTATGGGGGGGGGGTCTGAACTACACACCAAACCAAAAGGCAGTTTTGCACAATGGTAGTTGTATATGTATGGCCTGTCATGATTAGTGCAGTGGTACCAACCCAGAGGTGTGTGTATCTGTGATGTATATGGATACACCCCCTACTTGTGTTGTGTGTTACAAGTCCTGTGGTCACAAAGCATGCTATAGAACAGAACCTGGCAGTGCCAGTGTGTATATGTGACCCTAAACTAGGCATCTGTTAATGCACAGATATTGTTATCCCCCATACTGAGGGATAGTTAAAGATGTACATTCTTCTTTGGAAAGACTGATGATGTCAGCACCCTATAAATACAGCAGGAGAAGGGAAATCATCCAGTAATGCGAATAGTGCACTGTGCTAATGCGTCTTTCTCAAGTATCATAACATAGTTAAGTAGGGGTTTGAATCTTGCAAATGCTTTGTATGTATGCAATTCTCTGTGAAAGAAATGGCCTTTTTGAAGACTGGGATAACACACTAAAAGATGTACATTCCTCTTTGGAAAGACTGATGATGTCAGCACCCTATAAATATAGCAGGAGAAGGGGCCTCATCCAGTAATATGAATAGCGCACTGTGCTAATGTGTCTCTCTCAAGTATCATAACATAGTTAAGTAGGGGTTTGAATCCTACAAATGCCATGTGTGTGTTTGCCACACAGTTTGTCAATATGCTGTGTGTTTTGCTTTTATTATTGTATGACATATTATTATAACAGTAATTTCAATGCACATATCAGGTATGTGTGTGCCACATACAGATATGTACCTGTGACCTTTAATAGTTCCTATGTGTGAAGCCTGCCCCATATGAATACAGTTGTTACCTTTGCCAGCATGTGCCGCAGCTTACCAGACTTTAGGCCATACATGTATGTTGGTGACAATGCAGGCTACTGCAGTGATCTGTGTCCTAGGCCAACTATGTGACATACACCCATGAAAGCTTTGATAGATTAATGTGGGTGAGGGTTCATGTCTGGAGTATATGTCAGACATGTTAAAACACACCAAAGTCTGTGAGTGATGGACACCCAGTGTAGGTGTATGGCAACTGTTGCCGATATGCATACAGACACCTTCTTGCTTAGGTGATACACCGAGGGACTGCAGAATACCTTTGGAAATGTGAATATCACAGGAAAGACAAGATAACACTTTTCCACATGTATACACCATTACCCGTTCTACATGATGGGTGCTACCACCTACATGGTACTGTTGGAATACTATGTTAACTACATGCCGATGCCAATGCCACAGTTGTGTTACAGCAATACAGCATGGCTTGGATAACAGGTATCTGTCCGTATGATACCCTTGTGGTGGTTAGGTGTGTCATGTGTAGAATGCATTGTAGGCCACTGTATGTATTTGCAGTCGTAGATGGACATATCCGTAGTGTGTTGGTATGTACGTGAGACTGCTATATGCCAAAGAGTATTGTTCCCAGGGATGTGTGGGGTTCAGTAAGAATGGCTACTGGTATAGTGTAGTACTGCAAGGATATCACTGACACCTGGTTCCTACATCTGTGTATCAGTTGAGGAGACACCATGTAATGACCACTGAATGTCAGGCTATGTAAGCTGTGTATACTACCAGAATGCAGACCATTGACATTTTTAAACCGTATCACCCACAGAATACTGTCAAACCATGTCATGTTCCATGCTAACCATGTTCACAAATGTACACCTGCAACTCAGTGCTGCAAACATCACACATGTACTGGTCCACCCCCAATACATGCAGGCACAGGTACACACAACAGCCATGTGGCACATGTGCAGACAGTACACTTTGGGAATTAACACTGGTGTATACAAAACTGCAATGACAAACATAGGTAATGCATCATGCATGCTCGAATATACCCACGACAATATCATTACACTGTACTGTTAACAACATGATAATATTACTACAGTGCTATGTAGTCACCCTGTGCATCAGCACCATGCTACCTTGTTCCTGCATCAGTGTTACAGATGGCAGGAGGTGGCACAGTTTCATCATATGCACAGGGTGTGTACTTGGTTTGCCAGAGTCTGCCACTGACACATCCAATTGACATGTATTTGTGTGTTAGTGAGGGACAACAGTACAACATGGGGCAATGTTGCTGCAATGTGTGTGTGTATGTGTTAGCCCTAGGTGTTAGCATTATGTGTGTGTGTATGCATGCACATAGTTCCACCACGTGGCTGCCATATACAGGTGTTTGTGGACAGCCACAGACTGTACCTGCCAGGTCATACAGATCACTGTCTCTGGCCACAGACACGGTACCTGCGCCTGGCAGGGGTGCTACAGACAGTATCAGGTACTAAGCCAGACTGGGTACTGTCATCAGAAGCAGTGGGTTGTTGACTGGACACATGTCCCTGCTGGGACTGTCCAGAGCCATGTGCACGTGGTCTTCTCGGACGGTCTAATGACAGCACAGACCCAGCATTGCTGGGGCTGGGGCTGGTACTGGCACTATGGGAGCAGCTGCAGGTTTGTTGTCATCTGCAACGACTGCTAGCTGATAATGTTGCTGGCATACGTCCACGTCTACGCCTCAACCGTCCTGCATTGTCCTGGCTCCTGGACGTGTAGTTGTGGAAGAGATCTAATGTGTCCCCCCAACGTCTATCAATGACCTCGCTGATGTTACGGATGGCAGAAGCAACATCACACATAGTGTCATTCATAGTGGTATGATGTGCTCTAAGCTCCCTCAGACCCTGTCTGGTGTACCATTCCATACATGCCTGTGCCTGCATTACAGCCCAGAACATAGCTGAGGTTGAAAGACCTCTGTGGGCACGTCTGACAGGGGCAGTACGACCACGGATGCTCCCACAAGAACCCCTGGACATCTGCCTGTGTGGTACCATGTCAGGAATCTGGCCATGGCTGCTGTGAGGGGATGCATGTGCCAATGATACCACACTACCCTGGTCAATGCCCACTGTATGCTGTCCCTCAGCTTAAGGACATTGGTGACAATGGATGTATCGGCAGGATGACTGTGCGCATTGATGGGGTTGACTGCTGTGTAGTGTCAATTGGCTGACCAACGACAGACCCTGTCACACCTCCCTGTGCCATCACACATGTATCATCATAATCACTATCCCCAGCAGTGGCTTCAGGTTCCCTGCTGCACTCCACCAGAGCAACATCAGAACCTGTGAGAGGAAGATAGGAAACACAGTTTACAAATGTGTACATGATATTAGCACACAGGCGCACATGCACACAGGCGCACATGCACACATGCGCACAGGCTCACATGCACACAGGTGCACATGCACACAGGCACACATGCACACAGGCGCACATGCACACATGCACACAGGCGCACATGCACACAGGCACACAGGCACACATGCACACATGCACACAGGCGCACATGCACACAGGCGCACAAGCACACAGGCACACAAGCACACAGGCACACAGGCACACAAGCACACTCCTCAGTACAGCAGATACAAACACAGACACACCTGCAATCCAACACATACACAATACTGTTTTAGGGTGGATGACAGTATCACAAGGAAAAACATCACTGCACACGTGTCAGCATGCAGATTATGTGTTGCACAGGAACATGCAGTGCAAGTGTAGACATCCCTTGTTAATAACAGTATACGTGTACTTGATGCTTGTGTGTAGTTGTTCAGTGATTGTCTCCACCCTGGGACACAATGTGTACAAGGACATAACAATGTTGTGCAAGTGTTACAAGCTCTGGGTGCATATTTTGCACACACACACACACACACACACACACACACACACACACACACACAACACATGACGGTGCTATGCAATGACTGCTATGTGTACTTTTGTGGTCGGCGGAACTGGATGTGGTGTAGCAACGTGAGCCATGATCAACATGCTTCTTGTGGTCAGTCAACAATAATAATGTGTGCCAGACAGGCAGCTAGCATGCTGTACCTGACGTGCAGTAACATGACTACATCCACAATTACACAGCCACTTGTTACATGGGTTTGTAAGGTGGCCAATATTGAGCATTACCTAATATGAATGTATTATTTGTTCAAGATTGTTGCACAAAGACATGATAGGCCTCTACCCCTCAGGTATATTATATGTGTTGTGTAGATGATAAGTGGGATACTGAAGGGTGGCCATACAGCAGGTGTCATAATTGGACATGTGTAGTAGGCTAAGGTGTAGTGTGTATGCCAAACATGTGTGTATTGTGTACATGTGTATCAGGTATGCCTATACAATGTCCAGTACTGTGTTGCCACACATGTGTGTCATGCTCTGTGTATTGCATGTGAGTGAGGCAGCTATTGAGAATAATGGGATATGCATTGTCTCACAACAAACATGCACAGCATGCATTATGCGTAGGTGTGTTACATGTGCACAGACTACACCTCCATATGACATGCACATGTCATTAGCAATAGTATTGTTATTACACACTCACCAGCATGGATTGACTGCCTTGCTGTCACTCCAGAGGGACCTGCAAAAATATGGCAGTGATTGCCAGTGGCCACAACTGTGCCATTGATACTGTGAGTATGATAAAGTACAGTAGTACAACAGGTGGCTTTCACAGGTGTACAGATTATGCTCAGAATATCAATCTTGCAGAAGAATAGGCAGGTTAACAGCTAAACAAACAGTACACATCTCACACATGCATAAACTACCAGTACAGAGAACAATCAACTACAGATATGGCATGTTACCTGCACACTCCATTTCAACATGCTGGGTGGCTCCGGCCTCCATGATGACACATGTTTGTGGATGTTGCTGTTGTTGGCCTGGAGCCACAACACTTAGGAGGTGCTCCTCCACACTGGTGAGGGGGGGTGGATAGGTACCCCACCGCCTGTGGCAAGCTGTTGTCTGTGGATATTAGACACACACTGGCGGACATGTCTAATTAAATCACTGCAGTGATGGCGTACCTGCTCATATGTCTGGTTATGCATGCCTATGTCATTTACCCGATGGACAAGATCTTGCCACAGTGCAGCCCTCTCATGGTGGTTCTGGCTGGTCCTGGAAAACAGCACACAGTAATTCTGCACCAGGCTCTGGTGGATCTCCTGATCCTCTGCTGCTGTATAAGGTGGGTTTCGCTGATGCACCATCACCCTGGAAGGAAAAGAAAAATATGTGAGCAAGTCATGTGGCACACTTAATATTCTAATGTACTGATATCACTTAACTGCCATATATAGCATCTGTCTATCAGGGGATGCACATGTTCGATACCACATATCAGTGCTCAGCCCACAACTGTCTGACAGTGCCTGCCACACTCCATACAACAAACTAGTATACACAAGCACTGGCACACTGTGAGGATACAATGCACAACCTCACACTGGGGGTATGTATCAAGCTAATGGATGAAGAATATTGTCATCCCGTGCAATGAATGCAATGCACATTTACAGTTTCAACGGTAATCCACCCTAGTCTTTGATGCCATACCCCTACCTGACATATGTGCACAGTTGCTACTATAGCCAGCATACTGCTGTCACAGAGTATACATGCTGCCAGGTACACACACATACCCTGTAACACACATGTGATTGTGGCCATAGTACAGGCATCATTACACACACATTACACATACATACAACACACAAATGTATGACAACACAGATGAGCATTAACTGTGTACCTTATAGTACTGTGTGCCCCTACTTACAGATACCTATGCATGAGGTATGTAATCTGTGCAGACTACAGGAAACACACCAGACAGTGTTACCAGGGAATGTGAACATACACCATACTGTAGTGTTTAGGCCTACTACATCAGGTAGTACAACAGTTCACATGTGAGCTGGATTCAACAGCAGTACCACTTACTGAGCATACATGTATTGCTTCTGCCTACGATGGGACACCGCAGTCATACACAGGGAAGTACGGCACAACATATGCCAATCTACTATGTTTGCATCCTGATAACTGACACATCTTTCTCTGGCCTCACACCAAGGACACCAACTACCATGACAGACACAAACTCACACTAAACTATCACACCTTTACAGACCTTGCACACAATCGGTGTCACACTCATTCAACATCACATAGCTGGTATTGCACTGAGTACATGTGTGTGTGCATTGTGTCATAGGTAGGTACTATGTTATTGGCCCTGGGCCTAGGGCAGCCTAGCCATATGCTACCCTGCCCTTTGGGACACATGTAATGTGATTTTACTTGCTCCTGTGAAACAGTTACACAGAGGTGACTCACAGGGCATATTACCTATCTCCATAACATTCATCAGGGGTATGTATGACATCTACTAACCTCTGTGTAGGAAGTATGCAAGGCACTCTAGCTGTGGTTTTGAGAGTCAGTCTGCATAGGGAATGTGTTTGAGGGCATTATCAGTCTTTGTTAGGTATGTCTGTGGCCTTTCCATTTGCTGTAGTTCTCATGGGAGGTACATACTGCATACGACAATGTGAGGTGTAGAGGGGTACACTGACTTACATTTTCCTAGCTGACACACCTTTTGTGATGACACGTACCATGTACAGGGATTACAAGACTAGTGTGCCACTGTAGATATCAAAGGGGAGGCTATTGTACACCTGTGTCCCATGTTCCCTTCTGACACCTCCAGTGGTAGGCAGGCAACCACCTATGTGGTAGTTAGTGGGTAACTTGTTTTGGAGTGGGGTATGGTACTGCAGTATCAACACTGGTGTTCAGTCCATGCCTTGGTCACCAGGCACCTGTTGCAGTACATCTGCCCCCATGTCCCCCTCTCTCACTCTCTATATATATATATATATATATATATATATATACATATACATTTACACATAAATATATATATATATATATATATATATATATATATATATATATATATATATATATATATATATATATATATATATATATATATATATATATATATATATATATACCACTATATATAACCATATATAAATATATATATATATATATATATATATATATATATATATGTAGATAAATAAATATATATATGGATAGATATATATATATATATATATATATATATATGTATATATATATATATATATATATATATATATATATATATATATATATGCACACACACACTTCTAAACATCCATTGCTGTACATATACATGCACATGTAGGCACATAGACTGCCCACCTTTCATGGTGGGAATATCACTTCTGAAACAGTTGTGAAACATACCATTCTGTAATGATATTGCACAGTGTTGTGAATAATGCATTATGCTGTCCTCAGGCTGTATAGCTGTAGCAGGCCTCACTGGCTCGGTCCCACAGAAGTTCACCACCACATGACATATACCTGCACTGCATGCTGTTTTCAATGCCACACACTACAACCTACATTGATATGTGCACATAGCAACCTTCAACTACACATGTATGTCCAGCCTTCACTAACAGTTGCAGTATGTCCCTTGCCCTATGCACATCTACATATACATATAGATACAGACTGCTAACACATATGGAGGGTTCACAGTATGCAGATTATTAGATTATGTAGTTTACATGACCTTTGTCTCTGACAGCTTTTTTCTGCTGGCTTGCTGGCTTGCTGGCTGGCTTGCTTTTTATTTTTTATTTTTTTTGGTCTCCGTCTCTCTCTCTCTCTCTCTCTCTCCCTCCAGTTGCTGCAATGATATTATTGCGTGTGTGGACTGGCAGTACAGGCTGCTTTTGTACATATCTACACATGTGCATGTGATGGCCTCTGCACCAGTTGGTGGCCAGCATTTAGTAATTGCATGCAGCCTGCTGTGTGGTAATTGCAGTTCTCACTGTGATTTCAGGACACTGCTATAAAATGATAGGTTAGGTAGGCATAGGCCTTTCAGTTTTGCAAGGTGGAGACCATGCTGGTTTGCTGTGGACACTGTTGTGTGAGTCAGAAGGTTGGTATATCTCTCATATCTAATGCTGTGTTGTAGCCACTGAAATGCATGTTGTACTGAAACCTGACTGTTGCTTCTTCCAGTTCACTCTTCTCAGTGTGTATGTTAACTCACACCTGCTGATGCTAACACTGTTTACATGGGAGTATGTACTTACCTGTGGGATTTGAGGATTAACTGGCATACCACAGTAGTTCTTGCAATGTGTTGCTATGGCTTTTGTATTTTCACTTTACATTCACTCATTGAATGCCTGATATTTGTCTTTACTGGAATGTGTTGCTATGGCTTTCCTATTTTCCATTTACATTTACTCCTTGTAATGCATGATATATTTCTTTCAGCACTAAGTTCTTATATGTTTGCTGTGGCTTGGTGGCACTTCATGCAGTCTGGTGAGCCCAAGGTCTGGGGTTTGACACTTACAGGGGTATTTTATTTTGCTGCTGAGCAGTACTAGGGCCTTGTCATACAGAGTGAATAAGGCACTTTTAAACAGTTGTAAGCAGGAAGCAGGAAGTCAGTGGGGACACCAGCTAGGGATGTGCAGGCTGGGTGTACGGAAGGTCCATAGCTGCACATTTCTTTAACTGCAATAGCTGTACATATGTTTGACATTTGCTGTGACATTTGAAACCTTCCACCCTTGAGAGAGGGGTGAGAACAACTAAGTATATTGTACAAACAATTATGGATATCAGGCACATGCAGTACTTGTGAGCTGCTATACTGCCATTAGTATGTTAGATGGCTACATCCTTTGATATTTCTATGTTGTACTCCTACATAAGGGCATGCTTGTGGAAGTAATTCTACAGCTATTTGCAGAGTATGTAACAGCAGGCAGGCTGATATGCCTGTGTGTTTCTGACACTTGCAGGCCTCAGATACTCTCAGGTGTATATTTGACCAGCCTCAGGGAAAGGTACATATCAGTGGGATACACCCGTGATATATTTCAGATATTCTGCAGTTGTGACTGTGGGGTATTTTGAGCATATGTATTACTACACCATTTCTGACATGCAAGTAGTGTCTACTTTAACTTATTGACAGTTACCATTATGTGGGATTCCCCACCTTTCTGCCTACTGTTAGTACATTTCACAGGGAGTCAGTGGGACACAGGTAACAGTTGTTTGCAAATCAGGGACATCCCTGTAAATCAGTCACAGTTTGGAGGTCTGGCCTCTTACCTATTCAAATATGGCAGTGTTTATCCTGCTCTGATACTGTGTGGGGTTTGTAAGGTGCTACTCTAACATTATTACCTACTAGCATGGCTGTTTCTCTTCTCACACTAATGTACTGCAATTCCACAAGAATTGCCAGTAAAGATACACAGAACAAGCTTTGTGTAATGGCCTCCCTATTTTCCCTTTACATTCACTCCTTGTATTTCATGATATATTACTTTCAGCACCAAGTTCTTGTATATCTGCTGTGGCTCAGTGGTAATTCATGCAGACTAGTGTTTCTGGGGTTCGAGACTGACAGGGCTATTTTATTTTACTGATGAGCAGACTACAGGCCTTGTCATACAGAGTGACTAAGCCACTTTTAAGCAGTTGTAAGCGGGTTTGCGTGCATTTGCGTGATGCTTAGCTAAGCGCACACCCGCTGACTACTGCTTAAAAGTGCTTACTCCCGCTAACACCCGTGCTAATTTCTTTTAAAGAAAAGAAAATGGGAAAATAGGAAAGTGGTGAAAAATGGGGCACAAAGAGGGAAAGACAGTAGGGAAACCAGCTCGGGATGTGCAGGATGGGTGTAGGGAAGGTCCGTAGCTGCCCATTTCTTTATCAGCAACAGCTGTGCATATGTTTGAAATTTGGTGTGAAATTTGAAACCTTCCACCCCTGAGAGAGGGGTGAGGACAACAAAATATGTTGTACTGCCAATTGAATTATCAGTTTACACGTCCAGCGGACATGTGTGCGAATTGGGCAGCTATGTATGGGGCGTAATTTTTTTGTGGGAACAGAGTGCCCTTTTTTTATTTTTTTTTTCAGGTGAGAGTGGAATGTGGGGTACAGGAAGTAAGTATATTTGGGGAGGTAGGTTGGGGAGGTTAACAGACAAGACAAACAAGACGCATACAGGGGCAGAGTATGACACATGTTGGGGGTAAACACAATTGACGGGGATGGATATTTGGATATCGCGAGCCCATGAGCCCACAGATGGCAACAGTGGAACTGAGATCCCCACCCATGGGCAGTTACCACTGCACCTTCACAGCCCAGGCCAGGGCTGTGCTGGGGGCTGGATAGGATGGGCAGGCACACCCGTGAGTTGCGCCACTCTCGCCTCGAGCTGGCATAGGAGATCAGTCACAGAACGCCTGATCTCACTACGCACCACAAACCGGACCTTATGGAGGGTGAGTGAGGCTCTCCTCCGGCCATGCTCGCAGAGGGGGGACGAGCCCCATCCCTTGCAGCGCTTCCACCCGAAGGTGGCACATGGCCACCGGAGGAGGAGGTCCCGGCCTGGGCACTGGTGCCAGGTGCACTCGCCAGCTGAGGTGGGAGAGGTGGGTCCACTGGAACCCACCTTCCCTGTTGTCCTATGTTTAGCAGTATTTTATGGCATTTTGGGTTAGTAACAAACAACACCATTCAAAATTAGTTGTAGCAGCATGCATCAGTATTCCCATTAACCAAACACCCATGAATTCCAAACATTGAGCAGCAAGCATAACACATGCATATTTAGAACAACAGTGCACATTCCAACAGCATGCAGGGTTGATTGGTGGCAACAGGCCATCAGGTTTGGATATGTGAACAGGGCACATTCATCAACGTACATGCAGATATGTATGAACCAACAGGACAAATGTCCATGGGAATTAATTGTGAATACACATACCCAGTTTGGTGTGGAATGGCATAATTTGTGAAAATAGGGTAGGGTGGAGAAATATTACATTAACAACTTACACTACCTATACATATACTGTACATTCCTAGTAGATGCATATATATATCCCCTACATGTATTAGTACAGTTTCCTGTATGTAACCTTAGGAATGTTGGTGATGGGGATGTTACTGTTACATTAATATACATTCCATTTTTATTCATATATGTTCATATCTGGCTGTGTTCAGGTACAGCATCCTGCTACATTTGATTTATATGGGTCTAGACAACTGTGGATGTTCAGCATTTCATACAACCATACTATCTCCATAATGCAAGGGTACAGCAACATATCCAAATTGTGGGATGGACACGGTCCAGGTTCTGTACTTTATTTAAGACATTACACTCTTTGGTTGTGGCTGTCTCATTCATTTCATTATGTAGTGACTGCAGTATACCTTTATTCCAGACTTATTACAGCTTTCTTAGTAGCTTCAAACTGTCTTTTTCACACTCTCTCACTTATTTTATATTTACATTTCAAAATGGTACTTAATTCTAGGCTTTATTAACAATTATTACTGGGTTACAACAATCCTTTCCAGCTGACTCACTTATTTCATATGGCAGAATTTACAAGGATGTATTCGACACTTTTCTATCCTTTCTTGATTGATTACCACTCATTTTCAGGCTGAAGCAGTTATCTGATATTACAATACAGGTGGAAACTCTATTTGAGACGTGTTTAATCTTTATTACTGGATTGCAATACACTCTTTTCCAGGCTGCATCACTTATCTAATCTTACAATACTAGCAGAATCTTTATTCTAGGCTTATTTCACCTTTATTACTGGGTTACAACACTGAACTCTTTTACAATCTGTCTCACTTATATTCTATAACAATACCAGCTAAATAATTACTAACCTGCCTGGTAGCGCAACCTCAGCAGCCTATCAGCATAGGCTCGCCGATTCATGGAATGAACACCTGCAGCTGTAATATAAATGAAGGAATATTGGAACATACCTCTCCATACTATAGGCTAGGATAGCATTTCTTACATACGTAATTACATGGATACTTACTCAGTAGTGGGGCATTGGGCATTTGGCGGGCCTCCTGGATCCAACAGTTCAGTTGGTCCTCCTTACGTCGCTTCAGGTCCACATGATGGTGATGGACCTGTTCACCAGTCCTCGGAATGCCTGTGACACTAGTGAGATCATGTGCCAACCGGTTCCACGCCTCTGCCTTATACGCTCCCCATTGAACCTGGCCCTGCATGAGTTGTGCTTCATGATCATGGACTAGGAGCCCAACCATATATTTTGACTCCTCAACACCCCACCTTTGTGCTCTAAAGCAATTTCCCTCTCTTGCACCTGCCATCCTGACTGCAAATGGGTACCACAATCAGTTATGGTGTGTATTCCCACCTATGGGGCTTATATATGCCGGTTTTCCCGCACTTATCTGTGATTGGCCATTTTGGATATTTATCAGCTTAAAGCAAATCTGCTTTGTCATGGTTCTATTTTCATTCATTCCTATATACATGCTAATACTGTATTTCTCAGTGCAACTGTCATGGCTTAGTGGTTCAGTACTTTGACTATGGTGCACAGTATCCCGGGTTCGACCCTTGGCATTGCTTTTTTTATTTTACTACTGTCTAGATAGGCTAGGAGGTGTGTCTGTGTAAAGGCGGCTTTGATACAGCTTGCCCAATGTTGCCCGCCGGTAAGCTGGTTGGCACGCTGCGCAGCTCCGCACAAACGGCTTCCGCTGGGTAACGCATTATTTAGCTATGAGCACTCATATTACGCTGGGTGAAGCGCTGCTGAGCTACGGGCACTCATATTAAGCTTGTTAAAGCGCTGCTCACCTCCGGCCACTCATATGCAGTTGTTAAAGCTCTGCTCACCTACGGGCACTCATATGCAGCTTGTTAAAGTGCTGCTCACCTACAGGCACTCATATTCAGCTTGCTAAAGCGTTGCTCAGCTATGGGCAATTATAATCCTTTTTTTATAAATTATTCTGTCGGATTTCTTCACAAATACATGGCCCATTTCATTACATTTTACTTAAATTATATATATATATATATATATATATATATATAGATGTCAGGGGATTGTTTCATACTTATTTAAATAAAAATGGTGAATGATGTTGTGGAGGCTCGAACCGTGACTACCTCCTCTTTTGCCAACGTCTCTGCTGCTACGCTATTGCTACTTGGCTTAATTTGCATATGTAGATCTTATATGCTTTTCAATGTCTGCTAACTGTGGCTGAGTGAAGGGCATACCTGCGCAAACGAGCGCAAATGCGGGCAAACATTTTTGAAATTATAAAAAAAAAATGAAACTGCTATTTTTTACGTTTTACACATTTTCAGTAGGGTTTAGTCTGTGGGGATGTGTGGTGTTGTGTTCCTTGACATTTCTAAGGACTCGCTCGTGGGTGTTTACTTTCAGGCCTCTGACTCTTCTGGGGGCGTGTCCCTTTGCAGTATTCGGCATTTGGACACGCCCCCTACTTTCCTACATGGACCGTGTTAGCCTAGGGTATGATTCAGCATGCCCTCATGAATATGCATGGCATGTTGACGTCATACCATTTAACTGCAGCCTCCGAGTAAGACATATTAAGTCTTACACGGAGGTTTTGTGAATCCGGCCCCATCTCTTGGTTTCTGTGTAGTCATGACTCTGCTGTTAGATAATACCAACATGTTACCTTGATTCAATAAGTTATCAGTACTCCTGTAGTGTGTAAGGCTTCAAAATCTCCTGTAAGATTTCCTTTGTGTCATGTTCAGGTGATGATCTTATGTAAATGTACATTTGCATCTTGTCAAGGCTGATGACCCAAAAGTAAGGGATGCTCTTAAGGACTGTTTTCAGTGGTCTCTTTGCATCTGTTGTCTATAAATCTATCTATCTACCCTTCTCCTACATAACTATGATATGTCTGTCCATTAAGTAAACTGTAAGGTGGGCCACAATTGATATAACTGTAAAAAATCAATTCCCACATAACGCCATTATATTTCAGATGTCACACATCTTCTTCAATCAGTTGTATATAGATGCAATTTCTACCATAAGATGTCTTCCAAATCTGATACTTTAACAACAAATAGATGTATTTTGCAGTGAACCCCAATTATGTCAGTTACCATGTCACCCTTTCCCCCACCCCACCTTCCACTGCTTGAGCTCTTCTATAATTTCCTGCTTCCTCCCCCCTGGCCCTTCCCCCCTTTCCTTTTGTCCTACTTTACCCTACCATCCTTTTTTCCCTCTCCCCTCCTCTAAAGACACACCTGCTTGATTTATTGAGTCATAACCATAAATATTAATCTCCCCATCTCTCTCTTCTAATTAGCTGCTAGTCTTACTAATGTACATTAGCTAACCTTCTTTTAATCTCTTTTTACAAAGGTCTACCTGCAGTCTACCTAAAAATCATTGCAGACCTCCTTCCTAATTATACTAACTTTTTTTATAATAAATACAATCAGCCTACCAAAAATTGTAATTAGATAAACTAACTGAACTAAACTATTATCTCTGTATTTCTTGTTTGCAAAATTACTGCTGTAAATGAAAATCAATGGCCTATATGTCAATAAGGCTACCTTGTAACATTGCAAGCAATACACCCTGCATGTCAAATAGGTTCATAGGTTCATAGGTAGGTACTAGGCTATCGGCCCTGGGGCCTATACAAGCCCAGCCAAAAAGATACCCTGGCTTTTGCCACCCAAGAAAATTATTTTCCTGTGCCACTGTCGAGCAGAGTCACAGAGGTGATCCCCGAGGTGAATTTCCTATTTCCCATCCAGTCATCAAGATTTTTCTTGAAGAGTGCTAATGAGGAGCTTTGTTTGATATAGAGAGGTAGTTTATTCCAGAGTATGGGAAGTCTCTTTTCCTATTTCCCATCCAATCATCAAGATTTTTCTTGAAGAGTGCTAATGATGACCTTTGTTTGCTATAGATAAGTAGTTTGTTCCAGAGTATGGGAAGTCTCTGGGAAAGGAATCTATCCCTCCAGCATGTTCTGTTTATTGTGGTGACAAAGTTTACGCCCCTAGAGCGAGTAGCTCGGAGGGATTGGGATTTCTTTAAGTGGAGCATGTCCAACAGCTCTGGGTTTGACATAGCTTTGTATGCTATGCAGAAATCGCCTCTGAGTAGGTGATATGCAATGGAGTAAAGATTAATTTTTTTTTAGATGGTCTGCATAGGGCATCTTTTTGAGGCCAGTAATCCTCTTTGTGAGGTATTTCTGCAGCCTTTCCAGTTGTTGTAGATGTCTTGTGAGATACATACCAAAAGGGGTGCTGTACTCTATAATTGGTCTAATGAGTGACGAGTAGAGGGGAACAATGACCTCTTTTTTCCTGGATGAGAAACCTTTTGTGATGAGGTGTGCCACATAGAAGGATTTTCTGACTACTGTGGCGATGTGATTATGAAAGGAGACACTACTCTCCACCTGTGTTCCAAGGTCTCTTATCACACTTCCGGTGTTAAGTAGACTACCACCTATGTGGTAGCTCATAGGTACAGAGTGTTTACCAAAGGGGATGACAATGCACTTTTTGGCACTGAGCTTGAGGCCATGGCTTTGACACCAAGCATCTGTCTCAATGAGGCCCTTTTGTAAGATGTCCACATCATTAGGAGTTTCAATTATGGCTCCTAGTTTGCATTCATCTGCAAACTTCATTAGTCAAAACCCTTCTGTGTTAGCTTTTAGTTCAGAAAAGTAGATACCAAACAGGAGAGGACCCAGGACTGAACCCTGTGGTACTCCACTTGTCACTGATCTGAAGTCAGATTTGGAGTCTGCTACTTTCACAGTGTGGGTTCTGTCAGTGAGCCAGTTGGCAACTCATCAAGTGACATAGGGATTTATACCTAGTTTAGTGAGTTTATCTATAATTCCAGAGTGTGGGATGGTGTCAAAAGCCTTGCCGAGATCTAGATAGGCTGTGTGAACAACCTTACCCTTGTCTACGACTTTGGGGACTGCTTCAAAGAAGTCTGTCAGGTTTAGGAGACATGATCTGCCTTTTACAAACCTAAACTGGGCGGGGTCCAGAGTTTGGAGATTACCAATGTCTTTGTTTATAAGTTCCATGATGAGACATTCCATAGCCTTACAGACCAGGCTTGTTAGATTATTGGGGCAGTAGTTCCTGTGGTCTGTGATGGCTCCCCATTTCTGGAGTGGGATAACCATTGCTGTGTGCCATTCAGTGGGCACAAAGCCTGTGGTGAGGCTATGATTGAACATGGTGCTTAGGTGGGGTGCCAGTTTATTCTGTAGTTCATGTAGAACACAGCCTGGGATGTTGTCAGGTCCCATGGATGCTGTGTTCTTGGCTTTGGAGAGTGTGTTTTTTACCTGTACAGCCATGATTACAAGAACTTTGCATTCTTCTGGTATAGAGATGGGCCCTTTAGGGGGTGAGAGGGGGTTAACGTTAGCACTGAACCTATCTCCCAGGATGTTTGCAATATCAGTTGGTTCTATATATTTAGTGCCATTGTGCTGTAGCTCAGTGCAGATCTGAGTGTTGCCATTGAGATTCTTGACATAGCTATATAATGCTTTGTGGTTGTCTTTAGAATCAGTGATGATTTTGTTTTCGTAACAAGCTTTGGGGGATTTTATGAGAGATCTCAGCTTCTTACTAAGACTGACCAGGGAGTTCCTCCCATCATGGGATTTTACTCTTTTTTGCAACAGTTTCTTTCTTCTGTTGGAGAGTTTGTTTATGGCAGGGGACCACCAGATTGCCTTCCTTTTTTTGAAGGATAGCATCTTGGTTCTGTTAGGGATCGCACGATCCATGCACTCATGTAAGTGCTTATAAAGTGCATTTGTGTAGGATTCAGCAGTCGTACCTCTACTGTCCATCTGCATGGGTGCCGTGAAGTTTGCCACTTCTGTCTTAAGAAGTGCAAAATTGGCTCTGGAGAAATTTTTTACAGTGGTTTCTCTATTTGGGGGTATGAGCGGGATGTTGATGTCTAGGCTGATTAGCTTGTGGTCAGATCTGACCAATGAGGAACTGACCTCTGGTGTGGAACACCGGTCACCCATGTTGGTAATGACCAGGTCTAGGATATTGCTGCCCCTGGTGGGGGTGTGGATAAGTTGATCCAAGGCATTGGAATTTATGAATTCCAGAAAACTTTGAGCAAAAGAGTTGGTAGATGATTAGTTTTCCCAGTTAATGGTGGGGTAGTTGAAATCACCCATTATTAGGGTGTTGGGTTGCACCCTAATATTTTCCAGTGTATCAAGAAAAGAGGAGTGGGAATCCTGGGGCAAGGTGGGGGATCTGTAGCAAGTTACAATTTGGATTGCGGTCTTGCCCAGAGTTAGTTGCTCTTGGATAATCTCGGATGCATTATGCTGAGCAACTAGCCTGGAGGTGTGGCTATCCCTAATGAATATGGACACACCTCTGCCTTTAATGCTTCGATCCAGGTTAGGTGGCCGAACGGAGTGGTATGAATTTTAGCCTGGTAATGCAGGAGTGCTGTCTTGAGCCTTGAACCAGGTCTCTCTCACTGCACAAATGTCGATATTCTCCATTTTAAGGAGTGCCACGAGTGAATGCATTTTGAGGTTTAGACTTCTAGCATTGAGTAGCATTACCCTCAGATTTTGCTTGCTTGTACCTGTTATGGTGGTGCATTTGTCATTTGAACCTTGCCTAAAAAGGCACTATAGGGGTGGCAAAAGCCTTAGCCAGTATCCGGAATCCCAAGGGGGACAGGTGCAGGCCATCTTTGGCAAAGCATTGTGGTCTGTCAATCATGTCATCCCAGGCAGACAGATACTGGATCCCCTTAGAATGACACCAGAAGCTTAGCCAATTGTTGAAATCAATCATTTTGTCCTTGTACTGTGGTATCATTCTGGGTGATGGCAGGATGCTACTCAGGGATAGGACATACCTGCCTAGGCTTGGAGAGCTCCTCCATGTCTCTTTTCATGTAGTCCAAGAAGGTACATCTCAGGTCATTCACACCAACATGGACAATGACAGAGTCATATTTGTATTTGTTGTGGAGTGACCTGAGTATGTGCATTATGTGGCAGATCCTGGCAGCCGACAGGCAGCTGACAGTAACTTTCTCCTTGTTTAGCCAAGTGAGTGGAACATCAGTGTGCCTGACTATAGAGTCACCTATGACTAGAGTGCCAAGGCTCTTTGTGGTTGTATATCATTAGGGCTAAGTAATGATGAAGTATGTGTGCCAAGGCTCTATATGGTTGTATATTATTAGGGCTAAGTAATGATGAAGTATGTGTGCCAAGGCCCTATGTGGTTGTATATCATTAGGGCTAAGTAATGTTGAAGTATGTGTGCCAAGGCTCTGTGTGGTTGTATATCATTAGGGCTAAGTAATGATGAAGTATGCATGCCAAGGCCCTATGTGGTTGTATATCATTAGGGCTAAGTAATGTTGAAGTATGTGTGCCAAGGCTCTGTGTGGTTGTATATCATTAGGGCTAAGTAATGTTGAAGTATGTGTGCCAAGGCTCTGTGTGGTTGTATATCATTAGGGCTAAGTAATGTTGAAGTATGTGTGCCAAGGCTCTGTGTGGTTGTATATCATTTGTAAGTGTAAGTGCTGTAGTGCAGATGTAACTGTACAGAATGAAGTATTCAGGAAGCCACACAGTTCAGTTGTGTACAGTACGCCATTCACATGTAATGAAGTAATAACATGCAGGAACAATGCTTATCTGTGTTCAAAATCTCTTCCTAAGGCACAGTGCAGAGAAACTCATTTCCATGGACATTGGCAAAGTATTAGCACATGTGTGATTCTAATTTGAGGTGCTGTATTTGGAGTATGAAGCAGCAGTGTTCAGGGGTGCTCCCTGCTAACCTTTGTGCAAATAAGGAGCGGAGAGAAAATATTCTGATTGTGATTAAATATAGAACAGATCTGTTTTATGTTAATGTTTAGCATGTCTTGATGTCAACATTTATCATAGCAGTACTTGCTCAGTGTCTTTCAAATACACACTTTGTTTGTTGACTCTACCTGTGACATGTTAGTGCCAAAGCTTAAGTAAAAAATGAATTGCTGTTATTATTGCCTTCCCCGTTTGTGCAGCATTAGGGGGTGAGCAAGTAGGATTCACTGACGAAGGAAAAAGTGAAAACTTTAAATTGGTTAGGCTTCTGTAACTCAAACAGCCTTAGTGGTGATGTGTGGCCAACCTCACTCTGGACAGCACTGAGTGGAGAAAATCCTTCTGTCACCTGGCTGTCTCAGTGGCACAAGATGTAAGCTCAGTGAGTTAAATGAAAAGGCAGAGGTGAAGTAAGGTTTGAGTCCATTATGCAGATAATTTTACAAATGCGGTTAGAATGTGATTATTCTAAGTAATTTTGATCATGACTGTAACACTAAATATGAGTGACTACCCTAAATATGCTGATTGCCCAAATTATGTCAGTAATGCCTACCAAAATAAACTTTTATACCTACAATATATCAGCCATGCTTCAAGGGAAATCACGAATTAATTGGGCGTACAATTTTTTAATAATGACAAGGATGGTATGTATTTTGAAATAATTATTATGACTCAGCACATATCCTAAATATGCGTGTGGGGTAGGATGTCTTGTGGACACCGTGCTTTCTCACAGTAAGGACAGTAGCCAAATGATATAAGATGAGCATTTCATACATCAGCCTACTAAATATTATAGTATGATGTGATGAGCCAGAAGAGGAGATGAGGGGCAATGGGACCGAAAGACACATAACAGTTTGTCTTATGGCACATATATGAACATCTATATGGTGTGTTTGTATTACTTGTTTAGTAATTCAGAATGTGTCCAGCTCTGCACCAATAAGTGATTGATACAGGGATAGAGAAAGTGTAGGAGTGATAATGACCAATAGATCCACATACACCTGGTTGAACAAGGTGTAAGAAATTGGAAACATGATGTTGAAATGAGAATGGTGCTTTGGTGATAACAGATGTAGCACACACACACAAGTGATATTAATATGGAAAAAAATTACATTACTGTTAACATATTTCAGGATATGAACCTTTGGCAGTAGAAATAAATATTTACAAACAAGTTAATTATCTTACCACACCACAGAGTATCTCACATTGCAATAGCTTTTAATTACAGCATGCTCAATAAAAGCATTAGGTAGGCAGCAGTATTCATTCATTTATATCAGCTGTAGTCTTCCTTCCACTTTACATAATATCCAGCAGCCTGATACAGATGGAAGTGTAACTGAATCACAGTGTATTACCCCAATCACAGTAAGAAATAATGTGACACATGTCTGGAATTAAACCCTTTATGCTAAGGCCAAAAAAAAGCAATCTTCAAACAAATGATTTACATTAACACTCCACAGAGGAAGTTGCACTTAGTTATATCCAGTAGTCAAAGAACTGTTAGAGTAACTCTTCCAACGTATTGCCTTCATTCCGCCTTTACTCTGTATTCCAATAACATGGCATGTTTCAGCACCTTGGTGTGAGGATAACTGAAGTACTGCTGGTGATAGCAAAAACAGACCAGGTTTTGCCATAGGACATGAACAGCCATTTGCCATGTCACATCATTGATATGCAAAGCCAAGTCTGAGCAAATGCTGAGGACACAAAGTGAAGGCTTTCTTTTGGCCCATTTTTGGCCATGTGAGTTATGTGTGCTGTGTGTGAGTCTATTTTTTGACCAGATTAAACATGTGAAAAAGGCATTGATATGAAAGTGGGAGGTGGAGCACACAGAGAGGAGGACACAGGGGAAAGAATAGAGGAATTTCCAGGGAGGTAGTGGGAAAGAACCATAATAGTCCAGTCCTTCACAACATAAATGTAAAATTGCAGACAGAATTTGCTGAATTTATATTTCACCACTCCAAGGGTAGGTGAAAACAGCAGAATAATGTTGTAGAGCTACTTATACCAAACCAAGTGTGTCAAGAAAACACATAGGTGAAGTAGTGAGCTTTGTATGGGACTTTATTTATTTATTTATTTATTTATGTATTTATTTATTTATTTATTTATTTATGTATTTATTTATTTAGTGGGACATGTGCCCTTTTATTTTTCTTTACTTTCAAAGAGAGAAGAATGTTTGGAATGGAGCTTAGAAATCAGAAGAGCAGGTAGGCAGGATAGGTGAGGAAACAGGCACAGGCATACAGGACATATAAGACAGACAGGGATGGTGATGGTCACAAAAGTTTGGGGGAACCATAACTGAGGATTGGTATGGGGCATTGGAGGTGCATCCATGTCAAGCTTAAGAACAGTAAGAATCTAGTCCTCACCCTCAGAACTGTCATCATTGTCTCCTGTCTCAGTTTCCTGTGTCAGTGCTTGATGTGGTATCATCTTTGCAAAATGGCAAAACACCTTTTCTACATGGCTCACAGACAGAACCACAGTGTGAAAGTAGCAGACTCCAAGACAGACTGTCGACCAGCCATGAGTGAAGTCCCACAGGGATCGGTCCTAGGTCCTCTCCTGTTTGGCATCTACTTCTCAAAAGTCCAGGCCAACGTGGAGGGACTCTGGCTGACCAAGTTCACAGACAACTGCAAGGTGGGAGCCATTATTAACTCCACAAGTGATGCAGACAGCCTACAAAAAGGCCTCACTGAGACAAATGACTGGTGTCAAAACCATGGCCTTAAGCTTAATGCCAAAAAATGTGTCATCATTGCCTTTGGGAAAAACTCAGTTCCCACTAATTACCACATCGATGGGAGCCCACTGAACATTGAAGGTGTTATAACAGATCTGGGGACACAGGTTGACAACAACCTCTCCTTCAGTGCCACTGTGGTCAGAAAGTCCTTCTATGTGGCACATCTCATTACCAAGGGTTTTGCAACCAGGAAGAAAGAGATCATCATCTCTCTCTACTCTTTCCTCATTAGGCCAATCACTGAGTATAATTCCCCATTTGGCATGTACCTCACTAGACACATGCAACAGCTGTAAAGGCCACAAAAGTACCTCATTAAGAGGATCCTAGGTCTTAAACACATGTCCTACATGGACAGACTCAAAAAACTCCAGCAATTCTCTGTCTCATATCATAGAGGCGATCTCTGCTTGATTTACAAAGCCATGTCTGACCCAGCTCTGTTAGAAATGCTACATCTAAAGAAATCCCAATCCCTCCACACCACACACACTCCAGGGACCTCAATCTCATTACCACAATCAACAGAACATGCTGGAGGGACAGGTTCATAACCCAGAGACTGCCCATGCTCTAGTATAGACTTCCCATACATGTCAAGAAGAGCACCTCATGGGCCCTCTTCAAGAGAAATCTTGATGAGTGGATGGGAAAAGAAAGTTCACCCCAGGGATCACTGCAGTGGCTCTACTTGATAGAGGCACTGGGAACTATGGCTCAATGCCAGGGCAGTTCTATGGGCTAGGCTTGTAAAAGCTCCATTAGCCTAGTACACATCTATGAATCTATGAACCTATGATTTAGGCACAAAGGCACCTTTCTATGATACCCTCCACCAACCCTGTCAGCTCTTGCCAGGTAACAAAATCACCACCTCCTCCACTATTAGTACTACTCCCAGAGGGTACCAGTGACCATTTGCCAGTGCAGAGCTACCTAATGCAGATGGGACAGGTAGGTTAGGTGTTGTGGAGGCAGTGCTGACAGCTTTGGAGCCTGAAGTACTGGGTGTCAGTGCTGCAACCTGTGGAGGACTGACTGGCAGATCCGCAATGGTCAGTCTACATCCCTGTATAGAATGTCTTTTTTTAAGCAGGAATGTATGACAATAGAACAATTTTAAGCCATACAAAATATTAAAAACGAGAGAAAGAGAAGGGGTGGTGTGAGACAAAAAAGAGAGAGAATTAGATCCATGGCATGTCACATGACTTTATTATTTCAATACATGCACACTTATGAATATCCAGTGTGTATACCTTCGCCACATCCAAGTATGATGGGAAGATCATACTGTTACTCTGTTGTACTATTAATCAGTTGCACTGCTATGATATCATGAATACAAATATTTGCGTGACTCTTGCCATATTACATATAATTTCAATAGTTATTAGGCTAATAGCAAGTCCTGATGCATACATACCCCATTCTTCTTTGAGGTGATTTAACCATTCTGAGTGCACCCCACAGTTAGCTGCAGTGTCTTCAGAAGCTGTGCAATAGAGAAGAAGAAGAAAAGAAAAACAGACGTGAAAGCACAATAAAGAGCAGTCTTGGCTGTCTGCTGCATTCTATATAATTGCATGGTGATAGTTCAATAAACTTACACAACTGAGGGGTTTCAGCAGTTCTGATCCCATCCTACCATCAGCTAAGGAGGTCCTTCTTGCACAGTGTCAGGTCACTGTAGTGGTGACAACATTACTCCTCAGTGTGTGGGATACCAGTTGAACTGGAGAAATCCTTGGCTAAGCTGTTACAAGCCTCAGTCTTATACTGAGACCAAGTATAGTCCCTCTGCAGTACCCTACTATGTAGTGCTTCACAAGGAGTGCCACAAAAGTCCTGCACTCCTCAACTTCCCACTTCTGTGCTCTAAATTTAGCACCATTGTCTTCCTCACCAGCTATGTCTGCAGAAGTCAATCAACAACTATATATCTAAATTTGCACCAAATTCCAATCTCATATTTAACAGCCAGTGTGCAAAGACACACATCCATGTCAACTGCATTTGCACACTGGAAAGCAGAGAGCTCCACTGCCAGACAAAAAGGCAGGGATTTTAACAAACAGCAATGAAGATAAGAAAATGGCAGTGAGATTTGCCAAACATGGTAATTACAGATACACTTCATTCAGTATGGCAGTATGGATGGTTATGTACTTCAGAAAGGCGTGTGTGTGTGTGTGTGTGTGTGTGTGTGTGTGTGTGTGTGTGTGTGTGTGTGTGTGTGTGTGTGTGTGTGTGTGTGTGTGTGTGTGTGTGTGTGTGTGTGTGTGCGTGAATTGTGAATTGTGAATATAAGAAGTCTTGGGAACTGCTTTCCCATGAAAGAGGCAGCATCACTGTTTGCAACTATATTTCAGATGGGTAGACTCTCATTCACTGTCATGAAATGCTGCCAGCCCAAAGTACACTTTGCCAAAACACATGCAATTGATGATTCCAATAAAAGAAACAAAATGGCAGTGATAGCAAACATTAAGGAATAATAATGAAAATGGAGGACTGAGAGGTTTCTTTACTTTGTCTGTCTTACAACCTGATCACATGCTCAGGAAACATGCATTAACTATCTTAAACGGCACACTATCTGGATTTGAGCCCACAATTCAGTGCAATAAAACATACAATCAGTTGTGTTTCTTATCTTTGTCACCAGCACAGGCTTATAGTAGGAATCAGAAAAGGTCATACCATACAGATCTGACATAGCAGGCCACCAAATTACATTTCCAGCAGCAGAAAGATCAGAAAATGTTCCTTTCTCATTTACTTGAACATGTCTAGATGAATGTGATATTGACAACATATTTAGGCTAATAATAGCACACGCTATATTAATGCAAGGTTAACAACACTGCAGCTATTTCTTCTCTTTATTTACTGATCATTTTCCCCTTCTGTAATTTCTTTGCATCTTTGTTTCAATGTGTAATATAGCTGATTAGCATTGCAGAACAAATGTTAAGCAGATTGTGGAGACTGTGCTATTATTAAAAGAATGTCAATGTTGTTAAAGTTGTTCTCGTGGCTCTCAAGGTGCTTCCACACTTGTTCTTGTCTAAACTGCATGGTATACCCACTTCAGAGAGAAGAGTCATTTGAGTATTGCTTGTTGCTGTACTCAGAGTAATCAACACTCACAAACCATTAGCAGATAACAATTGTCATTGTTCCTGTCTGCAGTCCTAGAGCATGTGCATAGAATCATGTAGCTACTTGCACGATGTTTACCCCCCTACACCAAGTTAGAATTTTGGTATTCAGAAATGCTAATGATTTAACACCTCATTTGCATCTTCACAGTGCTCAGAGGGCTGAATTTATTCTATATAAAGGTAATGGTTTAGCTGTAGAAGTGGAAGGAGTGGGGGCTCTTTTGATACAGACAGACTGTTACTGGTATTTACTTGGAGGAGATTGTTCTATAATTTACTGCATTTTTCATAAGGTATATTTGTCCTCTTCATTAACTGTTTACATTTTCATATTTGGAATGTATTTCAATATGCAATAGATTTTTGATCTGTATGCATTTTTCATTCACTATTGGCTTAGTGCAGGTATGTCAATTCTTGTTCTGCTTTCAAAGTTTGTTAATGGATGGAATGGTTATGTTACAGTATTGTGTTACCATTTGTTCATGGAATTTCATCAGTTAGTGCAGACCAGTGTATTTTGTTTATTATCAACTTTAAGGGGTAGTATGTGTTTAGCGAACAGAGATGTTAGGCTTCCCAGAAGTCCTTTGGTAACCTCCACAACAGTGGAGAAGCCGATAAAAATTTCTTGGCATTTCTACTTTGAATTCTTGCCTATTTATTGATAATATTGCCACCCAGTGGTCCGTCACACAACTGTTGTCCTCATTACAGAAATGTTAACAAAATGGATACAATCTAAGGGAGGGCGAGGACTCCATTAGATTGTGTGTAGTCCTAAATGAGCATTGTGTGTTCAATTGTTTTGTGTTAAGGATGGGTGCACAGATTTTATTTGAATTGAATCATTTCTCTGTGTGCTACCAATGTGTTTTGTCTTTTTTTCTGCTTCATGTCATACAGGATTATGGCACCCAGACCATCTGTTCCAAGCAAGTCAACATTCAGTAATATAGACAAAAAGTTGATCATTCAAGCCTTATGCCGTCGTGGACTGATTGACAGAGGCAGAGGTGACATGCCTGCCAGAAAAAGCACATAGCAGCAAGTGGGTGCCGACATGAATACAGTGGGCAACCACCCCAGAAATTATAATTAGGTGAAGCAATGTGCTACTGATATGATTACAGCAGCCTGCAAGCTGTTGTTGCTCATGAATAGATGGCCATGGTGGGTGGTCCTGCTACTGAAACACCACTCATTGAAACTAAGGAGTTCCTGTCCACTGTCAGAGATCCTGACAGCTCAGCAGATGATTCACACAGACTCCTGAATGTTGGTGCTAATGTGGATGACAGGCCAAGCGTGTCCCAAGAACAACTTTGAGGTATACTATATATAAAGTGTTTACTGCCATTCAATGCATCTTTATATTTTAATACTTGTATACTTCTGATATACCTGGAAATATCAATACATGTGGTTTAGAATAGACACAGTCCAACAAAGACTGTGTTGGGGGGGTACTGGTCAGTCTGATTGATTCTGAGATATTTCTTAAGCGAAAGATAAGCAGAGCATTATTCTCCTGCCCTTGTGTTAGTTGCATTGTGATAATTGTAAGCCTTCTTTTCACTGCCTTTCTGTTTTTCCAGGGACATCAGCATTAGAATCAGAATTAACATCTGAAAGATCACCTGTACATGGTAGGCATAAACATTCTTTGCTTAGTAATACCCATTAGTTAGATGTAGGTCTGCGGAGAGAATGATAATTGTATTCTTTTAGCATCTGAAATTGTTTAAAAAGAGTGTTTAGAACACAGTTTGGATAATTTCTAGTCACCATATCTCTCCTTTTTGTGTTTTGTGCTTATTATCACAGGTGAGCCTGACAGTGGCAGTATAGAAATCATACAACCTGATTGTCAGTAGCGGTAGGCTGTGATGATGATGTTGATGATATACAGCCACAGTTGTGGGGTCCAGATGTTCAGTTTGACACTGACATTGTGGTTAACACATCCCCTGGCCTTATTTAGGACAGAGTCAGTATGTCTGCACATACCCATTCCACTGAGCCCTCAGATATAGGGCAGGTAGAGGGTGACACAGTTGATCGGGGTAATGTGGTTACTCCAGTTCCAGAGCTGGTTGAGTCTGGCCATAGCTATTGTGAGGACACACAAGAAGATTGCTAGAGGTTCTCAGATAAACCCTACTATCCACCCTCCTCCTAATGCTGCTGTGGCATTATGTGCCACTAGACATGTGTATAGGGCCATCGTGGAGGTGCAGGCACATTCCACCAGGGCCTTGGAAGAAATAGCGCTAGTCCTAAACTTGGTGCATTCTGTCTTGTGTAATTGCATCAATTGTGTGTGTAACTCCTTGTATAGGATGAGTGACACATTGGATTGGGCAGTGTCTGTGATGGAACATCTGCTGGGGAGAGTCGGCATCCACATGTCATTAGAGCCACAACATTCTCAGGTGTTAGCTGATGTGGTTGTGGCACTAATTCCACTACTCCATCAGTGACTGAGGTGTCCATATGCAGACATGGTGGACATCAGGGTCTTGGTCTTTGATGTAGTCATAATGAGAGCTCATCCAATAGGCATTGCTTATGTTCATGTAACACCCCCACTCCAAACTGGGGCCATAGAAGTGGAAGCGCAACTCCTAGTAGAGGCAGTTCACATGGTCAGCAGTGATGACACTTAACTGACAACTCTCCCATGTAAGGCTCAAACCTGTCTGACATGCCAGGACATAGTGGTAGCACAGAGCTTGGTTGTGTTCATGCAGACACACATGAATTTCACAGAAAGTGGCCATACCAAATAAGCTAAGCAAATCTTAATGTTGATTTGTGGTACATCTCCTGCTACTGGCCCTCAGATATTTTATACTTTACTGAATGTTCTGTGTTTCTTACTTTCACACAGTGGCTACTTTGGTGACAGCCTTGGCCTCTTGACCCCCCCCACCCTATGCAAATGATGATGACTGTGCCATGCCTTTTGTTCATTTTGTTTTAACTTAGGGTTGCATATATGTCTGATGCACAGACTGGATAGCTAAGTGAATATATCGCACAATGTTTATTTTATGCATATGTATAACATAAGAAAACTTGGGATGTTTTGCACATGCTCATTTCAGAATGATTATTTCAGTTAGTATTGTAAGTCATGCATTCAAATCAATAATATTGTTTTCCTGCTTATTGCCCTACTTGTGAAACTGTTGATATAATTGTCCTGTTGGCTGGTTTAAGTACAGTGGGTAAGTGACCACCTTGATGTAGGTTATTGTCCTCAATGCATACTGGTATATTGCAGATATCATCGTATAAGCCAATAATGCCATTGGTGGACACCTTACACAGTTTCTGTACATTTATGACTAACACTATGCAGGTATATCAGTTACTGTTATCCTCTTTTACATTCGTTCATATACTACAGGGGTACCACACTTACCTTGGCATTATGGCAGGTATGAGTTGTGTCCCTTGAGGCTGTCTCTGTCTGATGCTATCAGTTTACAGATATTACATAGGGAAGTAAAGTTTGTGGATTGGTTTTTCTATTTGTATGTGCTTAGGTTGTCATGTATATTCCTTCACTGATGAGCATGTGTTCTAACCTTTGACTCTTAGCTGGTGATTGCGTGGCCTCTACTTTGCCTCTTAGCCTGGGCAAGGGTATATTATGCATGCTTACATCTGCCATCTCCATCTGCAGCTGGAGGTTCTCCCTCAGAATCCTCGTCTGTATGTGCTGCAGGTGCTGTGTCTGCCTGTTGTCCAAGGATGTGCAGCCCTGGCCCTTGCTGTCCCTGTTTCAGCTGTTTCCTCAAGATGATATTGTGCAGTATGGCTCAGGCTGTGAGAATTTCTATGCAGGTGCCTGAATCATACTGCAGGGTACTCCCAGATGCATCTAAACAGCAGAACTGTGGCTTCAGCATACCAAACAAACAGTCTCTGATGCTTCTAGTTTGAATGTGGGCATTATTGTATCCTTCATCAGTGGGTGTGTGTGTATGTGTGTGTGTGTGTGTGTGTGTGTGTGTGTGTGTGTACTTCTGATGAGTTCCATGGGTCAGCTTTCCAGTGCATAACCCGCATCACCAAATAGATGGCCTTGTGGAGCATCACCTCTAGCAAACCTTGTGTAAGGCTGAGAGGTGTGCCATATGTATGAGTCATGGTGACTGCATGGGTTGCCACCACACACATGGAGGATGATCCCATGGGTATTTCAGACAACCTGGAATGCCTTCCTGTTGATTTTTGTCCCACCCTGTTCACCAGGTGTGGCTTTTATTTCTGTGTGAGTGCAGTCTATGACCCCCAGAACTTCAGGGAAGTGTGCTACAGCATAACATTCCTGTATTATTCTTGTTCTCTCCTCTGGGGTGCAGAAAAAATAGGAGTATTCCCTTGCATGTTCTAGCATAGTATGAAGACATTTATTTATTTATTTATTTTACATTTGTTTTACATTTGTTTACTGGGATAGTCCATCTGGTTGCAAACCCATTTGTAGTGGAGGCCTGGGGAGAAAAGCTCCAAATCTAAAACAAACATAGGCATCAATATAACAATAACAAGTACATTTATATAGCAAGACAAGTACAAATGTACATTAACATCAGTTGCAAATCATTAATATCCCAGGATTAAGTAACAGTATATATTGACATATATAGTATCATAGCCACTGTTTACATAGTATTGAGTGTTTTGTTTACATAGTTGGTGTTTAAGCGTAGTTAGATTAGTTCACAAGGGCAATAGTAGTTTATGTTTACTAGATAACATTTTGATGATTTTAAAGAATGTTGCAGGTTTAGTTTTGTTAGCCTGGTTAGTATAGACTGAGAAAGAGGAGAGGGTGGTTGAAGTGGGTGACATGTCTGGCATCATAGCATGGGTTTTCAGAAGAGGACAGTGCAATAGGGTTGAACATTGGTGCAATATTCTGGAGGCTGAAACCTGTGACACCCCTAGTATATCCTTTGTGGGTCTCTGGAATGTACCAGTCACTAATATCCTTAATGCTGCACATACCTTAGTTTCCACTGGTATAGATTCTCTTTGATCTTCCCTGGGTCTGTGGTAGGGTGGCAAAGGTTGCAGAGTTTCTGGAGAGTTTGCTTGTCTACCCTGTATTACTCTAGTATTTCTATTTCATGCAGTCCATGATATGCTGAATGGGATCTAAACACCCTTCTTCTCTTTGGCCAAAATCATTCAGCAGCAGCATACTAGGGGGTGCTGAAAAGTTCTAAGCCTGATCAGTTTTCTAAATTCTGAGTGCTATTTTGCATCTGTAGCTGAAAAAGATGGTTATTTCCTCTTGTAAAGTGCTAATTTGCAGAATCATAATGCTATGTTTTGACATTGTTTCAGATCATTGATTGAACCATGTCAACAAAAAGTGTGGAATTTTCAAGTGTGAAACTCTGAGCCATCATGAAGTTCTTATTCCTGCACAAGAACACTCCAAAGGAAATCCATGAATGTATGATGCAAACACTGAGTGACAAGTGCCCTTCTTACTCAACTGTGAAGGAGTGCTGTGCAAACTTTTGGCATAGAGATTTCGAGATCAAAGATGCAATAAGGTCTGGGAGCCCTCAAACGGTGTCAACTCCTGAAATTGTTGACCATGTCCATGACCTGATTTGGGCAGATCAGCAAATATCAGCTAAAACAATTGCTGAGACACTACAGATATCCAGGGAATATGTTGAGTTTGTAATCCATGAGTAGCTTGGTATGCAGAAGCTGTCAGCCAAGTGGGTCCCCAAATGTTTGAATGCCTTGTCTTTTTTCTGTTCTGTACAGCTGCAGAAGACATTGCGCTGAACAGGGAGCTGCATCAGGTGAGAATTGCTCATCTCAGAGAGGCACAGGACATGTATATATCAGGTATGAAAAAAAGACAGATCATATTTTTTAGGGCATCAGTCCATATCAGATTAAGCAGACATACCTAACCCTTATATCAAGCATTCCTGGTTGCTTTAATAGATCTTGATGATTGCATTAAGCAATTAGTATACTGATTATAATGTGTATGGGGGTTCAATTCCCAGAAGCAAAATTTAGTTTTATTTAATTTTTATTACCAGACAGTATTTATAAAAAATTTGCTGCAATATTAAATGACATTAACAAATACATATGGTTTGTGATGCAAAATGCTTGCAACTAGGATTGTGTTGGTGTGGTTCATTTTCATTTATATAACTGTATGATTGCTTATGTCATAAGTGATGGTTTAATAAAGATGTTTCTTGTTTAACAAAAAGGGGCAGGAACTAGATAATTTATGTAATGTTGCTTAGGTTATATGATATATAGCAATATATGTGAAGTATAATGTTTGTTAATGTTAATTTAAAACAATTTGATTACTTTTGTATAAATGTAAATCTACCTATGTCACAAGTGATAATTTCAATAAAGGTGTTTAAAAAAACTGCATTTTTGTAACTGGAATTATTCATTTGGAAATCAATCATCCAATATGCCATAGTAAAATAAATGTTTCTGTTTTATTTATTATAGCACTGAGACTGATTTATTTGATGACATATTAATGCCTTCACATTATATCTGGATGTAGCAAAGGTGAATATATGTCACACCTGTTTATGTATTGCACTGATAATGAGACTTGCCATTGATCGCATTCTCTCTGTTTTGTCTCCCCCAATCCTATCTCTCTTTTTTGTTTTTGATACATTGCTGCTGAAACTCAAATGACCATCAGCACAGGAAGCTAGACTGACCAGTGGTGTTTAGCCCACCATACCTCTACAGGCAGCACAGACACCCTGCACATCTGGATCACAACCTGCCAGCATTGTCTGACAACTCCTGCACTTCCTGCTCCATCTGCATCAGGTAGCACTGCGCGAGGGGGCTGGTGTAGTGGCACCTTCTGAAAGCAGTACTAGTGAGGTGGTGGTTTTGTCATCATCATGAGCTGACAGGGTTGGTGCAGGGCATAATAGAGAAGGACCTCATTGCCCAAGTCAGCAAATTTGAAAAGGTCAGGCTTCAGATTGCAAAATCAATGCCACTGTAAAGATATGTGAAGGCTGCCAGACTAGCTAGATAGAATGTTGTAGGTGATTCTATGTCATTGTAAATATGAATATAATCCACAAGCGTGTCCTCTTAAATGTAAGAAAACTGTGTTAAATGTTGAACTTCAAAAATGTAACCACAGTGCAATCTGCTGGAAGAAAGCTGATAAGTCAAGCATTGTATGACTGTTTGATCTCAAAGCTCGGAGGCATAATGTCTGGACTGAGGAATTCCTTCTATTGTTTTGAGACCACAGTTAATTGCTAGATTTTACATATATACTGTATTTTATTGCTGTAGTTTCCTGGGCAGGTGCAAGATCAAAGAAATGTTAAAACTGAGTTTCTGTTAGCCTGGGAACCAGAGAAGAATGATGTACTCTAAAATGAGTCAGCAGTGAGGTATTATTTTTAAGACTTTCTCAGAGAATCAGAGCATTTTGGATTTTATCTAAAGAACGTCTACTCACCAGTACTCTGCCTTTGCTCTATAAGTAAGTTTATTTAGAACTGTCATTGCTCTTAGAGTTAGATAATAATTTAGTCAGATTTAGTCTAGCTGTTTTCTATATTTATGTCAGACTATTCTACAGTATTAGTTTAAGCA
Organism: Protopterus annectens; assembly: GCF_019279795.1. Lineage (NCBI taxonomy): Eukaryota > Metazoa > Chordata > Ceratodontiformes > Protopteridae > Protopterus > Protopterus annectens. The sequence continues at coordinate 129,937,420 of NC_056737.1, forward strand.
TTTTCCTGTGATTTCTGAACTCTTGAGTAGCACTGTGTTAAATTGAGAAGATTTGCCTTGTGTTTTTATTATTCATTGCTAAATATTGTTAAACCTTTCAACCGTGGCTGTTTTGTGTAGAGATAAGTTAAGCTCTAGAGTGCATTGCATATATATATAGTGATACTGTGCAAAGCAACTCCAAATAAGCCTTGCTGTTCATCACACTTGCTAATTGGATAATAATATTGCACAGTAATAATTGGACACCCTTTGGTAAGGGCCTTTTTAGTAGCTGATAAGAGTAATTGGTGGCAGTGATTACTACCTTATAGCCTGACAGGAGGGAGCATGGCTGGAGGACCTGTGCCAGCCTTCTCCAGGAGTGTCTGTGTGTTTGTATATAAACCAAATCTCAAAGTGTGTGTGTGTGTGTGTGTGTGCGTGTGTGTGTGTGTGTGTGTGTGTGTGTGTGTGTGTGTGTGTGTGTGTGTGTGTGTGTGTGTGTGTGTGTGTGTGTGTGTCAGCTACTTGGGCAGGAACACAAAGCACTGGTTGGACAGAGGGGGCACTGGAGGTTTTGGCTTGACTACTCATCTGAGATCTGTGCCCTATAGTTGTGCCAGTGGGGAGTCATACTGGGGATCTGGAGAGAAAGGGAGAAGCCAGCCTCAGACTGATTGCAATCTCTGTGTGCTCTTAAGGGAAATTGTACTTTACTGTGTGTGTATCTGTTATCCCTTCTAATGTGCATACCCATCTCTGGTGTCAGTGGTGAGGATTGAGGCTCCTTGATTACTGGGCCAGTGCATGGGCATCACAGCCACATTCAGGATTGACTCAAGAAATGGATACAGAAGACAGGGATGATGGTTCTGAGGGTGAGGACTAGATTCTCACTGTGCTCAAGCTGGATGTGGATGTTCCTCTGAAGTCCCATACCTATCCCCAATCATGGTGTTCCCCAACCTTTTGCGTCCATCACATTCCCAGTCTGAATTTTATGTCCAGTATTTCAGCAGCTGCTCCCCAACCTACCCTATGTACCTTACCTGACCCTCTTATTCCTAAGCACCTACTCCAACAGTCCTCTCTCTCCAAAAAATAGGGCATCTGTCCACAAAAAAAATATTATGCTCCATACATAGCTCTCCACTTTGCCTGTGTGTTTTTGACACAGTTTATTTGGTCCAATTGGCTATACAACATTATTCTGTTGTTGTCACCCATCCCCGGGGTGGTAACTCTCCAAATTCATCAAATTCTGAGTACAATTCTGCATTTATGATGTGAAGAAATGGATAGCTATGATGCTGTCTCATCATCATCAGTCTGTAAATTAATATATTCTTTCCCCTCTGTCCTTCCCAATGCTTGCATCCCCATTTTCACAACTGTTATATCAACCTCATTCCATCTGTTTACTCTAGTAAAAACATAGACTCACACACAACACATATGACCAGAAATGTCCCAAAAACACATTCACCTGTTGTCTTCCCGCTTGTGTGAAGCTTGGCATCATGTACCAATGCTGAGTGAAAGCAAATGACATTTCACATCCTATGGTAAAGTTTGGCCATTTTTTGCCATTACCCACAATAGGCCAGTTGTCTTTGAGCAAATATGCTTACTTAAACTTGGTGCACTGAAGGAATACAGAGTAAAGGCAACACTTTCAGGTGGTTACTGTAACACTTATAAGGCTGTTGGATATCATGAAGCAAGAGTTCCAATGTGGTGTGTTGTGATAATTCACATCTGTAGACTGCATTTGTTGTATACTGTCAAGGGTTTGATGCCAGAAGTGTGTCAAAATATTATCTAATGTTATTTTATAATAGTAATATGTGGGTAAGTACAAACATGTTTACATGAAATTAAAAAATATCACAAACCACAAACTTTAGAAAAAAATAGATAACATCATTTTGCATAGGGATATTAAAGCATTTGTGAACACCATAAGGATTAATTATTTAAAGAACATTATCCTGCTTATGTGTTAATCTTGCTTTAACTGTCCTACTCCTGCTTGCTCCCTTTTGCGAACACTTTATTGGACAGCACATGACAAAATATTTATGAGGAGAAACCTAAGAGTAATAAGCCATAAAGATGGGTAGACATGCTCCATAGACAAAATTCTGTATATCTATCTGTCTCCGTGTATCCCTGTGTGTGTTGCTTCCCACTTCCTTTGCATAAGTTTTAACTATTGCATATTTATGAGGCTGCTAGATGTAATCCTCACCTTAGGTGATTTTGCAATTGTCATTACTGTGATGTAGCCTAATGCCTACAGTATCCCTATGTTGTCACTGTCCCTTCAGCTATGTTATTTAAAGTGTGTGAATTGTGAGTTCCTATGTGATGTGCTGAGATAATGCTCAGGTCAATGCACTAATTTTAAAATAGTGTCAAGGATTCTAATCCAGAATTATGTCAAACTCTTATTGACTGATTCTATATGACTATTTTGTGTGTAACCGTTGGTTGCATATTTTATTAACGAGACATTATCCTATTTCTGTCTTAATCTGCTTGATTCCAATTGGGAACACTTTATTGTAGACAGCATGGCAGAATAATGATGATACGAAACTTAAGAGTAAGACAGAACAAAGATGGCCAAAACTGGCAGAGAAGCAGAAACGTTCTCTGTCTCCCTCTACATCTGTCTTTCTCTCTACTCCTTTCTGTGTCATCAGACTGTGTCATCATCATTTGTGTGATGCCTATCACTGAGCAGCAATACTAACTGACAGTAAATGGCAATTCAAGTCTTATGGCAAAAACTGGTGAGTTTTTGCCTTAAACTACACTACTACAGTTACTTATACACAAATATGCTTAAGTTCACTGCCCTATAGCAAAACAAAAATACTAAAAAGAACAAAGTGTGATGCAGTTGCTTTTACATATCTATTTGGCTGTTGGATGTAACATATACCAGTTGATATAACTGGGATGAAGGCTGATGCGTATAGTCTCCCTTTCTTCAACCTGCTCTCAGTGGCCCTTAAAATGTCTGATTTTAATGTAAAACATATTAATTACTAGCTAGTGAGCTAGGATATTCCTCCAGTCTGTAATTTTATTTATGAGACTGTCAAGAATTCATATCCAAAAGTATATCATAGAATCATATAATATTTTTCCATCTTAATAGCATGTCTGTAACTGTGTGCTACATATGTTATGAACCTATAGCTATCCTCTTTATGTTCTCATCATGTTTCCACTCTCCTACCCCTTATTGATCCATATTGGAAACACTTTATTGTACAGAGCAATACCTGCAAAGTATACAGATTTTCAAAGGATGCCCACCTCTCTGCATCTTAATTTGTGATGTGTTCATCACAACATATATGAATTTGTGGCAAATCATTGAGGACCAAAGTTATTAAGTAATGCCATACATTTGATTTCAGACTTGATATAGGTGAGAAAATGCATTATCCTAGCAGAACTGTAACTTTATAATGGCAGTATTTAAGAAATTGGCCCTAGCTTTTGGCTTTTTTCACCTATTATCTTTTGCCTTTGTGTGTACAGAGCCTGACAGAATAATCATAATGACAATCCTAAGAGTGACATTCCATAAAGATGTATAGAAATGTTCCATAGACAAATCTCTTATTTCTATCCATATCTCCAGATCTATCCCTCTACCCACCCCTTCTGCTTCATCAGTCTTTTTCTTCAACATTTTGCACTATGCCTGTTGTTAAGAAGTACCTATAACTTATGGAAAATGGCAGCACAAAGGTTATGACAAGGTTTTGTGAATTTTTGCCTTCAGCTGCATTAGTCTAATACCCTTTGTGCTATGGTGCTTAGCCTCACTGCTCTATGGAAAAGCAGGCTGACAGCACTATGAGGAGACAGTTATTATAGCCTCCTCAACAGCCTGCAGAGTTGAATATACACAATATGGGATGTTCCAGCTGTAAATAGTGTTATGAAGCATGCACCTAAAACTTCCTTGCTTCATATTGTTTTCAACCTCCAGTTTTCTACCAGCATTCACATGCTTTGTCCCTCATGTGTTTCGTAATCATTCACAACATGCTCATATCTGCCAAGAAATTACTGCAAGACATTAGGTATAATCCAACCTTTATGTGTTAACAACCATAGAACAATTGGCACATTTGGACAATATTGCTGTTATACACACATAAGGTGATAGGATCAATGTAGTTTCATTTCCATATATGTTCTGAAGTACGTTAATTATGGTGGGGATTTAATAATCTCCATGAAGGTATAGTGGAAAGCCTACATGGAGTCTACTGTAGCCATGTCTGTGGCTCCCCCTCAGCAGCGCACCTTGCATATTAATGAAGGCACACTACTGAGAGAGAGCCATGTAACATGGTTACAGAATCAGTGTAGGGGGTGTGTGACAGTGTCCGGAGATGAGTAACACATTCCTGCACTGTTAAAGTGCCAGATGGCACTGAAATATAAAAGTAAAATATGTTATTTCCTTTGTATTTTTTATGTGTGTTTTTGCGGCATGGCACAATGCTTAACAATGGACACATGCCAGACATCTAAAAATAGAAACTAGATACTTTTAATTTTCACCTCAAAGGTCATAAGCATAACTAAATGGGTTTACACAGCATGGCACAGTGCTCAGTGGTGCTTAAATGTAGTGGAGAGATATATAGAAATGTATAGTAGTTTCCAACATACCCTCATAGCTAAATGGTTAGAGTCACGGCCTTGTGTGCAGTAGGTGCATAGTTCATATACAGAGACAAACCATTCAGCATTTTACAGTTGATAGCAATATGTCATACATTTTTTAGTTTATTAATTATATATGTATTGACATTTGTTAACTGGGTTAGTCGAGCTGGGCCAGAAGCCCATCTTCAGTGGAGACCTGAGGAGAAAAGATCCAGTTGCACACAAGTCCACAATACCTAAAATCCACACTCCAAGATAAAAAATTAAAATACATAAGGTCAGGAAATATAGAAGTGCAATAGATACAAAAATAATAAAGTAGTAGTAATGAATAAATAATTTCATATTAGTTTTTTGTTTTGTTTATTTTTTTTTCTTTTTGAAATGTGGTCTGCCCTTAGCTAAGCTGTGCTAAGCACTGCTAAGCCAAACTAAGCAGTGTTTAAACAGGACCTTTTTAGCAGTGCTTGGCAATGTACAGCTCTGCCTATCTGGTTTGGGTACTGCTAAGCAATCCCAGTTTAAGCAGTCCTCATTTTAGCTAAGCAGGTTTGCGCACCACTAAGCATTGCTCAGCATTTCCAGTTTAAGCACTGCTCAGCTGAGCTCAGCAGGTCTGTGTACTGCTAAGCAGAGCACCACATTTTTAAAAATGGCCCAATGGTGACAAAGGGTAAGAAAACAGCCTTATTTAAGTGTGACAGGTGGGAATACAGCCAGAACTCAGAGTTTGAGTTGTGCAGGAGCTATGGCAGGAGTTGGAGAGGGTGTGTGCTTCTGGGCACAGCAGTGGGCCATTTTGGAGTCCAGGATCATGGTTGGACTCCTTGTGAAAGCCCATGACATCTGGCTGCTGCAGGGCCAGTACCAGGGATCAGAATATAAATCAGAGGCCTGGGGCAGGCTGGCACATGACCTCAGCAGTGCAACTGGTAACTCCCACACAGGTGAGCAGGCGAATCACCACTATGATGACCTGAAGTGTAAGAAGGGGGATCTCCTGGCCACTTGAATCCAAGATTGTTGGGTGGACAATGCCTCACAAGTTTGTAAGTATTATAAGATTGTTTTGCAAAATGCTAGTATGAATATGTGATACAGGTACACATAATGGTCTTATACTCTCCCCACAGCTGTAGAGGAGAGAGTTTGCAACCTGGAGGCCCATGCAGGGTGCCTGGCCAGGTTGCATCAAGAGTGTGGTGAGTACAGATATATCATGCAATATATAGTAATATAAATATGAAAGAGTGCAGTAGTAACTGCCAGTAGGTATATTCTGTTGTGAGTGCACTGCAATGAATGTGGCATAGACTTGGACTGATATAAGTGAGTAATGCTAGGTACAGTTTAATATAGATGGAAGCATGAAACCTGCTAATGCCAGGGAAAGAAAGTTACCACTGCATTAATAATGTTACAGAAATAAAAGTTTATACTGTATTAATAATAATGTTATGGTAATAAAGTACAAGTGCATTCATAATTGTTAAGGGAATACATCAACTGCATTCATAACTGCACAGATATAAAGTAAAACTGCATTCAGAATTGTTAAGGGAATAAAGTTAGTACTGCCTAGATTGTGGAATAACAGCTATCTTTCAATGCCTGCATTATTTAAAGTGTTCATCAATAAAGACTGTTAGATGTATACCAATCACTGTTTCATGTCACCCTGAATAAAGCTGAGTTTTGCCACATGCTGTGTGTATTTTGTGCTGTCGGTCAAGAAATCAGGTATTACAAGTGTTGTGAGGTAAACACAGGAATAATACCATGAAGTAACTGAAGGTTAGCCGGAAAAGAACTGTTTTGCTAAAGTGTAGATGTGGAGCTGTACTACAAGATATAATGCATTATGATATTTGTTCTGCACTAAAATCTGAACCTAGAACACTAATGAATAAGGTATTAAAGTGTGTTTCTATCAGGATTGCCTTGTATTAACCATTGCATTTCAGCTATTTGCATTCCTGAACTTAGTTATGCTGCTGCAGGCAATTATAAAACTGTAATAGCTGTAGACTGCAAATATAACATCTGCAACTGTATATGGGTCAGGTAGGCAACCCAGCAGTCCGATATGGTCTGTACACATCACACATACTCCCATCCACTATGGGTTAGATGTGTACACCTGCATTCCAAGTATTAATACACAGTTCATGTACTATCTCTGTCATGCATGAATCTCATGCATGTGTTCAAGTATCACTGCAGTCTTGTATAACACTCTCCCTCTATTACCAAGTCACAGTTTGTTACCAGGTGAGCTCTAGGCATACTTTACTCAATCAATGTTCAGCAATGGCTCAGTAGCTCAGCATGATAAACATTAGGTATAATATACATTTTTGTCACACACAGACCAGGATTCAAATCCAGCAACAAGTACTACTAAATATTAATAGAAACTGTTATGTATTGTTAACAGACATTCTCCCCACAGGAATTACAGGTAAATAAATGGCTGTATTATTTGTTCAAATAGGTTACTAATTTGTGTGTCCAGAAGTACCAGAATCTTAACAGCAATGCTCAGCAAGGTAGTAGGACTGCAGTAAATGAACAGTCAACATGTATGATACTAATACAACTTATTAAAACAAATAAGTGTTTAACCTTGATATGGCTGTATGCCTGGTGTGTCTGTGAATGCCTGCTGATAGTCTAACCCCATGCCTGCCAAGGATGGCATGATAAGCATAAACTCTCTGTACTGTGCATGATACATGTCTCTCAAGTGTCATGCTGTCATGGACTGTGATCACTGTTGCCAGATCCCTGGAACACAATTTAACAGCCACCTGATTATCTGAATAGCACAGGTATACTACATCAGTTCACAGTACTCCTTGGTAGTCACATATGTCCCCCTGAACTGTAATAGTCCCTGTAGTTGTGTATCTGTAGGTGTTACGGCTTGGTCCATACTGTCTGATATGGACAGCTTGAGAGGTATGTAGATCCTACAGAAAGCTATAGGGTACTTGTATACATAAAGTAAGGATGGACCTGTAGAGTATAGAAGAGTTCTGTTGCAAACAATATAGCTTATATTGGTAGTAATGGCATGATTTTCTCTCTTCCCCCACCTCTTATTTGCATCATAATTTATTATTCTTATACATTGGGTATGGTTTACTTTTGACATATGTTGTTCACAAAACATTATGTTGGGCCTTGTGTTTTATTATTGTTATGTATTACAATGGTTGCATACTAACATACCTTATTGAATTACCTATATTGTAAACCTTATGCCATAACTGTTGCTGGCATGCTCTTACACTGCTGACTGTTATCCCAATTATCATTGTGTTCTATATGCTATGGCATGTAATGTTACTGGGTTATGTGATTTGTTCTGCATGCTGTTACAACTAACCACATGTTCTCTTCATTACTAACCTATACACTTTCAAAAACCTCAACACCATAGCTTGACTGGGTAGGTTTGTTCCCATGGATCCGCCTACCCTACCTCAACCAGCCATGGCACTGGGTCCCAGCATGTCTGGGACCCAACTTGGAGCTGCCCCCTCCACTGATCCTGCACCACCTACAGGTGGAACTGCCTCAGGGGATGGGGCCCCCTAGGAGCAGGCTCAGAGAGGAAATGGTCACCCAGTGACAGCTCCTAGGGATGGTATGCAGGATTGTCCAGCGTGATTTGGGCAATCGACTGTGATGGACTGAGGACAGACTGCCTGACCTGGAGGGGCAGGCTGGCCATGGTGCCCAGCCCCCAGCACAGCCACCTTTGGGGTCTTGAAAGAGCAGTGGTGACTGCCAGCGAGTGGGAAGCTCAGTCCCACTTCTGCCATCTGGGGGCACTTGGTTCTCAGATTCCAGAACACCATCCCTGTCCAAGGCGTTTACCCCCCTCATGTGTCATATACCACCCCTGTATGCTGTCTTGTCTGTCTTATCTATTTGCAAATGCTATCTCTCCTACCCAACCTACCTCCCCACACATACCTAAATCCCTTCCCCAACATTCCACTCTCTCCTTAAAAAAAAATCCCACAAAGAAATATCACCTCATACATCGCTCTCTATTTCATCCACACCTACACTGCCCACAATCAATCATTACAGCAATTAATCAACAAACTTATGTTGCCCACACCCCTCCCTCTTGGATGTGAAGCTCCAAATTGTCCACAACCTGCACAGCTGTTGCTGTAGAAGAAATGGAGAGCTATGGTCCTTTCCTACACCTGTCCTGCACATCCCTGCCTGCCTTTCAAATTGTTTTTCCTCCATCTTGCCCCCATTTCACCACTTTCTTATAGCCCTTTTTTCTTTTCTTTTTTTGGAAACAGCACGGGTTTAAGCGGGGCTAAGCACTGCTTCTCATTGTGGTGCATCACTCAAACCTGTGCAAATCCACTTAAAGCTGTTTAAAACTGCCTTAATCACCTTATGTCTTTCTGACACTGCAAAATGATCACCCTGCCAAGTCTCAATCCCAGAACCAGCCATCTAAGACATACTGCATTAGACCACTAGGCCACTCAGCTTTGAGGAGTGACAGGTGTTTTCATAAACTTATCCTGATTATCAGTGATTCACATCAGAAAAAGCTTCAGTACTGCCAAGTCTTAAGCCTGGGAGCTTAACTAGAGCACAGTGCACTAGCCCACTAGGCCACTCAGCTCTGAAGTATAGTAGGTGTTTCCATAAACATATCCTTATTGCCCGTGACACACTGCTTGTACATATAATGGGAAAAATTACAATGTACTTGAGACCATGATACAGAGACCAAACCAGTACACAGACAAATAAATGTTGATGGATGTACATGAGGCCTTGGATATCAGGTAGAGCTGATGACAGCTCAGACTGTTGCGGAATGTCCACAGTTGTGCACCTACATTTGGCACAGTTGTCACACAAAATATGCTGTGTGCTGAAGTACTGGCAAGTCAGGACATATTCAGATTATGACATCATGACAGACAGTTCAGTGTCACACATCATGCCCAGCTGATCACACATGTTCATGCCAGTCCTGTGTAATAGACTGTATGCATGCGCATATGTCTTGCAAATACACCTGGTGTAGTATTGACTCCATAGCTCAATCTGTTACATTCCTAGCATGCTGAACATTTTCCACTCACAGTCCTAGCTTCCATTCCAGTGTGTTGCATGTCAAGTACACAGTTGTCAAAACAATTAAATGACTGAGCCATGCAATTTTAAGCAGAACTGGTTGCTGCTACTACAGTCACTCCCACCCACATTAGCACCTCAAAGGCCTGTAGGTTGGGACACACTTCACATGTATGTATAGGTATTCTAAATGTTGCCTACCACTCTGTAGATGGCAGTATTACATAACATATGTACCAAAGGCACATGCCTCACCTAGAGTGTTATGGGTACCCTCACCCTGGATATGCTGTGACAATGGAGCTGACACTGCTGCCTCACTCACATACACAGCTTGCTTTCCCAAAATCCATTCACAATCCCCAGTATGACTTCTGAGCAGAATGCAGCAGCTGCAACCAGAAACATATACATCAGTATAGACCTAACATACCTCATAAACACCTAGAACAGGGAATCCACACAACACCCATACAGTAAGTGGTGGGGGAATGGTGAAGTGGCAGGGACATGTGTCACAGTCATCCCCTACAAACATACACAGCTGATAGACCAGCAGCTACTGCAGCAGCATGCATATTCTGATGCACATGATGTATGACACTCACATATGTCTGTCTCCTTACTGACCTCAACCCACATTGTTAAACAGTAAACTGCCACATATTTAGAAAGTCTGTTCACAATGGCCAAACTTAGCATGCAAAACTGTGGACATATGACATAAATCCAAATGGTGGACAGTGTTTCAACCTACTCTCTGTGATGCTGTAGTCCACACACCTCAATAATGTTCTTCTCACAGGAAAAGGAAAAGGACCAAGGCCTACATGAAGGCCTCAAATAAAGCACTATGTTGCCATGACTTTGGCTAATGAAAATGGAACCCAGCTGTTCTGAATGCAATTAACGAGTCTGAACCACAGATTGTGGAGAAGAGTGTCAGGAGTGATTTGTGACCGACTAGTACCAGTAAGAGTGAAAGGGAAGGTCTACAAGGGGGTAGTGAGGCCAGCTATGTTATATGGGTTGGAGACAGTAGCACTGACAAAAAGGCAGGAGTCAGAGCTTGACGTGGCAGAGTTGAAGATGTTAAGATTTGCACTGGGTGTGGCAAGGATGGACAGGATTAGGAATAAATATATTAGAGGGTCAGCTCAGGTTGGAAGGTTTGGAGACAAAGCCAGAGAGGCAAGATTACGTTGGTTTGGATATGTGCTAAGGAGGGATGCAGAGTATATTGGGAAAAAGATGCTAAGGATGAAGCTGCCAGTTAACAGGAAAAGAGGGAGGCCTAAGATAAGGTTTATGGATGTGGTGAGAGAGGACATGCAGGTGGTTGGTGTGACAGAGCAAGATGCAGAGGACAGAAAGCAATGGAAACAGTTGATCTGCTGTGGCGACCCCTAACAGGAGCAGCCGAAAGAAGAAAAAGAAGAAGAACCATAGATTGGTGCACAGGCAATCAGCTGTTCATGAGCATTACCTACAAAAGGCAAGCTGCTGCCTATGGTACACAGGTCTGTGGCTTTCTCTATGATGACAGACTATGCCATCCTAGCATTCTACCACAGGATTTATGCACATACAGGAGTACAGCACTATACGAGGTATGTAATAGCCCATTTAATGGGATACAGATGGGTGGATGCAGTCATGGGAAATAGGGATTACAACAATAGAGGCCTGTGGTAAATATCTTGGAATTACATTTTGCTGTTAGTCAGCTGTCCAGCAGCTACAGGCTTCCCTTTGGTTCTGTCTGCTATGACATAGATCACAGTTCTGGCACCCTGAGTCCACCAGCAATGGTAATCTCATGTAAAAATTATACTGGATTGTGTATTAGACAACAGTGACAGTCAGTAGTGGTGGATACAGCTGGCATATCACATGATGTACTGTCAGTCTGCTCCTCTCAGTCTGTGAATGTCACTAGGCATGGTTCAAACATTGTCAAGGTGTCCCTGACTGTTCCTGATGTACTCTGGCTTGGTCCTCATCACCTGTATATCATTGCCTGAGAGCTATGGCTAGCATACCTGTTGATCCCCTAAAGCAGGACAGCAGTTTATAGCCAGTAGTAGTGGGGGGACACAGGCTCCACCTCAGCAACTGAGTGCACATATTGAGCATGCAATGCAAGGGAATGACTACAGTACCAGATATTAAAGTACCATATCTGTTTTCTGAGGTGTCTGGCATGTGACGGCCAGATTCTCCACAGTCTGGAAACAACAATTACATGTTGTCCAACTGTTTTATAGACATCCAAATTTGTCTGGCAGAGGGTCCACATATATCAGGCACAAGTACACATTCTACAAACATCTGTGAACTGTGGATATCAGACACCCACAAGGAGGATACCCTGCAACACATTTGCAGTGCTGTCTGTAATTGTGTCTCACAGATGTTGCTGGACTGTCCACATACACCTATAGTACCACACACCTATTTGTCGGATGGTAGCTGTATGACATGGTACTGGTATGTCACCCATAGGGGACACACCACAGTAGAGGGCAGTGATGCTTTGGACACTTAACAACACAGTCCATCACAGTACACAGGGCCATAACTGGCATACCTAGGATCATACGAGGTTACTAGGCTACTGGCCCTGAGGCCCTCACAAGCCTAGCCTGGAGTTTAGCCACTGTGTATGCAAGTCAGCACCCGATGCCATAATCCAACAGGGACAGAGGTGGTATCCCAAGGTTGTATGTCCTGTTAACCATCCTTTCATCCAGGTTTCCCTTGAAAAGGTGTAAATAGGTACTCTGCCTGATGTGGACAGGGTGTCCATTACACAACTGGGTGAGTGTGTGAGACATATATCTGACCCACCAACAAGTCCTTTTGATGTCACACATGAGGTGGAGGGCATGTGTGCAGGTTAATAGAGTGGGGCTTGACTTGCATGTGTTTAGCAGCCCCATCACACACTCACTGAGTTTCCATTGCTGGGAGTAGACACGCTACCCATCTAGTTGTATATACTGTAGTGCTACGTAGTTATCCCATGCACCACAGAGCTTATGCATTTGGAAAATGTCTGCCACTACTGTTGGGGTGGATGACATCAGCAGCTGTTGACAGGGAGGCCACTGTTGTGGGGGACACTGGTCACAAGACCATAAAATGAGTGACCATTGCACAGACATAGGCCTGTTGGGAGTGTGTATACTGCTGCATGTGGAATATCTACCCAAACACACACACAAGGTAGCTGATGTGAGATTAGAACCCCTACCTACCTACTATTACACACTACAGCTTACTGCACTAATTGCACATGCCACTGGTTACACTTGGTGCACAAGTGGCTGCAGCAATACATCACTCTATATGCCTTTCTGTGTGTGTGTGTGTGTGTGTGTGTGTGTGTGTGTGTGTGTGTGTGTGTGTGTGTGTGTGTGTGTGTCTCTCTCTCTCTCTCTCTCTCTGTCTCTGTCTCTCTCTCTCTCTCTCTCTCTCTCTCTCCCGCTCCCTCTCTCTGTCTCTCTCGCTATATATATATATATCTATATATATATATATATATATATATATGTGTGTGTGTGTGTGTGTGCGCGTGTGTGTGTGTGTGTGTGTGTGTGTGTGTGTGTGTGTGTGTGTGTGTGTGTTACCTATATATATTTGTATCTATATAATACTCTACAGATCCATATATATCTTATATGTGCCCCATACTGATAGATAAGGTTAATCATGTCTGATGGGGATAGGGAGAGACAGTTAGGTATACATAGCTGTCTTTATGCACAAAGATATATGGACATCTCAGTTCTATAGTCAGATGTGCTTTCAGGCATGGGCTGAAATTAGCTATGTGTAGAAGCATGTCCATTGTGACCAGTGGTATTTATAAGGAGACTCCAGATCAGACCTACCTGTACTCCAGTCTGGGATTTTGTGTGCTACAGACAATTGGCTGCTGCACCTGATTAAACAGTCCAGCACCTCCCTGATATGATGCCCGAGGGATTTTCTGGTTGCGTGCTGTCCGTAATATCTGACTCATAACTAGGGTGTGTACTGAGTGTATTAGACTGAGCAGGGTTTTGCATCATATGTCTGGTACATTTTAAATAGCAATGTGATACCCTGGTACATCAGTGGCAGATCATTGTAGGTTGACGTGAGGAACCACTGATAGACATTTGGGTTGCTGACACCATACACTGCCTGGGACCCATGCTACTGTACAAACTGTTCTATTCTGCACTTTCTACATTTGTCTGGCCATTAGTTTCTCCTTTTCCTTATATGTGGGCCTTTGTCTTGCCCTGCTCCATTTCCTGGCTTTCTCCACAGTTGCTGCTCTATGTAGTTGTAGGTATGCTGTGACTGGGGTATGTGATGTCACATCACACACAGGGTTACAGACTTCACACCTCTGACTATACCTGTTTGCCAGATGCCCAGCCTTGTACCCCATATGTCTGCTCTGGTCCTCAGACAGTTTGCAGTGTATGTTATTCTAAGGCTACATGGTTCCCATACCTCTCTACCTCTTGGAGCCAAAGATTTGGACAAAGCCATGTATAAAAGTGGGACACAGACATAGGCAGAAACATAGGGACAACTGTTTCATATTGTTCTTACAAACTTACACAGTTGATAGAATTCAGATTCTGTATTAGCATAAATGTTCTGATGGGTATGAAGTGTGCATCTGAACTGTCTGTCATTATTTTGTCATGTCAACATTTGTTGATTTGCCAGTAGTTTGCCAGAAAAAAATGCAATGTTATAAAAAAGAGACCATATATACTGTATAAGGCAAAATGTGACCATTCTGTGACACCCTTACATTTGAGGGGTATTATGGTGCCCATTGACTTGTTGTAAGTACTTACACAGTTACATGACAGCCTTGACATCCTGCTGCTACTCTGACTTGTTACAACCTGCTGTTCTACTGGCCACCATCTAGGTTAATCAGAGCTCTGTGCTGCCCACATCTGTGGCTCCCTGTCCCTCCATTGTCTCTGGTTTTGTCCAGCTTTCCTGCAGTAACAAATAGTGACATATGGGCAGTCTGTAGAACTCCTACCATAGGTGTAACTCACATGCAAAATAGTAGACACAGCCAGTGTTGAACCATGAGCACCATCAACCATGGTAATGTACTTAGCCCACTAAGCCACGACAGCCACCAGTCAGTACTGTTTAATTCCTGACACTATCAACCACAGACATACATAGCACATTGACCCCTGCATATTGCAGAAATGGAACGTGTCAACAGGTTAACTGGAACAGCCCTGGGATTGTGTGGTCTGCTGCTATTACCTTGCAAACATAATTCACTGCAGTTGTACGGAAACACGGGTGTGTTGGGGGTAGGTTACTCTAGCATTGACAGTCAAGCATCTGTCCTATGACCCCACTGTTAATAATTCCCTCACATAGTGCAATGGGTTTTGCTAGCTTGTGGCCCACCCCATAATATGGGGTGGTCAGTATTTGGCAGAGAGTTCCTGTTTTCCTACATAGCTGTCATTTGTCTGCAGCTATCCTGGTAACCCACTCTATTCCCTTGTATACATGCAGCAGGTCATAACTATGCTAACATAGTGTAGTACCCCATGCATTTGTTGTAACGAAGAGTGACTTATCTTGTGCCTGTAGCAGTGGATATAACAGTGCTTCAGGGCTGACTGTCATATGCATGCAGTACACAGCCAATACATGTTAAGGTACAGGTTGTGTGTTGTGGCTGACACCCTTTTTAGTATGTATGTGAGTCAGAGTGAGGTATCAGTCCCTAGGCCCCTAGGATGTCAGTGCATGTGCTATGTGTTGACTTTTTGCCAAGGCCAGGGCATACTGGGCACACCTATGTCTGCCTACAGGGACAATCTCAGGGGGTTCCTCCTCCAAGTCCCCTTGTGACTGTAGGAACCTTGGCACTGGTGGGGGCTGTGTATCCCTTCCCTGTCATGTTCCTGCTGCAGATGTTTCCACAGAATAATATTGTGTAGCATGTCACATATGTGAACATGTGTGCACATGTGGCTGGAGAGTACTGCAAGGCTCCACCAGATATATCGAGGAAGCGGAACCGTGACTTGAGCAGCCCAAACACACACTCTATGATGTTCCTAGTTTGTGCATGTGCTCATTATGGCATTCTTCAATTGGTATGTGTGCAATTCTGATGGGTATCATCATCCACTGTTCCAGTGTGTAGCCAGCATCCCCCAGTAGATGGCCTTTCGTGATGTCACCTCTGGCAAACATCTGGTACAGCTGTGATTTATGCCAGAAGTGGGAGTCGTGATAACTGCCAGGCCTGCCAGCACACACATTCATGATAATGCCCTGGGCATTGCACATGACCTGGCACTTGATGGAGTGATACACCTTGCGGTTGACGTAGAGTCTACCCTCTTCACTGAGTGCTGCTTTGATGTGCACATGAGTGCAGTCTATGGCACCCAGTACCTCAGGGTAGTGTGCTACATTGTGGAAGAGATACATATTGCTGGCCCTTTCCTCAAGGGTGTGAGGTAAATAAATGTGCTCACTGGCATGTGCTTGCATGGCATCCAGGAACTGGTGGAGTACCCTGGATGCAGATGCCTGTGAAACCCCCATTATGTCCTCAGTTGGTCTTTGAAATGTATCTGTAGCTAATATTCTAAGGACTACACATACCTTAGTTTCCACTGGGACAGGTTCCCCTCTGTTGGCTCTGGGTCTGAGTTGATGGCAGCAGAGCTCTGTGAGTTCTTGTAGTATGTCCCTGTCCACCCTGTAGCACTCTACAATCTCCAGCTCATGTAGCACCTGGAAGGTTAACCTGGGCCTGAACACTCTTCTCCTTCTCAGTCTGGGCCTGCTGTCAGCATGAGTGTCATCACTGACCTCAGCCTCTAGCATATACAGATGTAACAGAGCAGCAGCAGCCTCTTATCATTTTATCAGTTAAAATTCCCAAGTGTGTACTCCAATAGTGCAGATTATGTGGGAAAAATCAGATTGTAGGGTGTTTGCATACTTTACACTGGTGTGCTGGAGATGCAGCCTGTGTGATGGGCTCACTATGATGCATTCCACCTGACAGGTATATCATTGGGGGATTGAATGGGCCAGTGTCAGTTGAACAGGGCTTATTAGTCATTTCTACTTGATTGGCTTCCCCTAGCTATTTCCTTTTTTTTTTTTTAATTCTTTCACTGCTAAGCACTGGGGCATGGTGCAGAAACTCCGGCGCTAGTGTAAAAAGTGCTCAGCAGTTTGGATACTCCCCTGTGCACAGGCATGCTCAACTTTTCTTAAACTAGCTAAAACATGTGCCATGGGACTAAATACAGCTCAGCAGTATCAGACACACACCCCTGCTTAGCAGTGCTTAATTGAGGGCAAACAGGCACCACTGATCTCCAATCCACTTACTCATAGTGTGACACACACCCTTTTGATGTCAGCTGCCTGTTCTGCTACTACCTACATGGTTCTAGCCCTACCATGGGTTGTATCTGTGGACACAGTGGCCCTTTTTGCTATTCAGTAACCCCAGCTCATTTGCATACAGCTAATTGAGTATACCCTGGATGCTTCACTACTCCAGGGCCTGCCTCTGTAGCAACCACTGAATCCTGCCATTGTAAGACTCTGCATGCTGGGCACTATAATGCAATAATTGTGAAAATGTCTAATTATCATTTTTTACACTTTTTAATTTTTGTTTTTGCATAACGGCATGTTTGTGTGGAGCGCAACACTGCACAAATGTAATATATGTATTAAAATTATTTTTTTTATTCATTTGAATTGCCTTTTGGACTCACTGGCCATAGTTTGGCCATTTGCATGCCTACAGTGCAATATCCTCCCTTTTATTTGGGCTTTTACAGCCCCTGTTTAAATTGTACATTCCTGTATATGGTTTCTATCCACATACATTTCTAACACTAACACGGCCCCCTACACAGATGCCTTTCAGCTTACTGGATCACAAATCAACCTCATTTGCATGGATTTCACCAGCTTACAAGGTGATTTGCATTCCACGGACACTTCTGTGTCCTCACTCTCGTGCATACCCCTCCTCCCTGTTTATTGGATCACTCAGCAGCCATGTTCCATGTTGGGGCAGTGCCACTATGCCTACATGGAGAATCTCTCCATGTAGGCTTTATTGAATTCCTCCCCTATGACTCATACATGTCTGTAATAGATGTATTGACTTTATTACTCAGTCATGTCATACAAACATGGACAATTGCATAACAACAATGGCAGCATGCCTCAAATACATGGACAGCCACTAGATATGAGGTCTGTGCAACTATACATGTGTATTATCCATATGATGATTAATATAATGCACATGTCATGAGAAATGTGCAAATCATGACACATTATAAATTAAGATTCCATGTCTCTGTTCTGCATTTGATAAGAATTAGACCTATCTGCATGCCTGTACTCCTAATTTGTGAAAGGTTGGCACGGAGCACCATAGACTATTGCTACTTCCTGTTCTAAGCTCATGGAGCACCATAGGCTACTGCTACTTTCTGTTCTAAGTTCATGGAGCACCATAGGCTACTGCTACTTCCTGTTCTAAGATGAGCACCTCACAATATTATTGCACATGTGCTAACACTTTGCCATCAGTCACACAAATTAGCTTGTCAGCGGGTGCACTTCAGGAAGAGATTATAAAACAAAAATTATGTGAGTGTATTGTATAACTTCTGTTTGTGTTAATGGACTGTTATACTCAAGGGATGTGAATTTCGGTGTGATGTTGATTGCACACATCATTCTGTAAAGTTATATCTGCACTCCAACATTTATATTGGGAGATAGTATACAAAGGTGTGGAACATTTTCACAAATAATTCAGGAGTGGCATTGAACAGTGCAGGGACATATTTTGAACTGTTTCTATTTAAACTGCATAGTGTCCAAGCATGAGCACATACAATTGAAAATTATACCACAACAGAGCAGTATTTAGATACAATCAGACCAAGCTGAATACTCATGAATGTTTGGTTGTCAATCTGCTGATTCAAATGTGTGATTGTCATCAAAACACAATACTGTGACAAAGGTACATGACATTTGCACTAATACAATGTATATAAATGACAGGACAGATAACTTATTGAGCATTATATAATTACTTATGAGAAGCATATTGCTGTTATTTCTACCTTGCAAGAGACATGCCTTTTCAACAAAAACTGCGATGGACAATAGCTTCTCTGTGACACACTGAAGTAGTAATCCTTATAAATGTTCATTTTCACACATTTAAAGTCAAACTTCTCCTGTGGTGCTTGCAGTTAATACTGTGTTCTCTAGATTGTGTGAATAGAGGGGTAGGTGTTTGAATACAGCACTGACTGAGTTTTGTAAAGTGTGTGTGTGTGTCTGTACTGCTAGTTAGGACAGCATTGACCCATGCATCTGAAGTTGATACTTCCACTCAGCAGAAATATTTAAAAAGGGAGCAGACTCCCCCATCATTTTTATCCCTCTTTTCCTACTTTTAGCACAAATATCTCAGCAAAACACTGTGAGGTTATCCTTTCAGAAGTGCACTCTCTTACTATAGAAGTCAGACTTTTCCTGTGGTCCATGTCATTGAAACTCTGCTCTCTACATTGTGCAACTAGATATATAGGTGGTTCAGATCCAACAATGCTGAACTTGTGTGTGTGCGTGTTGATTGTGTGTGTGTGTGTGTGTGTGTGTGTGTGTGTGTGTGTGTGTGTGTGTGTGTGTGTGTGTGTGTGTGTGCGTGTGTGTGTGTGTGTGTCCCTAGTGTCAGATACATATGGCTTCATCAACAGATGTGCTGTGTCCACTTCCACTCAAGAGGAATGTTTAAATTGGGAGAGAACTCACCATCACTTTATCCCAGTTTTAACAAAAATATCTTCTCTGTGACGCACTGATGTTTTATCATTTCAAAAGTACACTCTCTCACTATAGAAGTCAGATTTCTCCTGTGCCAGGTGCCATTGATACTGTGCTGTCTAGCTTGCATAACTAGATAGGTAGGTGGCTCAAGTCTTGTGTTGTATAAATAGTATGACTGTGTGTGTATATGTTTGTACTGTTATGTACAATAGGCTCTGTCACTACACCCATTATGTAAACTTCCACTTCGGAGACATATTCACACTGACAGAGGATTCCCCTGTCAGTTTCTAGCATCCCCAGGCAAAACCCAGGTTTCACCACACACTGATAAGATAATGCTTTGCTTTAGCACTGGCTGCTGATACTGTGCTCTCTAGGCTGTCTAACTAAATAGGTAGGTGGTTTGAATCCAGCAGTGACTGACTACTATGGCTGTATGTTTCTGTCTCTCACGTTAAGTTGAAAGGGTTTCAAATGCATATATGATGTGCATGTGTACAGTGTTTCGGGGCTCTTACAGTGTTTCGGGGCTCTTACACTACTTTCTTTCCCTTTTAGCAGACTTATCACCTTATTAAACAATGGCGGTGTTATCCATTCAAATGTGCACTATCACAGTTGTAAAATATCATATTATGTGGTGTTTGTGATTCATGCAATGTTGCCCTCTTGTTTTCTTAGTTAGGCAGTTTGAATCCAAACATTACTCCTTAGACTCAGTTGTGTGAATATGAGTGCCATTGTACACATAAGTAACAATATTGATACCAACCTATCTGAACTGTATTTGTAGAGCTGAGGATTCCTCTTACAACACTTTCTATCCATATTTCACAGTTTGTTGAAATTTGCCTTTTCTAATAGTAGTAGTATGCCTTCACCTGTTTCTTGCATTAGTAAGCCATGAGTTTAAATATGTGATTATCTACACATTGTGCATAGTTGTGATTCTATCATCACGGTGATGACTGCATTATGCACCATGTATGTTTTCTTATACTTATCATCATGCAATATTGTTTTAACCACACTGCAGGCCTTACAGCGATAAGATGATGTAATGCCTTAAATATACAAATATCTCAAAACTGTAAGACTTCTCATGTGGAGCATTCAGTCTACACAATAGCATGTAGCTTCTGTGAATACATAAGTAGGTGTTCAAAACCTGCAGTGGGTGACTATAATTGCCCTGTGTCAGTACACCGCTATGCATTAATGACATCCATTACAGCCATAATGTATACAACTACAGTAGAAGAGAGTTCCCCAGCTATTTTACCTCACACAACTGGTTTGCAACACAATGATATGATATAATGACTTCACATATGTGGCATCACTGTGGTCTGAGTAATTAATACACATTTCATTAGCCTGTGGACTTACAAAGTGGCTGTTTAATTCCAGCAAAGGGCAACATTATGTGAGTGTACTGACATGACACAAAAAACATTGCATCAAGTTATTTCTATCCATTTTTACAACTTTCAACACATTTGAGGATTTAATGATAGTCAGACAGGTGTCCTGGGGTTATTGTGGTTTCAGTGTTCTTATGGCACATGCAGTGAGGACTGACTTCAATAGTACATCTACACAGATCGACTATGGTTTTAATCTGGTACTGTGTGGGTGGACAAAACAATGTGGGTGGAAAACTGTGCCTTGGCCAAGCAACACTGACAGTGGACTGTTCACAGTTGTGTGAACATTAATGTAACTATCTCCTTTTCATCACTCTGACAATTTTTTATTGGATAAATTAACATCAAAATCCAATTCTTACTTCACACCTTGATTTGTGTTATTTGTAACAAGCTCTTTTATAATATCCTCTGGCAGATGCAATTACTACACAGCTCTGTATAGTGTTTAGTATGATAGGCAGGGGGTTGAATCTGGTACATCTGTCTGTCATATAGCTGTGTTAGACAGCAGTGGCTTAGGCAGGGGAAGCAGTTTTGGCACAGTCAGAGGTCCAATTTTTTATATTCTCTGTGGTGGCAATGGCTGATGTATATCTCTTATTTTCCAAATAGCAATACTCTATATTGCATGATTTCATGCAAACACTTATGGATTATTGTTATTATTTTGTTCAGTCTTCAGGGTTATATAAGACATGAGGACTTATATAGGTTCATAGGTTCATAGATTAGTACTAGACTGGGCATTTTAAACCTACCCAATTACCTCATGTGAGACTAAAACCCTACAACTTGTATTTGTAATGTAAACACCTTAACCATTATGCCCACCCTACCCTCAAATTTCTTAATGTGCGACATGCTACAGAATCATCAAAAAATGTGAATGAGCCTGTGTTATGAGACTTTCTTGTACATTTGTGTTGATTAGTTGATATTATCATAGTCTTGTAATTGTTTTAATTCCTTGAGAGCAAGCCCAGCATGATGATGTAGTAGAGGTGCACCATTTAGCAAAGAGACATTTAACAAATGAATGTCAAGAGATATTTATTGTTATTTGTTGTTCTTTGTTGTTCTTTGTCAACACTGAACTGAATTAGCATGTCTGTCATATTAGCTCTGACAATATGGGAAGAGAATTATGACATTTGTCACATGCTAGTGTATATTTGGTATACGTGCAATATAAATCTACAACAGCCCACATTAATGCTTCACCTGGGTGTTTTATGTTACTGCATTGTCACACACTTCTTAATATTGTCCTCAACAGGGCTCACTTAAGGGCTATATATCAATTACAATATACTGCAGTCACATCTGTACTTTAATGCAGTTCTTTAAATCAGCATGTCTGGTGTGCATCATAGTCATAAATAATTTTGGACTGACATTTGTTACATTTCTCGTTACTCAATATATTAATGGCATAATGCTGGCATGGACTTTTATTTTACCAATGTCTTGTGTGGGCTACTTATCCATTTGTGATATACAAATAAATACATCCTACATAAATTGATATACATCACATCATTCAGAAACACAACCCACTTGTCAGGGGCAGGCTACACTTGAGTTGTATCTTGATTTATGTGCATTTTCTCATATGACACATTAGCATGCCTCATTTTCCATGTATGTATTACATATGTAAAATCTGCTATAGTTAAACAAATGGCAGTATGTATATCAGATCACTTTTCTGTTTATATCCTGTACAATGTGACACATCTTTGTATGTGTCATGTACTTCTGTATTTTGCTACATACATACACAGCATAGATGAACAATCGCCAACTTTTGACCATTCATAACATACTTTTTTTCTTAAAAAAGTTTATTTTCATCACCTAATACTTTTATTGGAATGATTGCAAAGGTGTCTGTGATTCTTCCCAATATTTACACATTGTCACTGATATGCACACTGCCATAACAACCGTCAGCATTGTTTCCTACATACACTTAAGGCAATGCCAGGCTTACATTTCTTTAGCCTGTATGCATGTTCTAACATTAATCATGGTGGTGTAATTTATTACCATTGACCACTCCAACAGTATACCTTCCAATGACAGTTACTTCAGTGCACCTGCCACACAAACAGACAACATGTATAGCGGCAACCATACATTTAGGTTTTGTGACTGTAATTATAGTAATGCTTATCATTTACATTAATGTGCAACACTTGCTTAGCTAAAAGATGTATAATAACCTTTCCATGGTTACAAGTTACAACAAATGGCAAGAAATATCCCTTTTCTGAAGTGTTTGAGGCAACAGCTGTAGGTTTAATTAATTTATGTTTTTAAGCAATGAACTGATGAATACGGCATGCTGTTGGTTACAACAGATAAGTTTTCAGATACACATTTGATATGCAGTAGTAACTGCAGTATAAGCAAATATCCACTATGTATCTACTACCCTTGCTAATTGTAATCTCATCTCAACATTTTATAAACATTTATCACTTTTACTCCCAATTGTTACACTGTACTCCATCTCACATACTTTGACAGCATTTCCAGTTTTATTTATGTACATGGGTCAATAAAAGTGAACAGGATTACTTTATTACATTGATATAAATAATTTATGTCAATACTGCTCATTGTGCACTGATCACATTTATTATCCGATTACAATTTTCCTGTTTATCTTCCCTGTTTCTTGTCTGTACACTAATCCCTTCAGAAATTTATGCTAAAGCAAAACCTGTTATTCTAGCAACAATGTCCCTATTTATCTTCCCCTGCATCTTAATTTGTTCATTAAAGTTAGTTTTGTCCTATATTATGCTATCCTTGCATGGTCACTCACTAGGTTTGCCTGCAGGCAATGTCATGTAGACTTAACTCAAAGTGTACATGACTGTTAATGAATCCCAGGGAAACACACACACACACACACACACACACACACACACACACACACACACACACACACACATATACACTCTGGCTTCAGATACAACTCTCAGGTGTTTTTACTCTTCAAATTCATATCAGTGTTTGCTGAATGAACATTCGATGGATAGGGTTCGATGTTCAGTCATTTGTGGAAGTTCCATTCGATGGCTGAACATAGACCCGATCCCATGCAACAATCAATCTTCCAACTTCCTCTACCTTCACTTATAACAAAAAAAAAAACTTAAATTCCTGCATTCAGGGTACCTTGTTGCTCCTCACCTGAAGAGAACAGTATTTTCATCATGTTTTCTTCATAATCAGAAGTGAATTCCTTCATTGTGTACT
Organism: Protopterus annectens; assembly: GCF_019279795.1. Taxonomy (NCBI): domain Eukaryota; kingdom Metazoa; phylum Chordata; order Ceratodontiformes; family Protopteridae; genus Protopterus; species Protopterus annectens. The sequence continues at coordinate 129,961,830 of NC_056737.1, forward strand.
AGAGATCACAGTCACTTGAGTCTACAGTGACATCATCCATTAACAATAATGATGTAATTTCCACATCTACAAACTAGATACTCTCCAAACTTTGGCTATGTCTTTACATCCAGTCCAAGAAAATTACATACAATTAGGGGATAAAACACACCCTTGAAAGAGTCCAATACTAAGAGCAAGCATGCACCAAATATGGACACAGCTCTTCCCACTCAAATATAGTGCCTGAATGGCATACAACAGTGACTCTTTTTATCCATTCTGTTGCAATGCTTTCTATATTATATTTCCTGGAGCATCCACAGATGTTTTCCCCAGGCCCTCAGAACCCATGTATCTGGTGCTGAGAAACCCCAACAACCCTTCCAATATCTGAGCTGGAATAAATAGTAGCTCTATTCTTCCATGGCTGCAATGAGATCCGCATTCCTCCTGCTGAATCGGAGAATCTGCTATTGGATGAAAACTTCTTTCTTTCTCCCTGATGTAAGCTTACTCATGGAAGATGAGAAGCATGCATACCTTTCATAAAATATGTAGTTTTCTGACAAATCATTCAAGATTAAAGTCATTAAATAATGACATACATTTGAGTTTTAGACAATATTCTTCAGAAAATGCAAGCTAACACAAATGCTGTTACTACAACTTATTTCTAAGTTTATAAGAGCAACATTTAAATCCATTATTTTAGGTTTTGCCCATATTTCTTGTGCTAAGAGATTGAGAGTTATAGAAGCATGCCTCTTAATAATTGTGGCATACTGTTCTGTCCCCCTTTTTGAAAATAGGGTCTACTGTCCCAATTTCTTAAACATAGTATTCATCCTTCCTGACAATGTATGTTAACCATGACAGGCCAACAATGTGTGGCATCTTCAGCAGTTTTATCCAGATCTCATCCACACCTGCAGTCCTTACAACAAACCAACTGTCCAATGGTAACACTGACCTCACTAGTTGTTTCTTGAGCTATTTCCTCAGAAGAGAGCATTTCCACCATATTTAAGGCATCCTCAAAATGTTTCTTTCACCACCTTACAATGTCTTCAGCAAAGGTTTACATTTCAAAGAACAGTCTGTTAAATTTCATACCTCACCATCCTGAGTTGTCAGACATTAAATAATGTCAACCATTAAATGACAGATTTCCTAACTTTAGAGAATATCCATTTTAATACAAAATGCACTGGTATATGTTGGCTGTTAAATGAATGATGCCAGAATCTTAAAAGCATATTTTATGCTTTCCATATTTGCTTCTGATTATTGGGGTAAGAGGTTGACAGCAATAAGATGAACTTTAAACAAATGTGACTTCAATTATTTTAGTTATTTTGAGCAACTATGTGAAGATGTAAAAAGAATTGTGTAACAGTTTTTTTTTTTTTTTCAGAAAACAGCAAGCTCTGTGATAATGAAAGTGGTAGCTTGCAGCTGCATAGTTCTCAACTTCATACCTCCAGAGTCACATAAAAAGCCAAAAATACTCAGGAATAAAGGATTCAAATCTTGGACATTTTTTTAATATTGGCATTATTATATCAGAAAGTTGACAAAATAAAAGACTGAATTAACATGAACTTTCTGAAGTAAATCAAGTATGCAATTATAATGATTATAATTAATCATTTATTGAGTGCAGTCCACCATCCCTTTTCAAAATATATTCAACTAGTTATAGCTGTAAGAGTTTGTACATAAAACAAATGAGTGACTCCCCTATTTTTATATAGACTGTGAACTGTAGCTTAAAAGTTTTATAACCTTCTACCTCTGTCTGTCTGTCTAGCTAATTCTCTTTTTTAGTCTCTACACACACACACACACACACACACACACTAATGAATGAATGGAGGAAATGTTTCCTCTAAAGCAGTAAACAGCAAATTTGTTTTGTGTCATTAAGTGAACTGTTAACATGTCATTGAATATCACTTTAAAGAACAAGTGTTCCTTGGATGAGGACACAAATGAATGCAACTCATTTTATCGCTTTTCACTTCAAAAATGTTCCCTGACAGCTAATTCTGTTATTTTAATGATTCTGACTATGTTTCTTAATGTTCAGTTGGCTTACACTTTTTATTTATTTTATGTGTACAGTTATTACAGCAAATTTCAATATGTGTCTCTTTTGTTTGTTTTGGCTTTGAATACCTGCTGAAACCTGAACAGGCACCTTACACAATTCACTTAACAGAAGCGTAGTCGAAATTAGTGTTGGCAAATTCTAGCATAACCATGTGATGCTAAAACTAAAAGACCAAGAAATCTGTTCAGCCACTTACAGAGTTCAGAACTGACTCACACTTTGGCTTTATTGTTAGCGTTTTATTGTGGCTATACATAGATGCGTTAAAATGATAATGGACTCACGGTTGTAACAAGAAATTGCTCTTAGCAGCCATTGCGAACTAGTGTCTGCCTTTTACCACCAGAACCACAGACAAAGCCATATGGTTTCAGGGACAGTGGATCCACAAAAAAGAGACACTTTTTTTAATAGCGGTAGTAATAGTAACAATGGTTTAGAAAACTGACAAACTTAAGAGTTCGTGAATTAGCATGCATTTCTGAAATACAAGAAGTCTGCAACTGTAATAAATGCCATTATTCCTTGGTTATAATCCAACACTTTTATTCTCAAAGCATCAATGATTTCAAGAGGTCTGAGGTCAAAGTAAAACAGTGAGCTAAAATGAGGGGCGTCCCCGAAAATCAGGAAGTGTTGAAATGTGTACATGTAATTCCGAGGATTTCAATTAATAAAAATGAAATTTCATCTTAATAGCTGTAAATCAGTTTCAGTTCCCCCTAAATCTATTTAATGCATACTGCGATTTTTGAAATTCTGTGTGTCCGTCAGTAAACTTTTTACATATGTCAGCCAAATCGTTGAAAAGTTCCTGTAGACCATGCGAGATCTCAGAAACATTGCCTTACCCAATGCACTGTATCAAGACATTTCAAACAGATGTAAAGGGGAAGAGAAAGATTAATTATTTGGGGAAAATGTATAATATTCAAGATTCCAATTTCTCTCAGTCTTTTAGCTCAAGAATGGGGGGGATAAGTAATAGAATGGGGAAGGCTCAAAGTCTGGGATAGATTGTACATGTTGCCCTTGTGAACATAGAAAGTCATTATAATAACACGATATGTGTTAGTATGCATTTTCTGAAGGATATAACGTCTGAAACTCAAACAGCTGTCATTATTTAGTGGCCTCACTCCTCAGTGATTTTGCAGAGAATAACAAATTGTATGATAAATAGACCAAAATGTGAAGCACAATAAGTGACATACCTTTGAATTGTCCCTGATTTTCAGGGACGTCCCTGATTTTGATTCAAATTTGAGGTCTGTCCCTCTTAATCCCACTTAAAATTGGTGACTGTTGGAGAAGGGGTTGTGAATTGCACTTAATAAATAATGGTACCAATTGCAGTTATAGATTCCTTGCAGTTCAGAAAATGTATATTAATTCACATTCTCTTATTCTGTGAATGTCTCAAGCTAATAGTGATAATATTTATATAATGTCCCTGACTGTCCCTGATTACTTCTGGATTTGTCCTGATTCTGCTGAGATTTGTCCCTGACTGGTTGAGAGTGATATTCTGTGAAATCGGGATACTTAAGTTGTGTTCTCAGCTAATTTACCACTAGCTAATTATGAAGTTATTTTTGGTAATTAAAACGTCTTTTGTCTTTCTTTCATTCTTTCATTTGCAACTTGCTAGATAGTTGAACTCCTCTAAATCACAAGACAGTCACGGAATCTGGTTTTGAGCAAGCATTTTCCTCACAACATTCCATTTGAAGTAGATTAAAATAGACGTACAATCTCCGTTTGTGTGTCAAAACCATCACAACTGCTTGTTCTGGAAAACCAAATTAAAAACTACTAAAATTATTATACTTGAGCACATTTTTTAGAACACTGTTTTGCGTTTACTGAGCGAACGCTTTCAGTTTGCAGTAGAAGAAATTAATATGACAATGTTTCTGGAAAAAATGATTATGGATTATGCTAAAATTAATCATTGTAATGTGTACCTGTGAAAGGAATGAGTAAACGTACGATCTATTATAGAGATTAATAAAAGAAGATAAAGGATTCGCTAAATGCAGTTAAAATTAACTTGTAGAAGCCTGGGAGATGTCATTAGAAATCATTCCACTCTTTTAAATAAGCAGTCTTGTGTGTCAGACGGTTTTGAAATTATATAAAAAATATCCAAAAACAGCAGTTTAACAATAAACACTCTGCGATCAATAATGAACAATCGATCTGCCCCTCATTTTCCTGATCAACATGATGCGCCGAAAGCATTTTAATTTCAGTATTACAAATTAACAGATAACTTGAGATGTATATTTAGAGTAAACTCCATTGAAATCCAACACGTTTATGCTGAATTCCATCACCATCGGGAATATCTGAACAGACTCAGAAAATAATTATTACAGCTATCTGAATAAATTATTTTGCCACAAAACCGACTAAACGCGTTTAGAAAGTGAATCATAATGACTAAAGATATCGGATCTAGAGTCGATTATTTTGCAAATGCTATTACCTTCGAGTATGTTTTCTAAAGTGGGTTCTGTTTTCTTCAAAATGCTGGCTCGTTAGGTCAGCATTTTTAAGTTTACCTAAGGAGGTGTAAAGTTGCCATCTTGCCATACATACGTCATGTCTGCAGAAAAGAAGCCGGGATTCCATCATATTAAAAAAATGCATTTCAATACTCCCGTCATTTCGTGTGCGGCACAGCACGGAAATATATGTTTTTTGATATGTTATTTTAGTGTATTATTAATGAAGGTAGACATTCTGCGTGGCCTCTTGACTAAATAAAGTGTGTGTGTGTGTGTGTGTGTGCGTGTGTGTGTGTGTGTGTGTGTGTGTGTGTGTGTGTGTGTTTTGAATAATTTCATTCGTTTACAAACTGCAACACACAAAATGCTAGCAGCATTCGATTTCTTTCTGCTTAAAGCCTAACTATGTACCTCTACAATAAACTTCTATTTCCCAACAATTATTTTATCCATTATAATGTATATTTTGTCGAGCCTGATGGAGTCTAGCTGACCCGCGTTTCGTTGTTTACATAGGATCACCTTTTACAGAAGCACTTCGATTACCCATAACATTGCCCTTAGGTTTACCGAGAAATGATACACACAAGAACAAGCAATGCAGATGTAATCTATGCAGCGTCCCCAGGAGCGTAATTGTTGTGAGTGCCAGTGCAGTGCCATTGCACCATTCTGTGCAGCAGCATTCCATCCTTTAACACTGAATTTCAATCTGCGTACCCTTCTTGGTTCTCCCTGGGATCAGAGCACTGATTGATGGTTTAGAGTTGGTTTTGATGATGATGATGCATACAGGTTTGTTGATACGTTACTTAGCCCAAAGTAGACCGTAATGCAATCCAAATCAAGACTGTATCTTACACATATCGTAAAAAATCTCAAATTAGTGCTGTTTAAATTACATATTGTTTTTGTTGTGCTTGCTGCAGATTTGAGATAAAAGTGCTAAGAAGGAACACCCTCATTCCTGCTCCAACATAAGCATTTCAGCATACTCAGGCAAGGACCTGAAACCTTACATTTTGTAATGAACCAGAGCTTCCTCTCAGCTTGTAAAATGGCACATTAACCACTAGATGGCGCCAAAGATGTGCAAATCGTAGCATTGCTGTGCTCTGTAACAAGTAGACCAACTTTGAGTCTAGACAAGATCTGGTAGTAAGTGATGGTTTAGTGAAAATGTTTCTTGTTTAAAAAACGCAGGAATTGAATAATGTATGTAATATTGCTTAGGCTATACGATATATAGCAATATATGTGAAGTATAATGTTTGTTATGTTAATATAGTTTGACTAATTTTATATGAATGTAAATGTGCCTATGTCACAAGTGATAATTCAATAAAGGTGTTTGAAAAAAAAAAACGATCTGATGCTCAGGGGCAGCACTTTTTTCCTCGTGAAGTAAAGTCGACAAAGTAAGATACAATTCACCAAAATCAGAAGTAATACTGGTATTTATTAAAGATTCAAGCAAAGAAGAAGTGCGACGTACACTTCATTGTAAAATAGTGTATACCTGTCAAGCTAATAAAATGCGCTTTTAAAACAGCATAAATAAATAAGTAAGTAAATACGTACATAAATAAAATGGTATACTAGTTCCACCTTCACTTAGTTGAATTAAGTCTTATTATAAAAAAGACAGTGTGAGCGAGTCCTCGCTGTTAACAGTTGTTTACCAAGAAATTTCTGTTGCACCTCACCACTACCACCATCATGCATCCCCATGTTTAAAAATACATACGTATCTCTAAATGCCAGGTACACTAAATGAATGTACACCTCATTTCCGTTGTTACACCAACACCCATTCTAGAGTTGTTTTTAGAAGGTTGGTCTCATCTCTAAGCATGTTTTTACAAATATATGTTGCAGACATAGTTTAGACACCCCTAAATGTTATGCACTTTCATACAGTTTATGAGAGATCCTCAGAAAAGTATGTATTCATCTGAGTACTTTGAATATACTTGGCTCCACCTTTGTGTAATTCAACTATAGCAAGTCCTTCTAAAGGTGGCTTTTTATAGTTTGCAGTAACAAGAAGGTGTCACAATCAATAGTTTAGCAAATGTATTCTATACAAGTACAAATGTTAAAATCTGGTTAAAGACCAAGCATAACCACCACCCTAATACTAGTATCACCAAGCGAGTATTTCCACTTCTCCATCTCTTCGTTGTCTGTCTGTCCAGCCATCTTTGTGTCAGCTCGTTTGACTGAGGGTCTATCTCTCTATCTCTTGTGGCATATGGCAGTCCAGTGCTTATTTCTGACGCTAAGCTGTTTTAAATGTTTGTTTGCACTTTATTAAATTCACTTTTTTTGTTTTATTTACCGATGAGCTCATTACTTGCCCAGATGGAACAGACTTTGGTCCAAGTGGCAGGAGGTGCAATTTCTACAAAGTAAAACACAAGTCTGGATAAAAATATTACAAATGAAGTGTATCGGACAATGCAAATGCATGTCAACATACATTTCGAAACCAGCTTTAATCGTTTGCAGAACTGATTGCACATCATATCAGCTGGTGTAAGAATTTTGAAGAGCCTGCTTCTCCAGCCTAATGTCCGGTATCCATCATAGCAAGATTATGAAATGACCAAGTACTTGCTATATACGTGTATTAATACTCTGTCTTATTACCTTTGGTTAATGACAGTTTTACCCAGTTGCGAGTGTTCACTTGCATAGAAACTTTGAGAGGGTTAGGTTTGCACAGTTTTAAAAATGAGCAATTTCCTCACCCAAAATTTTCGCCCGTTGCAATTCATAAACTGCATTTCTTAGAAGTATTTTGTTTGTGCTTTACCATCTTTAATTTAAGAAAAAGTTTTAAAGCAAGTCATTTTTAAGACTACTTCACTTTCTTCAAAATATTTATACAGAGGCAATCGGGCCCATTATTCAAAAATACCATGTGCACATTGACAATAGATCAATTTAAACGTAAGTGTACGAAATTAATTAAATTGGCAAATAATAACGAAAAAGAACAACGTGCTTTCTGAACCTGCATTATCATCGACAACACGAGTTTCTTTTATTACAAACACTTTCCAGATTTTATTACATTCGTGTTTGCGTTGCGAATGTGTGTGGGTTAGGGTTACCACCTGTCCCACTTTGCGAGGGACAGTCCCTCTTTGGGCAGTTGTGTCCTGACAAAAAATATTAAAAATGGCAAATGTCCTGAGATTGTAGGACATAATTATGTCCTATATTTTATGTAATAGTTGCATAAAACAGTTATTCTGTATCTAAAATAACTAAATGTTATAAGAAACAGATTAAGCAACGAAAATGCTACAAGAATAAGCTTTTATTTAGGCAACAAAGTTAAGTTCTATCCTTTGTACTGACCGTGGGTATGTGTCGGCTTGTAAAATCTGATGCTTGTCCCGAAAATGTCCCACTTTGGCCATTTGAAAAGGTGGCAACCCTAGTGTGGGTACGGGGGTCAGGCTACAGATACAACTTCTAATACAACGAAAATTAAAAAAGAAAAGTGTTACAGTCTTTAAAAACGCACACATAATAGTTATAATTATGTGTATATACATGCATTTAAGAATGCAATTTTCTTTATCACTAGGTTATAGCACCATTCATACTATTGCTATTTTATGTCTAATGTCGTCTGTTTCAATAACATATGTTCTAAAATTGTTACTGCTAGGGTTGCCACCATTTCAAATGCCCAAAGTGGGACATTTTGGTACAAACGTCAAATTTTGCAGGTTGAAACATACCCACGGCCGGTACAAAGGACAGAACTTCACTTTTTTGCCTAAATAAAAGCTTTTAGTTGCTTATTCTGATTCTTATAACATTTAGGTGTTTCCGATACAGAATAACTGTTTTATACAACTGTCACATAAAATATAGGAAGTAATGCTGTCCTAAAATCTCAGGACATTTGCCGTTTTTACCATTTTTTTTTTTCAGGACGGGACTGTCCCTCGCAAAGTGGGACAGGTGGTAACCCTAGTTACTGCTGTTGACGTTGGTGACTTTTCTTTGCGTCGTTTGTGGTAGCGTAGCATTCACTGTGATTTATTCATCCGCTGTGAATCTGAAAGTTATCTGTTTTGATAAGTGAACTACCACGGTAAACGAACACGAATAAGGGAAAATAAAATATATATAAAAAAGTCAATGTATTCTCCGCAGTCATTTAATTAATTCATTAATTTATATTAATTAGGTCACTGAGTTGTTTGCTGTTTATCTGTTTGTCTGTTTGTTTGTTCTAGGAAGTCTTTACTCAGAAGGCTGGTATCAAGTGCAAACCTTAAAATAAAAGGTTACTGCAAGAGCTGCTCCCCGCTTTGCTAGTGGTGTGGGTGTATTGTAAACATCAAGTTCTGTGCCAGTGCTCGCTGATAAATATATAAAATTAGATGATTCCATCGCTGTATGAGCTAGAGCTTCTACTGAAGAACGCGATCTCTACTTCAACGAATTTTCCTCTTAAATTTAAACGTATTATTGTTTTAAATCAGGTCCAGTGCATGCATGATGCAGAATACTTTCATGTGACCTGCATGTGAGAGAATTTTGACAATTCCAAGGTGCTTAATTGCAACAATGGAGCATGTGATGGAAGGGGTTGCACGCACAAAGATACACGCACGCACACACAAAGGTACATACACGCACGCACATATACGAATAATACTACTACAAAACAAATGCTTGCAATGAGACACAGCCAACAGCACTTAGACATCAACATTTTCTTGGCCCCCGTTTTACTGCTGTGGAATTTCTGCACATCTACTAATACTAGTCATCTGTAATGTTTGTTAGAAGAAAACCTCTGGAAAATTAAGATTTCGAAAAAAAAGAACAGAAATCAGTTGTCAGTTTAAGTTGGGAATCCTGTTCTACAGTTACATACAGCACATTTCCTTAACGCATAACTGTTTTATTGTTCTGTATTATTAACGTTTTTTTTTTTTATTTGATTGCAATGATTAAAAATGGAAAGCGATAAATACGGCTCAAGCAGTAACCTGTGATACTTGTGTGTGACCTACTGCTGGGACAACCCGATTTGTAAAAAAAAAAAGCAAGGGGTCTCCCACTCTATGCACACCAATCTATGCCACAGAGATACTAACACCTGTGTGTGCATGCGTGCGTACGTACCTGTGTGTGTTAAGGTATAGAGACCTCTTCTGAATGTTTTGAATGTAATAATATTCTGCAAGACACTCCAGAATTTAACACTCTAGTAACTACATTACGTAGACTTTTTGGAACGGAATTTATGCACAATGTGTTGAGCACTTAGCATTTAAAGACATCTTTCATTATATTCTTTCAAATCAATATCTCTATAAGGATTTCTATAGGCTTGATGTTGATTTGAAACAATATAATGATAACTTGAACCTTGTATTGTTTTGTGTGTGTGTGTGTGTGTGTGTGTGTGTGTGTGTGTGTGTGTGTGTGTGTGTGTATGTTATATCTCCCAACCTCTTAGCTTAAGGAATCTGGACAAAGCCTGATGTAATGGGGCAAAGGAACAAAAATAGGGACAGATTGTAAATATTACTCTTACAACTTAGAAAGCTGCTATAATAAAAGGATTTGTGTTAGGATGCATTTTCTGAAGGATATAAAGTATGAAACTCAAATGTATATCACTATTTAGTGACTTAAATTCTGACATCATCCCAGTGATTTGCCAGAAAAACAAGCATTTTTATGAGGAAAAGGCCAAAAATATGAGGCAAAAATCTAGACAGTTGAGATGTATGGCTGTGTGTTTTAATATGTTGTCAGAACGATATTATAAGTTTAAATGCTTATGTAAAACACCCCATAAGGTGTGCCATTGATAGTGTCGATGTTAAAAAGTAACAACACCGTAGAAATAATGATGACTTCAGGCGAAACTTGAACTAGAAATGGAACAAACTATACATCACAAATCCTAAAGTCGTGTGGCTGCATTAAAATCATAACAGTGGATATATTACTATATAGTCAGACAGGCAGACAGACAGCTGGATAAAGGCCCATTAAGCTTTCAGAGTAATGTTTGCATTCATGCAGAGTGTACTGTGCTATACACTTAACCAGCCTACTACGGTATACATTTAAATGACTTTCTTTTCTGAGTAAGTGGCTGCCATAGACTACTGTGAAAGTGTCTTCCGCCCGATGTGCTTGCAAATTTTCAGTATTATCGATTGAGTCGTGTGTAGTTTACTGAATTATTGGCTTTCTTCGCGAAATAACAATATAGTTAGTATTTTAATCACTGTTGGAGCATCAGAAATAAAAATAAAAGAAATAATAGTGTGTGTGTATGTGTGTGTGTGTGTGTGTGTGGAGACAGACAGCTGGACCTATATATACACATATGGGTTGATAGATGTATATGTGTTTTCTTCTCCAATATGCTGTATGCTGTGTCTTGCATTGTGTGCCACCCCCCCCCCCCCACACACACACACACATACACACGCACACTTCATTTGTAAGGCAGTATATGCACTCATAAAGGAATCATCGCCTAGGAAATCATGAAATAAAGCACTTGTTGCTTTTAGGTATATTCAGTATTTTGACCTCCGATGTGCTGCTACTGATAACGTTTCAACGACTCTTAACGTATAAGGTATGACATCCACCCACGCAGCAGCTCAATGAAAGTTATGAAATTCCCCGTGACCACAACCACCAGCCATCACCACTCCCTCACCCATTAAATCTCTACCGCAAGGAAAGTATTGAAAAGGAGAGACCAACATTTGACCTGCAGATGGCGACAGTGCGCCCCTTAACCACAAAACATCTTAAAATATACCGAGGTAGCTTTAACTTGTATTGTCTTTAATTTCATTATTTTAGGTGGAAGTGTTTGTGCTTTTTGTGAAAAACAAGCGCGTTTAATCATCATTCAACGAAAAATATATTTATAAGAAATCAGTAGAAATAAAGAGCTCATACTGGATATTTCTGCTGAAAACGTTCTACACTGAACATGCAATTTTTAATCAAAATTTTAATTTGATTATACCCCATCATGTATGCCGGTAGGTTCTTTATTTTAGGGTAATTCTTGTGCCCGTCTCTATTAAAATGCGTAATAGACTCGCCTCTAATAACAGACACTGTAAATCTACACTGTCCTGAATGTTTTTACAACAGGATGCAATTTGATGAGATTACAGTTAGCTTTGCAGGCTTCAGTTAAAAATAGCAGTACCATTTCTTATGGGTTGGCATTGTGAGCAAAGTATGCATGTGTGTGTGTGTGTGTGTGTGTGTGTGTGTGTGTGTGTGTGTGTGCGTGTGTGCGTGTGTGTGTGTTGCACAGTATAACAGGGTTACAACAAATACTCTCATTGCTTATACATTGAATGACACACCATCCCATAATACATTGTCATGAAATGATGCTTTATTAAAGTATTACTTGCTAGACGTTCTGATTTAATGCAGTTTATACAAACAGTGGCTTTATTACTAATTATGTGGTTTTATGTTTTTGATGCTGCGATTCTTCTGTGTATATTGTGCTTCAAAACACCAGAACAAGTCAAGACAAGTAGATCTATTTAAATATTTGCCAGGGGAGAATGCTTATAGACACAATGCAACAAAAATAATACACTGCCAATTACCTTATTCTAAGCAATTAGTGCAATCACCACGATGCTGTCTTTATGTTGTTTCGGAAAAAATAAATATATAGCGAGACTCTGTGGTACACTATATTAAATGCAAATTTACAAACTGAAGTTTGTTTGCATTGAACATCGCCAAAGGGGAAAAATCAAGCAGTGTATAAACAAGTGTAAACATTATTTGGCAATAATACAGAATACCAGAAATTACCTGAAGCAAGTTGAATTGTTTCGTAATGTAAGTGAAAACATGTTACAAAATGTGAGGACCACATCACAGTCTTCTTTATCCTTAATAAAGAGTTGATGTTTAACAATTATGAACGTTTTACATATTATATCTTGTTATCAGCTGTAATAATAGAAAACAAAAAAAGAAGGGTTAACCCTTCTGTAATCCCACATTTTGTGTCTTTGTTTCCATTTGACAAGTTATCATTGCATTCACCTGCTTTCCACGTGTTATGCCTCAGTCTTTAGGGAAATAAAACCGCTGTAACATGTGAAACATCTGAACCTATTAGGGTGCAATCTTGTACATACACTGTCTGAAACATGACACTTAACAGCATTGCTGTAGTGAGGTAATTACAATAAAAACAAGTAGCAATCTTTCTTGTTAATTCTACACAATATGTTGTTAAAACAATAATTTGAAAACGTTTCTGTAAATCCTCGAGTTTGCTTATCCTCAATAAAGTGTTACTGTTAAAAAATGGAACTCAGTGTTTTGAAAATGTATTTCACATGTTAAACTGAAACAGCTTTTAAGAAGATACACTTTTCGGTCTCAACAGTTGTCACTAGGAATACGATTGAATATTTGTATATTCTATGATTGAATTGTTAAAATAACTGATATTATAGCTGAGCCCAAATGTCCGAAATGTTAAAAAGGGCGGGGGTGCTGGCAGGATGCTGAATACTTTGGGATGACGTATAGTTGTATTTGTTACTATTCCTTAATAATTCGTTGTTTTATATAAACGCTTTATTTTCTATAAATACGATAATCGGTGCTAGGATTGAAAATAACAATACAAACCAATTATTATTATTAGTAGTAGTAGTAGTATCATAATCATCATCATGGCAACAGGCAATAAGAGAAACATTTTTCAGATGTTTGTCGGTCTCTAACAACCGAATACTCGACGAAGAAAAGTTGAGGCAAAATACTTCAAAACATATTCATGGAATGGGATGGAATGAGCTAGGATGAGATCGGATAGGATGGGAGATGGGGGATGACTAAACGTAATTGTGGCCCATGTTAATCCATGCTGAAATTCAGTTTAATTTATTCAATACTTTAATTTCAGAACGTTTTGATACAAATTATCAGTTCGTATGCTTGAGAGGACATAGCTAACCACATTCTCCACGGCCATCAATTACAGTCTTTTTTAATATTTTACTTAGCCTACCTTATCATTCCTGACGTGATTGCACCATTGTGTAATTTGAATATTTGCCTTCATCTAAACAAATACTGCCCTCTGAATGTTTGCTGTATTTAATGTTGTTTCTTTCTTTGGGATTGGGGTCAATTAACACGAAATACGAACGTACATATTTCGTTCGCTATGGAAGCCTTTATGCAGTCCTCCCATGATGCCCATTCATCCAATATGTTATTCAAACCGGGTAAGGGTGTGCAAAGTGCAACAAAAACAACTCAGTCCATCTCAATATACTTTCTTCCTTCTGGCTAAACCGTCAGCCAGACAAGTCCCGTAGGCGTATTGAAGCAGTTGACTTGGCATCTAGTTCGGTGCCCACACCTCTGCCTTATGTTAAACTTAAATTCACTTGTCCTCCTCTCCTGAACCTTCTGTAATTCTTTTAAGGTTTCAGCGAGGATTACTGCAGCGTTTGGATACCAACAGCTTGCATATTTGTTTCTGTTGTCATTTGTCTGTAGAGCTCAGTTGACATAAATGCCTGGCAAATGCCTGTTTCCTTAATGCAATGAAATGAGAGGTACGGTGTCACTAGAAAGATAGATGTTGTTGTAAAGCACATTATTCTGCTCCGTTTTTATGGTGCTGTTTTTTTTTTTTTTTTTTTTTTGTAATATATATCAAAGAATGTTTCATGTTAAAAAATTACGCTGCCATACAGACTCTGAAATGTTCCTCACTCTCCATAATTTTGGATTTCTGACTACAAGTTAATTTGGGGTATAAGAAAATGATATATTTGGAAATGCATTGAGGTCAACCTGCCATGGTGAGGTTACACCATACTACGGTGCACTATAGTAAGTCACAGACTGATAAAACAACATTTCATTGTATTTGCCAACGCACAAGAAATAAACTATAGTGACTGCAATTACGCATATCGTTCTTAAAATGAATATATTTAAGTATCTTATACCACTCAGACAGCTTGTACTTTTACTGTACAAACACCAGTTTATGTGCACAGAGAACGAATAGCAGTGCTCTCCCATAGCTTTGTTTTCCAACACTTTCAAGCAGATTTGCTGGTGACACAATGTTATGATGGAAGGTTGCCTACATGATGTGGCTGGTGTACCATTGTCTAAATCATCAGCTCCTTAGTGTGTGTGTGTGTGTGTGTGTGTGTGTGTGTGTGTGTGTGTGTGTGTGTGTTATAAAACTGGCGGTTCCTAATGAGTGATTAGACAAAACTGTTACAGAAAACTAACCCTTCTCAGTGTGAAGACCTCTTACTGGGAAGTTTAGTTCACTACTGTTCTCGCAAACTTAATCATGTAATCTGTAACAAAAACCAAGATAAGAATGACATAACATGGTAAATTCAGAGCGGTTAGATGATTCATTGCTATTACCTCTCATGTCAGAGAAGAATGCAGGGCTTCTTCCAGATTTTACCTTAACATAAGGACTTATACACATACTAGAACCATATTTAAATCTAGTGTTTATATGTTATCCAGTAAAAGATCACCAATAAGAATTGACAATCAGTGTTCAATATGGA
This sequence comes from Protopterus annectens, assembly GCF_019279795.1. Lineage (NCBI taxonomy): Eukaryota > Metazoa > Chordata > Ceratodontiformes > Protopteridae > Protopterus > Protopterus annectens. The sequence goes on from NC_056737.1 coordinate 129,977,063, forward strand.
AAGAGGATAGTGAGTTGTGTGTGAAAGAGAGAGAGAGACAGAGAAGGGGGGAGGCGTTGTGTGTCTGTGAGATCGTGGCTTCATGGGGGGGGGGCGCTTGTTAGAGGGGAGCTAGAAAGAGAGAGAAAGAGGGGGCTGGGTTATAAGCTGTAATGTGTGAACATTACTGAAACTAAAGTTGGCACTGACCTGCCCCCACCCCCCATCCAGAATAATCGTAATTTGGACAGATGGGCCCTGTAGAAATCGTATTTAAAATGTCTAATGTCCTGATATTTCAGAAACAAACTGCTGTAGTATTATCCTCTAAATAATAATGGAAAATATAACGCTGAAAATGAAATGTACTAATGGTAAGTGAAACAACAGTATCTCCAAAACATTCACAATACTCTTAAATTTGATGTCAAAGTCAAAGCAAGACATCACTTTCCGGCAACGTGAGGATTTTCCTCTGCAGAATGTGAAGTTTAATTTTGTCATCAGTAAAATTGAGACGTTAAAAAATAGCGTCTCAAAATGTAAGATTTCATTCAGAAATCCGTCACAGTGGACATGCCAGTATGTGTTACACTATATTTAATCTCCAATAATTACACTAGTAAGATGTCATGGCAGTAAACTCTTGATTTATGGTCCACGCTTACTTAAATGAATGTTTGGAACGCTACTATGTTATAGGTGAAAATAAAACACGAGGTGATTCATACCCCCCCCCCCCCCCATAAAAGTGAAATAAAATGAATGACGCTTTGCATGCACTTGGTTAAAAACCTTTGGGAGGAAAATAACCCATATAAAGCTAGTTCCTCGCACACCTTACAAGATCACATTGCCAAGTGCTTTACGAACACAAGCTTCGTAGCCTTTATACATAGAAACAATGACACAAAAGGTTGCCTTCAATAAACGCAATTTTATTACTTCAGGAAGAGAGTTATTATAAAACTACACTGTGACCGTGACTGTGATCATCGTATTTACATGCATCATAAAAAAAATATTTGCAATACTAAGGTTGATGTCTCTGTGTTTGGGCCTCCTTGGAAAAGCAGGTTGTTTCCTCTTTCAGTTCCTCCATCTAGTTCTGTTTCTTTTGTCTAAGACTGGTGAAGTAGCAACACACAATCACAGCAATATTCTAAAAGATCACGGCTGTTTGGTTATATGGTAGAGTTATTTGGATACTTTTGAAACGGGCATGGTGAAAATAATTTAGAAAGCTTTAGAGCTTCTTCCACGTTTTCTTAATTAAGCCTTGGAAAATATCAATGCTGCCAATCTTAGTTACATGGTTTATTCTAGTAAAACAAATACTGAGAGAGCGCGAACAAGTATGTTTGTGTGTGTGTCTTTGGGGGGGGGGTGCGCGCGAGTGTATGCACGCGCGTGCGTGCGTATGCCCTGTGTCTTTGAGTTTTGTATAGCCAGCATGCAGAACTTGCGCTCGTATTACACTTATTTGCAACAGCACACAACACTTCTCCTCACACATTAAATTGGTAGGGAATGTGGTCTTTGCAGTATGTAAAATTATACACCTTACATTTCTCAATCATTGTCTTTAATTTATGGTATAAATTGTTATTGCTAAGTCATATAAGACATGAAGAGATCCGCTGAACTTGCATATGTGAAAATTCAATGAATTGACTTTATTCCCTCAGTGGTATTTCATGACGGCAGGCTTAAGACATTTGAACATATTGTGCTGTAAAATTCACTTGAAAACAGGATAATAAAGTGAGAGGCTGTTTGTATTTATCTGAATCGTTAGTTCCACATCTCTGCAGTGCTACAGTAAAGCTCACGTGCTTTAGTATAATAATAAATAATAGTTGCCAGCATAAAAAAATCAACAAGTAATGACTGCACTAACAGCCGAGACTGGAATCTGAATACCCCCTCTCTAATGTCTGGCATTTAGCGCATCAAATTTATCCAGTCTTCAAAAACATATTCACCTGGTATGATTTTCAACTTATGTAGCAGTCATTAAAATTACTCTGATTTAACAGCAGCAGGTTTTAGTATAGGTTCATTCCTTTCTTTACTTGATGTTGAAAATAAGCACAGATTAGACATTTTAATAATTTGAAAATGTTTAGTATACAAAATCATGCTTATTTCAGTATTAGCAAAAACACGAGACATTTTCAACACAAACACCCAGCTGTGTCTATTTTTAAAGCAGTTCAATGACAGCTTGCACTTATAAGCATGCAATCAGCTAATCTCGCCTTTTTCTTCTGTTAATCAACACTTTCCTTCCTGCATATCAGACTACAAATGGTATAGTTACTCTACATCACTGGATGTTTATGTAACCTGTCCTTCCGAAGAATGCACTTAAAACAAATCCTTGTAGGTTTATTTCTTGCAGGTTTGTTTTGTGTTTGTGTGTGTGTAAAACATCGCTTACAAATATCAATAGTAATAATAATATGATTTGTTATACAAACATTCCAAAGTAGGTTCATTTTTATTTGCATTATTTTGCCAAAACAATTAAGACTGAAACATTCAAAACTTCAAAATAGCTACTAAAACCATCAGGTCCTTCAAAATTGTCCAACATTTTTTTAGTATATTTTATTTGTGTAGTTCGTGTCATATCAGTTGTAGCTGCAACAATTTTTATGTAATATTTCAGAAAAGGTGGAACTGCTGTGGAATACAATAAAAGTAATTTGCACCTTTTTTTTCATTCGACGGCAATCTGTAAAGAAAAACAATAATTGGGAATGTATCACGTTTCTGAAGAAAATCCTTATTTTTCCTAGAGGAATTCGGTTTTGTGATATGCAGTATACCAGAAGTGTTTGGATTCAGAGGTCAGGGCACATGAAATCCAGTAATCTTGAGGAGCTGTGTATTCATGCATTTGGGAAGGAAAATGGGTGGTTTTTGAGTTACTGAGATTTAGATGGAAAATGATATATATATATATATATATATATATATATATATATATATATATATATATATATATATATATATATATACATCTATATCTTGGGGAAGGAACACTACTGGAATGTACTTTGTAATCAGCTTTCAAACTGTATTAAGGTATACATTTATACAACACACAACAGCATGCAAACGTGTTTAAAGGGGTTGTGCCACAGTAAAAGTCTGCTGGCGTTTATCAAAGAATAAAGTGTATAGAATAATTTGCAGGCTGTTGTGCCAATAAAGCCGTATATTATGCATTTAAATAACAACGTACCGTGCTAATGTTTCTTGGAATATTCCATTAATGTGCTACAAAAAATGAATATAAATATTTAAGTCTGAAATTCGGAACGTTGAGTTTAAAATAAATAAACCGCACTTGATGCCTTTCACACATAATTATCAATTAATCTGTTTACTCCAAAAACAAACCGTTGACACAACTCAGACGAAGTTCATTTAAACGTGACTGCATTATACAGTTAGAGGACAACTGATAAAATAATAAGATTTATGTTTTAAATGGCACGACCCTGATATAGTGTTCTTATCCATTACTGTAAAGGCCCGAATTATACTGAATTCAGTGGTTGGAGTCACAAAGTAGTACGTCGGTTCTTCCACGATCGCTCCCTCCGTATCTTGTGTTGTTCTTCTTTAAAATGTATAAACAAACTTTAAACAATAAGAGGAAATATTGACGTACCAAACTAAAATTATCCAATACAGTGGGATGGAGGCTGTGTGCTTTATTTGCTTAAAGGACTCACGCTACAAAGCGTTCCCCCTTCAAGGCACGACACTACTGTGCTACGGCTAATTGCTGTATCAATGCGCAAAGTGGCGGGGCTAATGTTGAGAGGCTTTCTCTGATTGGCCAAGACTTTCGCGGATGCGGCGAAACGCCGTGCCTTTCCATTGGCTAAGGAATGAAAAGGTTAACCCGCATTTTTTTACAGACTAGTGTGTCGAGCTCAGGGCAATTAATTGTAACTATAGTTGTCTCCCTTCGACGTGTTTTAAAGAACATGAAGTAGTTGTTTTTTTCTGACTACATGATTTGCCAGCGTTTGAGATTGAGGTCCAACTGTGCTGCTGCTGCTGCCGCTCGTGCTGCTGCTGCAACTTTCCCCGTGTGTGATGTTGGACATGGGCGAAAGGAAAGAAGTGAAAATGATTCCCAAGTCGTCCTTCAGCATAAACAGTTTAGTGCCCGAAGCAGTCCAAAGCGATAACCAATCTCTGCGAGTTTTGTCCGAGGAAGAGCCCAGCAAGGGTATCGAACCCAAGACCGATAGCTACGGAACGAAAAACGAATGTGGCCCAGGTGAGCTCACCTCAACAGAGGATAAAGAGAAGCAACAGCAGCTTGACGATAAGAAGGTGGACATCAAGGACGGGGATGGGGGCAAAGATGGGGACAAGAAGAACGGCAAGTATGAGAAACCACCCTTCAGCTATAATGCCCTCATTATGATGGCCATCCGTCAAAGTCCCGAAAAACGGCTGACACTCAATGGCATTTACGAGTTTATCATGAAGAACTTCCCTTACTATCGGGAAAATAAACAAGGCTGGCAAAACTCCATCCGGCATAATCTGAGTCTCAATAAATGTTTTGTAAAAGTACCACGGCACTATGATGACCCTGGCAAAGGAAACTACTGGATGCTGGACCCTTCTAGTGATGATGTGTTTATAGGTGGCACTACCGGCAAACTCCGCCGGCGATCTACCACCTCTAGAGCCAAGTTAGCTTTTAAAAGGGGAGCTCGCCTCACTTCCACAGGACTGACTTTCATGGATAGGGCAGGGTCCCTCTACTGGCCCATGTCTCCATTTCTGTCACTACATCACCCGCGAGCCAGCAGCACTCTCGGTTACAATGGGACCACTTCCGCTTACCCCAGCCACCCCATGTCTTACAGTTCAGTATTGACTCAGAATTCGTTGGGAAGCAATCACTCTTTCTCCACCTCTAATGGGTTAAGTGTTGACAGACTTGTGAACGGAGAGATCCCTTATGCTACTCATCACCTCACAGCAGCTGCACTGGCTGCCTCGGTGCCATGTGGCTTGTCAGTACCCTGCTCCGGCACCTACTCTTTAAACCCTTGTTCTGTCAACCTTCTAGCAGGACAAACAAGTTACTTTTTCCCTCACGTCCCTCACCCTTCAATGACTTCGCAAACCAGCACTTCTATGTCAGCCAGAGCTGCCTCCTCCACGTCTCCACAGGCACCTTCCACGCTTCCTTGTGAGTCCTTAAGACCCTCTTTGCCGAGTTTTACCACAGGACTTTCTGGAGGACTTTCTGATTACTTCACACACCAGAATCAGGGGTCTTCTTCCAACCCACTAATACACTAACAAAACATCCTTGGGATACAGACTGTAAGTGAACATTTTACACACGTTTGCTTTGTAATGATATACTGTAAAACGAAACAAAAAGACCAGGTATTTTTTATTCAGGTTCCCCATTTTCCGTACATGTTTGTTAAGTCTTTAAGGTTTTTATTATTCTTATGTCACTAAAGGTGCAATGTGGAAGGGAAACAATGACAAAGTAGAATACGGAGTCTGACTGTTGAACTTTTTTGTAGACTGTGTATTTAAGTAACGGCTGCAATGCAATTTCTTGTTTAATATGGCACATTTCTTTTCTTAAACGACCACCATATTTCCATGTTTTCAGTATTATAAGTTATCATGGAGAGCCAGGTGGATTTTGACCATGCAAATTACTAAAATAAATAAAATGATCTGTAATTTGTATTTACACAAATAAACAGCAATGGTGCCCAAAATACACGCCATATTGGCCTTCTATTATTTTGTCCTTTTCTTTAAAGAAGTTGGCTGGTTCTCGTTTTCTTTTAGACCAAAGAATGAGATTGAGAATGCACTCTTGTGTACTGAGTCATTCAAAACTGTTTCGGGTGGCAGTGCTATCTGCTGTAAGAGAAGGGAAGGGGACAAAATTATTGATTGCCTTTCATTCCTGTTGTGTATATTTTGATATATGTGGTCACTAAAAAGTCCCCCCGTTTTCCTTTTTTATGTAGTAATACTGTTATTACCTATGTACTTATAGGTAAACTTTGCAGCTTTGTAACTTGTGTTGCGTAAATGCCTCCTAAATTTAATGAGTGATTATTAATGTTGTCTTTAAATTTCTTGATTGTGAAACTGTGGTCATATGCCCGTGTTTGTCACTTACAAAATAAATAAATAAATAATGTTTACTATGAACGCACCTAAATAAAAATAGGTTACATTCATAAATGTTACTAGTCTGTCTTTTTTAAGAAGCTTAACGTTCGCTGCAACTTTTATTCAGGTAAATTTGACACAAGGGTTTGAGTATGATTGTCTTTGTAGTGGTTTCCTGCACCCATTATAAATTGTCGTTTTGTTCTGCCTTTTGATTTTAGCCATAGAACTGAATTTGTCATTTCCCCCACTGTCTTACATTACTTTTTTTTCTTAAAATACAGAGGAGGCACCCCAGACGGTTTCCATTCAAAAACAGCTAACATATGCAAGGGCAGTGCTGCTGTTTAAAATAGTGTTCATTTTAAAATGGAGTGCATTTGATAAACTAATAAAATTCATACGGTAGCTGGTAGCCATATAATCAAATCACGATATAAAAGATCATTAGAGTAATGCATTGAGAATCACGACAAAGTAATGCAGTGAATAAATGAGTGTGTGTGTTTCTGGAGACGAGAAAATAAACTGGATAAGGCCACGATACGGGACCTGGTGCAGACCGATGACAGAAGGGATGAAGAAAGAAGATTTGGCTCGTAGGTTTTATGCAGTTTGTTTATGATATTGCAAGGTAGAAGTCGTCGGGGTCAACCGTTAATTGTTCTGCCTCTAATAACGGTTACTTCAAAGACCATTTACAAAAACAAACGCTGTCTTATTTTCTAGCCCGTATCTTAGACCCAATTATATTCAGTTTCAGGCCTTGTAAACAGGAACATATTTATTATTATCGAAACCAAAGTGTAAAATTTGGGAGGTAAGCGCTCGTGGAGAATGTGTGCATTAGATTTAAGTTAAAATAGAAAAAATAACAATACTTTTAGTTCTGCCTTATATTTTTTGGCATTCAGTATTTCTCAACATATCCCTGTGGAGATTATCCTTATTTTCTCAAAATGCTACGAACATAGCTAAATGCAGGCAAGATCAAAAATAGTAAGACCCTACCGACCTTATATCACATAGCTGGAGATGTTTGTATCATCCGCAGTGTTCATAAAATTATAGACTGATAGATTATAGAGAGATAATAAATAAAACGCGTTCCATTTTTACTGCGCGAAAGTTTCTGCTGTAAACATGGCAAGTTTGCAGTGCTGTACTAGAAATAATTATTTGCACAATATAATCAAACTATTATAGATTCAGTCACACGATTTTTTAAATTCCAAACACATTGCAGCCACATAAATAAACAATACAAATTCTCCCTCCCGTTAAAAAGACCCTTCGACCTTGATGTATGTATATAAAACTTGGTTCTTCTTTTCTAAAATGATCCATACGTGTTTTCAACAGCAGGTAAACGATTTAATTTCACTGTAATGCAAAACAAACATAGAAAAACAATAAGGACTTAGTATGGAACAAATATTTTTTTTTATTGTCCTATCCCATCAGAAATATCTAATATATATATACGTATGGAATTTAGCGCTGCATTCACAGAATCATGTAGCAAGAGGCAAGGCATTATTATAGTAAATCATAACCCTCAACCATTAAATGGAAGAATTCTCGATAAAATTAAGGGGGGGGGGGCAAAATCAGAGCCAGACTTTAAATATCGCTTTTATAAACTTAGAATGCAGATAGAAGAACGTGCATTTTCTAAAGGATATGAAACATGAAAGGGAAATGCATGTTATTATTTCATCATTTTAGTCCTCAATAATTTGCCAGAAATCAGGAATTTTAAGAGAAAAATAATGTAATGCAAAAATCTAGATAATCTGCGAAACTGATCATTTGAAAGGTGTGCTGCAAACCATATATATATTTTCCTTTAAACTGCTCTTTTTCTGATGCGTGCGTTTTCCCTACAAACCAGTGTAAGTGCACTACAATGTGCTTTAACGAACCTTTTAAACGCTGCATCGAAATAACCGTGTTATGCTAAAACACGTTTTATGATCATTGTTAAGTCTGAGCTAAAATGTAATGCTGGGTAGTCTAGTTATTTGTTCACTGGATTCTAGTTCGGGTTTTATTCTCCTAAAGCATACATCATTAGGGACGCATCACATTCATTCAAACTTTTTTTTTTTACTGTTGGGGAGGGGTTAAAATATGCTATTGCGAAACAAACATTACAGCAGGGTTTTATAAATGTTTAAACATATAGAGTAAATAACACTCGGTAGTTCATACACCGTTATACAGGTGCAACAGACACAGCGTCACGTTTGTTATACAAAAATTCCCGATTTATGACATAAAAATACGAGCCCCTGAAGTTCTAACAGTTACGCTTCCAAACATATTGGAAATTTAATTCTAAAGGGGCATAATTCTTCATAGGCTGGATTCGCATACCTTCTAACGCATATCTCTTTCCGTATAGGTGTTATGATGGCCCCTTTCTGTGTTTTCTGTGAAATAGTTACATTGTTTTATGTGTAGTTAGTTACATTGTTCTGTGCCTTAGTTACATTGATAAATAATTGTCAGTAAGCAGACGAACATGATTAACTGAGCTATCTTTGATTTAAAGACGTAACAGGCAACAAACATGGTCACACTGGTAAATGTAGTTTGGCTTTCTAATTTGTGACTTGGCGCCATATGTGTTCTTCCTATAGGATACTCTCAGCACATTTGGGTCAGGCCTGGTCAAATGTGGTGTTCTGCAGGTTAGCAGGAGGTGAAGGTGAAGCTCATTAAAGGTTGTAGGGCTGATTTCTGGATATGTGTGATTGTACTCAGAGGGCGGGTCCTGCCACAGTCTTTCTTTTGCCTGGAACCATTCATTCCTCTTATTCTTAGACGAAGCATTTCCTAAAGAAACATAGGAAGAGATTAAATCTGCTGTTAGTGAATGAGATAATTACAGATCACAACTTAGTAGAAGTATTCCTCCCAAACCTTTCTTTTTAAAATAAATCTAAAATGTTAACTTTCGTTGCATATAATACATGCAAGTCTTGAATTACTAACTAACTGATTGTTTATGCATCCACAACACAGCATTCTCAGAATAAAATCAATTTGCTACATTGAGAAGGCAATTCAGGATAGCTTCTCTCTGTCTGAGTAAACCTTTAGCAAATGAGAATAGAACAAGTTGCACCTTTATTTTGCAGATGGTTCTTTTGGAAAATGTATGGTATTTTTTATCAATCGTATTAGCAGACGCTTTATGCCAAATGGCCTAGTAGGTGCGTGTTCCGCGAGACTATTATTATACGAAATAAACAAAATAACTGTGTGACACGGGCGCATTATGGCATGCAAAACATCACAGTCAGCCATTTGTTAAAGCACACAACTCAATAAATCAAAGCATTAGAAACATACTTCACTGGTTGCTTCGTTTAATTTATCCTGCTAAATGCTGTCTGTTGTGCTTTAAAAATTAACATTTTATTTGCAAGGACTGTGGTGCTTTCATTGTTCCTCTTTAATAAAAGTCACAAAATTTTGGTTACACAATAAATAAATCAACTGTATGTTTAGAAAAAAAATTAAACAGTGATCTTAAAAAACACGATTTACTTATCATGCAACAAAACAATGTAAATTACAATAATCTAGTAAAAAAAGACCATCATGTTTTTGCAACACTCAATGTTGTTGATGCGTGTGTGTGTGTGTGTGTGTGTGGGGGGGGGGGGGCTAGAGATATAAAGATATAAATACATTACTTTTATTTATAATGACAGAGGTTTCCTTTCTGTAATACATATACTACCGAATGTTTTAACTTTTTTACTGTTTCCCCATAGTACATATCTGCCAGTTATTTATCTGTCGAGCTTTTCTGCATATATTTACGATATATAGATATATGCTTAAAAACCGCACACTGACAGAAGTAAAATAATAAATATGTACCAACAAACTTCTATTGCAAATATGAACTGGTCTCAAATAAAAATAAGAAAACCCTCACAATGGATTAATATGTCTAGATAGACAAACCGATTGATTTGTGTGTACGCCCGCGCGCGAGTGCGTGTCACATCTGATATTATGACACTGGTTCTGCATCAACATTAATGTCATTAGTACTAGCTTCCAGTAAAACAATAATTTATCTGCATTTATTTCTATTCTGATCGTGATTTTGTTGGCTGTCACTCTTGACAAAAGGCCATTTCCTTTCCAGGTCTTGAAAGTTAAGAATGAAATAGTTACCTGGATCGATATACGAGTAGAAATTGCAAACAAATGTGGTTAATCATTTGATAGGTATGCCAAGTCTATATAATAAATAGACTACATCTGCTTTAGTTTAGCAAAAGGTAGAGCTCTTAGGCAACAGCGATCAGCTATATGGCCTAACATTATTATTATTATTAACTGGATCGCCTTTCTCATAGCATTAGTATATTTATTAATGTGTGTGTATATTTTTATCTCTCTCTCTCGCACACAGACACGCACTCACCTATATACCGCGTAACGGCCTATCGACAGTCAAGTTATAGTTCCTTTGTAGGTTCATTTGGAATTTAATATACAGCTGGTTTCAGTTTTTAGAGGTGCTGGGGGGTTTTCCTGACCCTTCACATGGTAACTTGCTAAGCAGTAATCTTTTGAGTTTTCTGGTCAGTTTGACATCACAACGCCTAAACAAAGATAATTAAAAAAAAACGTAATGTGTGTTACTATTTCCACCTACCAGTCTGTCCCGCTGACTGTCCTCGTAGTTTTCTTCACAATGTCCATATTTGGGGGTATTCTCCTTAGTATTCTTTCATGTATCGAAACACTTTGTTTCCCCTTTCTTTCCCAATTTGCTTAGTTATTTTTGGGCAATACGCAACCAGTATACATCGTTTCTTCTTTAGTGAAGCAAGAATTCCAATATTTTACTTGGATCTTGCATTCCACACCAAGAACGATATCTGCGTATAGAATAATGAGAATATAAAGATGAAGGTTTGAATATAGTTAGTGTGCATCGGTGCATTAGAGTTTATTTGAATATATAGTTTGTTGTATGATTATTATTCAGAAGTAAATTGCAATTGTACCTACAGAAAATGTTTTTTTTTTTTTTTTTTTTTCTGAACAACAGTCGCGTGTAATCTACCAGTTACAAATCAGATCGTTGAATCTGGATACTAGAAACGTGTTAATCCCGTAATTCCTATTTGCCTACTGACTTACTCAAAACTAATTATTTTACCCTCAAGTGCTTTTTTTTCCGCGTTACGCTACAAAACTATATGAACGCGTCTAGTAACCTAGTCCTGCGTGGACACTTTAGGATATGTGTGTGTGTGTGTGTGTGTGTATCTCTCTCTCTCTCTCTCTCTCTCTCTCTCTCTCTCTATATATATATATATATATACATACATAGATAGATAGCTAGATAGATACACGTGTGTGTGCGTCTGTGTGTGTATAGATAGCTAGACATATATATAGATAGATATACAGATATATTTGCGATTTACCTGTGTGAACACCATGGAACACTGAGTGTACTGTTTAACATTTTTAACCTTATGTTAAGCTGGTATTAAAGCTTATAATGGTACCTGCTTTTAAGGCAAAGTTTAAAGCTGGGAGTACCCAGTTATTTGGTAGCTGCAGGGATGACATATCGGAGGGCGCTAACATGCAATCGTGATATTAAGGAGATGATCTCATTGTCTTCAGATACCCATCAAGCAGCAATAAGGTTCTGCACCCAGAGGATAGACACTGATTACCTGCAGCCCGCGTTTCGGATGCTGCAACTTTAAAAAGTTAAAAAGGCGTTAAAAATATTATAGCCTGCACGAACAAACTTAAGTTGACTGTATATTCTGTAGTGATAGTAATGTGTTTAGGTGGGGTGGGGAGTTGGGTGTAGACAAATACTGGCAAGACATTAGTCAGTGTTTTCTCTTTCTAATAAAGTTGTTGTGTGCTGTCTACCAATGACTGCTCAAGTGTTACAATTTGCGTTTCCTAACATCAGTTCTGTAGCTGACGTATGTTTTATGGATGTGTCAACTCGGTGGCAAGTATAGGTTATCACGCCCTTCTTTACATTAATGTTATCACTGGATTTATCTGTTTGGTAGATTGGGTGGTGAAAAGGCACTTGTTTATTTATTTCGTATCAGCTTTTTTTTTCTATTTTTATAGCTTATGCGCATTGCAATTACCCCGGTTTATCCTGCTTAGAGTTACCACCTTTTGGTGGTACTTTGGACAGGTGTGTCCTGCGCGGGGGGGGGGGGGGCAAACGTCCTGAGATTTAAGAGAAAATATATTTCTTATGTTTTCTTTAATATTTGCATAAAACTGTTATTTTGTATCTGGAACACATAAATATTATATGAAATAGCAAAAGCAACTAAAATGCTACAAAATAAGCATTTATTTTGGCAAAAAAGGTGAAGTTTTGTCGTTTGCACTGGCCCGTGGGTATGTTTTGTCTCGCAAAATCTCACGTTTCTAAAAACATGTTCCACTTTGGGCATTTGAAAAGGTGGCAACCCTAATTACATTGTGGGTACGTACCATATGCCGTTATTTAATAAAGTAAATTATTGGAAAAGTACCATTGGCTGACTGCGTCATAGCTTCAGATACTTGCGTTAATTTCCCGGCCTTTTGTTATGACGTCACGCCAGCCTTCTTTTTGTCGTGTCTGGGTCAGGTGAGACCATTAAAAAGAGTAGAGAAAGGAAAGCGGGTGTTTCTAAGTGTCCACATCTGCGTATATGTATCCCCCTTGTGCCCGCATATGCATACACACACGATCCGGCGTTGTGGAGTCCCATCAGACTCTATAGCGACCCCTTGAACAACCATCACTATCTGCACCATGTACAACAGGGAGGAACCGGAAGTTCATTGCCAGGCCCGTCTTTTGTTATCACAAACATTTACACAACTATGGACAATTTATCCCCCTGGGGAGAAAAAAAAAACACGAACCAGGCAAGTTGTGTCTTGTCTGTCTGCCTCTCATTTTCTCGCTCTGTATCTACCTGTACAATTTGATAAACAAGGAATCATTGCTACAGTAGCAAAAAGGAGCATTATACCAACAGACTTAGTGCAATGTACTGACAGACAAAAGAACCAAAACAACCTTGTCCAGAGAATTTAGCTTAATCCAATCCCACCCACCTCTTCCGGTCCTGACAGTTTTGCTGGAATTCTTTGGTATTAATTATTAACATATAAAGTATACATTTTCATTAATAGCTATCCAAAGTCTAACAGTTAAGTTCATATCAATATTCCTCATGCATTAAAGCATACCTCTCGACGGTCTTCACCATAACAAGTGTGTTTTTGGCAAATCAGCGAGGACTGAAATCGCTAAACAATGACATAAGTTTGGATTTCAGACTTTATATCATCCAGAAAATACATGTTAACACAAATCATGTTATGCTAACAACTTTCTAAGTTTACAAGAGCAATATTTAAAATCTGTCCTTATTTTCGGGCCTTTGTCTTTATTTATTTTTATTTATTTAATTTGATTAATTTAGGCTTTGTCCAGGTTTCTTGGGCTAAGAGGTTGAGAGCTTCCAGGAAGTGAATACACACACACACACACACACACACACACACACACACACACACACACACACACGTGTGTGTGTGTATGCATCGATAGATATATTACACGCATAGAAATAGATTGCACACACGCGGATCTATCTATCCATCTATCTATCTATGTGAGGGGGGTGTAATATATAATGTAATAGAGAGAGATACGGACACATATAGATAAAGTCATAAATATATATAAAGGTATCTATCTGTCTATCTCTCTGTCTGTCTATCTATCTATCTATCTAAAGAGATAGATAAAGATTAATTTAGTTTGTCCCTTGTTTGATTTGTCCAAACAGTGATTCTGTGACTTTTTTATTGGAATCGCTCTTTTGTCGAAATGTTCCATGATTTGTTACTGGAGATCGCGGTACAGTTTTACTCTTCCGAGTTACTAAATGTAACGCTGTGGGTGTCTAGGTATGGATTGCGGGGGGTGGGTGGGGTTGCGCTCCTGTATTATGATGATGATGATTTTCACCTACTTTGCTGTACATTATTTTCTTCCCACTATTCTGCGATTTCAAGTTCACGTTTGTAAAGTTAGGCGCATGTTTCTTGAGTGTATGTGTGTGTAATGGTAGGGGATTAGTGAATGGAAACAGCGGTATTACAATAGAGACTACAGAAAAATATTCTGAAGTTGACGCCTGTCTCCTTCAGTTTGTTGATATTTATTGCAAAGATCTCGTGAGCCGAATGTATAAATAATAATTGTAGCAATGTGTCTCACTTGTAAAGGATTTACCCTTTGCCGTCTATTAGGGTGCATCTTTGAATACTTTCTGTCTGAGTCAGTAAACTAAGTTTAAATATTCCCTAATGATGTACCATCCATCTATCAAGAGTCTCTAGCATTCACAAATTTATAGTTCTATTTGTTACATTGTTCACACCAGAGGGAACAAGTAGCACACTACTCCATGCCCATATAGTAGTCCATGAGCTTTTTTAAAGACTGGGCGTTATTGCCATACAGACATCCAAAATATAATCCCCGTCTTTCCTTGACTAAGTAACCGAATCAGTATTCAGGAAAACCCCGAATTATCTCCCCTGGGGTCTTCTTTACGCTTTGCTTCTTATCAAATGAGCATTCATAGTCATAGGGAAGTTATCAACAGAATCCACCTTAAAATGAACCGATGGCTGTAGGGATAAAAGTAATGTATAGTTTATATTATATTATATTATATTATATTATATTATATTATATTATATTATATTATATTATATTTTGTTTTTTCTGGTCATCTGTTCGGTTTCCAGATCAGACAGATCTTAATTTCCCAACGAGCTCCAAATAAGCCCAATAATTTCTCCGAAATCAGAGTTCATGTCATTTCTTTCTATGGTGTTGCAGAACATGAGCTTTCACTCTTGTTATCATCTACGTGGTAGTGGATTTAGTCATATCAGTTTTAAGACACTGGCATGTATCCTTTTACATAAATGCTTATATTAATTTCGAAACAACCACAACACCCCAGATTTCTTATGATTTATTTTTATTTTCTCCTGATTGGGGGAGGGGGGTATTTTGGTTGATTCTGCTTTACTGGATATTGACCATAAGTGCTTACCAGAATGCCTCCTCCGGTTTTTAGTCCCTTCTACATAAAAAGACAATACTTCTCATTAATGTATCAGGCTTCTGTGATGCAAACCGATGAAGTCAAAACAGAGCTGACATGTAACTCCAAGCAATAACACAGGAACTGGTATATGTTATATCTTGAATAAGGGAAGTACCAGCATAATCTGAGAGTAAAAGAAACATCTACTGCTCAGCTGTCAAAAATGATATAACAAGGGACTTAAAATTATGTATTTCCTAAAATGTATGACGCGCTTCATTGTAATCTGTTTTAGTACTTTTTTAACCGCTGTCTTCTCTGTTTTCCTATATACCATATGAGAGGCAGAGCACAGAAGAACAAAGTAAGTACCCCCTCTGTAAATGCTGTCTTATTATTGGCACCTGGCGTATTTTAGCAGCCACAGGCACAAACGCCCGCGTGTGCGCGCCTCAGCCCCGTTATTCTCAAATAATCAATTTCTCCTCAACTTTGCATATGCGTTATCACACACACACTTCATTTTGAGGCATAAATTATAATTGTGAGCAGTTTGCAGTGTGTCTGTTGCAGGGTTGTATAACAGAAATGTGATAAAATTATAGCCTTAAATAATGTTTTTTTTTTTTTTTTTTTTTTTTAACTGGTAGCATCAGACCCACAGGAGGAGTTATCCAGACCTTTCCAATGCAACAAATTTGAAATATGTATTACTTTTGTTCCTCGGATTAGACACGCTTTTCAGAAGTGTTTAATGGTACTACGTTTCTAAATAGCGTTAGTGACCACTTCAAAGGTTTGTCGTCAATAACTTTATGACCTGTAGTATATAAACATATATTTTCCGAAAAGTAAGGAAATGCTCCTTTGCTGTGATTTTGAGGGGTAAAACAATAACAATAAAAATTATGCGATTAAGTATTTCTTCAGGACTACAGTCAGAAATTCTCATTTTGTACTTTACTTGCAATCTTATATTTTTGCTGTCCCCACACTTGCTTTCTATTTAAAATGTACGTATTTCTTCGGATGTCGGCTCCCATTTGCTTAATACATGTATGCAAAATTATTTGTTCTGGCCCCCTGCAAGTGCAACAAACGTTGCCATCAGAAGAGTATGCGTGTATCTAAGTTAACTGTGTACAGAGATATGTGTCATTGTTTAGTTTGCACAGCTGTAGAAATATTCTGGACTCAGAAAGCGACGATAATTCTGAGAGATATTCAGAAAAATGTATTCCACTGAGTACAAAGAGTATGCCTGAATACACCCTTGCATCGATTGCAGCAGTTTTGCAAAAAGCAACTATTCAGGCCGCAACATATTCTCAATTCTCTAAATCTAAGAAGCAGCTTAACCCTGGTATACAGACAATATACCTCTCAACTTCCTAGTGCAAGAAATTTGGACAAAGCATAACATAAAGGGGGGGGTAAATAGGGACAATGTTTACATTTTGCTCTAATGAATTTAGGAAATTGCTAGAATAACAGGATTTGTGTTAACATACTTTTTCTGAAGGATATAACAACGTGTGTGTCATTATTTAGTGACTTCAATCCTCGGTGATTTGCCAGAAAACCACAAATTTTATAAGGGAGGGTGGCCTAATGGTTAAGGTTTGCCTTACAAACACAAGATGCAAGGTTTGAGTCTCACAAGGGATAATTGGCTAGGCTTAAAATGGCTCGCAAGGGCAGTTAGCCTAGTACTAATCAATTAATCAATGACAGTCCAAAACTATGAGGCAAAAATCTGGACATTCTCCGAAAATCTGGACAATTGACCGACATGAGACATGGAACTAAATTCAGGTTTACTGAAGTGCAAAAAGCTAAACTCGGCTAATGGGGATATGTTCCTAGTAGTAAATACATGTAAACAGTCGTTATGTTGTTTGTCATTACTCTGTGGTTGGCGCAGTAGCATAAGTTCGTTTGCATAACAGTTTCTTTAAAAATGCAGAATGTTTTATTTAAAAATCAAAATATCAACTAGATCTGATAGATAACCTGAAAAACTGGTATGTGTGAATTTAAGTATTTAATTGCATGATAATTTTATTTTGTGAGAAATACTAGGGCTGACCAACATCTTATCTAAAGGCCTAGAATATGCGGAGCATGAGGAACCAGTATCTACTATTTTTTTAAACAAATATATCAATTTTGCAACTTTCTCCATCAATATTGTAGTTCAACTCCTTCCTTACCCGCCCCCATATCTCACCATATCTGTTAACCTCTCAGAGTTGTAGTTTTGTCTGGTAGGACGAAAGATACACACGAATTTAAATGCTTGATGTACATGCAAAATGCAATTCACCTTTTAAAATGGGGATAAATGCAAACTATCAGAAACCCCTGGCACTTTTTTTTTTTTTTGCGTGTTTCTCTGAATTATAATACAACTATGCAGTAGTCTGAAAGAGAAGCAGCGGGGCAGAAAGTGCTGTATTGCTTCTGTACTACGATACAGATATAGATACAGTTATAGATATAGATACACACATGCGCAGCCCTATAACTAGATAGCAAAGGAATTCGAGTTGTTTATTTATACTGTGCTTCTCTTTATTACATTCCAAGTGATACAATCGCATTAATTCTGCTTTGTAAATATGTGTAACCGTACCTTAACAATTGTAAACTACATTTGTTAATTCAGAGTGATTTTTTATTGGACTTATTTAATTTGGAGTGCACTGCCTTGACTAAATGTGTGGTGTTCGTCTCATTAGACGTTACTGTAGCATTCAATGTTGCTAACTTTATCAAATAATAATGGGCGTTCACGCAGCCCAACTACTGAATAAGCAAGTAAATAACCTCGACAAATCACAATTATATCATATCACACTACTGTCCAGCTTATATTTTTATTTTATTTTAACGTGTTTACCGGGAAAGTTCGACTTGGCACGAGCTAATTTTCAGCGGAGGCCCGAGGAGAAACACTCCAGATGCATGTCTTTGTAACGTGGCAGGAAACCCACACGAACGTAGGGAGGACATACAGACACAGAAGGCACCCCAGCCGAGTCAAGTAGCATGACTATTAAGTATCCACACAATTATTAATTTCTGACTCTTAATGACGTTTTACAGATCCGAGTGTATACGTTATTCATTCAGTGATTTTTTTGCTCCTTAATTATGACCGTATTTTGGGTTTTATTACAAATATTTCCATATGCATCACTTGTATCATCAGTGGAGAAATAATGCGTTTAGTCTTTTTAACATCTATTTTAATAAGTCTGTTTTCTACGAGGGCACTGCTTATCACGCCCTTCTTTACAGGATAATTGTTTGCAGAAAAGAATAACGGTGGAAACAATACAGTTATTGCATGCTGTTTCAAAAACCATAGGGTAGAATTCTAGTAATATCTAAACCCTCCTTTCCCGGAGGTACTGTGACTTACTATTAACAAAATAAAGAGAATGTTTACAGCTCTGTAGGTATAATGGCTCATTGCATTGAATTCGAGTACATTGTTTATACATGATTTATGAAATTCTAACGATTTTTTAACACGCCGAACAATGTAATCTACCTCTAAACAAAGCAGCAAGCAGCGGCACTAGAATGGGGTACGACGATGGAAACATCTTAAATCCAGAAGTTCGTTATTAAGACCCTTTTGCTGTGCAGAAATAATTTTATTGGTGTCCAGATCACTTTAATGGGAATCTGAAGGCTTTACAGACTTGTAACAGTTGTAAAATATCGCATTAGTGGATGGTAAGTGACTGCATTATTGTTGGTTAACATTCTTAAAAAAAGGAGTGGGTGCAGAACGGGCTGAGAATTTAATATTTAGTGATAAAATTCTGATGTGTGAAATAGGAAGAACGATAGATCGATAGATAGATAAATAGATAGATAGATAGATAGATAGATAGGAGGGGATGCACAAACACACCGTTCAGTTTCTTTTTGTTTGTTTACCACTGTGCTGTTATTTATTTAAAATAGTACTGCATTCATAATTCAATTGTCAGTTATTCTTTAGATTGTGTAGTTTAATACTATCCCAATAATGGACTGCACAAAATCAAAAGATGGCATACTAGGGGGTCGGTGTCCGACTCCACGAACGTCAAGTGCGAGGATAACGGGGCGACTAGGCTGTTTTCCACAGGACATCACTGTGGGTGCGATTTCAGAGTGACCATTGGCAGTGATTTCTTTGCTTTCAAATATTTCTCCTTGCTTTGTGTATGTGCAGCCCTGGACTAGTTATGTACCGCTAGGGGTGGGGGCTTGCCCCCCCTAGAGGATGCAGAGGTCTTAACCCCTAAAATCTGCTTACAGTCGGATATTCCGCCCTTTATTCAGTTATTAGATAGTCCCCTTAAACACCTACCCCCCCCCCCCCCACACACACACACACAAATATTCCTTCTATGTGTCTTTCCGATGCGGCATGAAATACTATATTGTCTGGTAGAAGGATAGTAAGTCATTGTATAAACACTGAAGCTTAGTCCACCGCAGGTACTTAACAGAATATAGTCCGTTAATCCTGATGCAGATCTATGCACTATATTGTTCCAATGAATATTTTTCTTTCTTTTTTTTTTTTTGTATTCTTGTAATAGATTTATGTTCTGTGTTTTTCTTAATATAACGTCTTTTATTATTATTGTTCTTTAATTTCAATATTTTATGTTGTTCCTTCAGAATTTGAATATTATTTAATAAACATGTGGATTAATCCAATGATTATTGGACAAGAGACCTTTACTTATGTTGCTGCATTGCAGAATGAAAAAGTACTGCAACACCTTCATAGTGGGCAGAGTTAGAAATAGGCGTACAACAGTCAGCTGTAAGTAGTTAATGCGTAGTTACTTTTTAAGTAACGCACCCATCTAGGTGTAATGTATACAGTCTGACTGATGTATTTTCCCGTAGTCTCTGTCACAAGTGCCCCCCCTCCACACACACGCGCGCGCGCACACCAGGTGCATGCGTGTAGTCCGAAGAATGCGCAAAATTATAACAAAATGTAGTTAACTGTGTCTTTTAATTGAATGTTTGTAATTCATTTATGTCTGCACAATTCAGTAATAAGTACAGCTCCAAATTAAATAAACTTCAACAAAGGCATACATTCAATACCTAAGTCCATTGGAATAATATTCCTTACCACCCCTTTTGTATAGCACATGTGCACGTCTAGAGCGGAATGTATCTCAATCTCTCCCTTCATAGTGCACCCCACAAATTATTCATTCATTCAGTTAGTTAATTAAATTTTACCAGGAAAGTCCGAATGGATACAAGACCGATTTTCAGTGGAGGCCCGGGGAGAAATGTTTCATTACATAAAAAAAAAAACTTTATGTTAAAATATCAGACATAAATTTTACAAAACAGAAAAACAAATCCCAACATGTTCTTTATAGTATAAGAAGTACAGTAGTACAGATGTTAGTTTATATAGAAAATAGCATATCAATTTCGTTCATTAATTAGACACAGCCAGTGACTCTCTCTTTGCAAACTCTGTAAGTAGATCCTGGAACTCTCTTCCAGCTGATATTACCTTACTTTCCACCTTAGGTCAATTTAAAACTAGACTCAAACAACATTTGTCACTTAACTGGCTATGTCAATGTATCAAGCCTGGCTAACTCTCTCTAGAATGTGTAAAAAAATCTATTAACCAGTTTACTGTGTAATTTAATTTAATCCTGACTTGCGCTCAGGATTAACTCTAACCTGTGGAACTTGTTTAACTTGCTTACTTATGTATTCACTGTAAATAGTCTGTTTGTAATATGTAATGCTGATATTATGTAATGCTGTATTTGCTTACCCTTGGAGCTTTTATCCCCGAGCCTCCGCTGAAAATGGACATGCATCCAGTCGGACTATCCCGGTCAACAAATGTAAATTAAATAAAATAAATGCATACAAATAAAGTAATAAAGGTGGAGAACAGATTAGTCACTGAAATGTAATAGATGAAGGTAAAGACTTTAAGAAAGGTTAATATGAGAGAAACAGAGGGTAATTCAAGAAGACAGAGCAACAACATCGCCAGAGTAACATACCACTATACCAAATCTGCTATAAATGGAATTTGCTACAGTGAGAATCAAACTGTGAATGATTGCTCGCAAAGCGTACGCTCTGACGAATACACTATTGCGGAGATTTCTATATTCTACAACAAACTACCTATCTATATCAAACAAAGCTCTTCATTAGCACTCTTCAAGAAACATCTTGATGATTGGATGGGAAATAGGAAATTCACCCAGGGATCACCTGTGGGGCTCTGCTCGATAGCGGCGCAGGAAAATAAATTTCTTGGGTGGCGAAAGCCAGGGTACCTTTTTGGCTAGGCTTATATAGGCCCTAGGGCCAATAGCCTAGTACCTACCTATGAACCTATGACAGGATTTAAAGACAAGTGCAGTTGCAAAGCCTTTTTTCAAAGGAGAGGACCCCTTGCACGCTTTTCCACAAATTTGGCAGCAATTTGAGGACAGTGTCAGTTCATTTAATTTATTCTATTCTTTTCTTTGTGTTTTAAATTTAGGAGCTAGTATCTGTACCCGTTAGAGATGCTGGGCATTGTTTATATTGTACATTGTTTTTGTATTGTTGTTACGATGTTGTTGCTTATATTTTAAGTTCTTGTTGCAAAATCTAAAACAAATCTGTTGTGCTCCGATAGTGCCCTGATCCTTCATGACTTACTGTACCAAGGTCGATCTGTCATCCTACCTAATCCTGTCTAATCTCCTCACTCTGCTTATGCCATCTTGCTCCCGTTTTAGCTTCCCTATCCATTTTATGAGGAAAGGTGGAATGAAGTGTGGAGGGAATGGAAACCAAGAAAATGATAATCTTGGAGGTGAGCGAGTTTCTTTGGGGGGGGGGGGGTGGAATTAAAACATAGTCAAGGAGTAATTGTGTTATTAGGAGTTAAATGGGAGCATGACTATGATATGAGGGTGTCATAGCACTCAACCTCTTGGCACAAAAAAATCTGGACAAAGCCAAAAATAATGGGGAGACAAAGCCCCCAATATAGGGACAAGTTTTAAATATTGCCTTTATAAACTTAGAAAGTTGCTAGAATAAAAGGTCTTATGTTACCACACATTTTTATGAAGGATATGAAGTCTGAAACTCAAATGCCTGTCATTATATAGTGAGTTCACTCCTCGCTGATTTGCTACAAAAATCCAGAGAAGCAGAAATTTTATGAGGAACAGACCAAAAATGCGAGGCAAAAATCAGGACATTCTGCAAAAATCTGGACAGTTCAGAAGCATGGAGGGTATAACACGTTCACTTGGGGAAAGGTGGTGGTCAACAGCTGACAGAAAGTGGTTAGGTTAACATAAGAACAGACTGTGATATGGATGACACTTAGTAAGGGGAGAGTAGAAAAGGTCTGTAGAGTCTTGACGGCAGAGGACAAGAATGCGAGGAATGAACAGGTTAAGGAAAAGTTAGGACGGAAAGACTATAGGTTTGAGAGATGGTATGTGTATTGATTTGAAAGGTTTCGAGTACACATTCGACCAGAAAATGCGTTTCCTGTATCTTTGATACATTACAGTCAGTACGATATTTAGGTTTTGACTGGTGGTAGTGGTTGTGGGGGGGGGGGGGGGGGGGGCGTACAGGGAGGTCTGCATTTTTACTCCTGTTTTGAAGCAATCACCGTTTCCTTGACCATTTTATTTACATTTCACTAAAATGGTGTAAGAAAAGATACTGCAGTCTAACTTTTTATTGTATTTTCTCTTGTCAAATTTTATTAATTTTCAAAGGCAAGTGATCTAAATCGCAGTATCGCTTGTGGACATTCTGTCGTACATTTATTCTTTTTACCAGAAAGAAAGCTTTCTTAAATGATTTATGTATGCATGTATGTATGTATGTATGTATATGGTTACAGTGTTCACCTACATATTCAGGAGTATTTATTAGAAATAACGAAACTTAATTCAAGGCTATCCATTTTCAAATTACAGCATACACCCACTGACTAATGATCACGTCCCAGTTAGGTTTACAGTAAAATAAAATAATATAAATTTTGTTTGTAACTACTTTTTCTATATTATTTTATTGTTTTTAAATGAAATTTAAATGTAATTGTAAATGTAAGAATAATCAGTGACAGCCGAAAATAAAAAATAAAAAAAGATTGTCTCTCTCTGTCTATCTATCCCTCTATCTGTGATAGAGAAAGAGTTTTAGTGGACTTAGGTATGTCTGTGCGCGCTCTTGCGCTCTCTCTGTCTCTCTATATATGTATATACATAAATATAGGTTGTTCATAAAACTTTCTCTTCAAGCTAAATGTTTACAAAGCAAGTTGGTTTCTTTTTGTCTGCCTTATCCTCCCCTTTAATTTCCATTGAGTTGATATGTTTCCCTTAGTACATGGCGCAAACTACTGTTCACCGTTTACGACAGTTCGGCCTTCTTCTGCCTTTCCTCCTTGTTTCCACGTGATGCCCAGAACTCTAGTCCACTATATTTTCTGCAGTTATTCTTTTGACACAACATCTCAAATAATATTCTTTTATTATTTTTTTTTACTTCTTCCTTCAAATGTGTCACTACTTATCTTTTTATCTACCCAGCCGTTAACATTAACTCATTCATTTCGTTTTTCTTGCTCCAACCCTAATTAAGCATAATAATCAATGATTCTGTACTGACTTGTCGTATATTTTCAGATATACTCTTAATCTTTTCTCAGTATTCCTGAATATCTTACATGTTCACCACATATGCAGATTATAATCTTGTCCATTCCACAGTTCCCGTACCTTGCTATCAGTAGAGTCCTCCCGTCCCTTGACCTTTTTGGAATACGGTAGCATCTGTACGGCAGTCTATGATACTTATCTTGGGCTGGACCTATTTTTGTAAACTCTATAGCTGCCTTCCATACATCTTCCCAGATTTCATTTTCCCACAGTTTGTCCTCTGCTGTCCTTTGCTGCTAAAGACTTTCCATATTCATGTGTCTTTTCTCGTAATTCTTTCTATATTCAGCCTATTCTTCCTTTTGATACCGCTGTCCATGATTCTTTTCTGACTCTTATTTTTCCTCTTTCTCCTCCCCTTACGTCTCTTTCTTGCATTGCCTGCCCGCAAGCGCTTTGTAAAGTAACCAGATGGAATTGTTTGCCATATGCATCTCCACGAAGTCCTCAGAGCTTAGAAAATGTTCTCTCCCAGCATCTTGATAAAAAAAAAAAAAAAAAAAAAAAAAAAAGATTTTCAGTTCTCTCTATCCTCACAAGCCTTCAGTGTTTCTTTGAAAGCAGCCTAAACAGGTTTCTGGTTTATAGGAACAAAAAAGCACATTGCTATTTTTCAGTTTTTCATTTCTCCTTTCTCTCCTTTTGAAGTGTCATTAGTATATGTTTATTATAATCGTTCATCTGTCTGTATCAGTTCTTGTCTAAATCAATCAATCAATCAATCAATGAATCAATCAATCTATCTATCTATCTATCTATCTATCTATCTATCTATCTATCTATCTATCTTTTTCTTTCTTTCTTTATAGAGACCAGACACCTATACACTCGCATCAACATCCAGACGGATGTATATCTCTGTAGAGTGACGTGTGTGTGCGCGCGGGCGCGCGTACTGTCAGTTGTTTGAGTGCGTAGTGGAAGGCAGAACCGCTTCTTCGAAGTCTTACCCTTCTCTGATTCTTGTGAGAATGTTGCACGTTTGGAGAAGTTATTAGAGCAACATATCGTGGCAAATATATATATATATATATATATATATATATATATATATATATATATATATATATATATATAGAGATAGATAGATAGATATAGATAGATATATATATATATATATATATATCCGTACAAAATAAGTGGTCCAATAGACGCTAATTTATTTCTAGCAGTGGTACAGCAGTGATGTTAAAAAGGTGGTTCTAGTTTGCAATGACTCTTTTCCAGATTAATATTTTCAAGTGATATGCGTATGTAATATATCCATGTAATTTACTGCCTAAAATATAGCTACTATCAAACAAGAAAGGTGTGCAGTTCCGGACTTCAGAAGGCAGGCATTCTTGACTGAGCTTGATAAAATTGTACTGAATTTGCCTGTTGGCTGGTCATTCTTGGCCAGTACCCTTCTTTTGTAGAAACTTGTTTCGAACTCCCTGGCATAAACTTCACCGTTCAGAAGAGAATTTGTCATCCCTGCGTTTAACACTATAACTGTGTATCCCTGTATACATGCGATCTGTTCGAGTTGTGACTGAAACCACTCAGTTAACCATTCCATACTAGGTAGATATATGCATAAATGAATAACGAATGTGTTTAGCAAGGTGTTCGTTTCCACGTTATTAGACTTTGTTTCATTGCAATTGCAATGCTAACTAGCTTCTATTTACGCCCATTGCATCCCCAAATATAATTTAACAGCAATCCAGCATGCAGCTCGAAACCCTCCACTTGCTGCTGAAACAAAACTGTCATGAATGATTCACTTCCATTTTAATTGGAGGTGTATAGAGAGGTGATGTTTCACCTGTATGTTGTTTCTTTTTTGTCGTAGGAACTCGAGTCTGTTCTGAAGCTAGGTAGTAATATGTAGACTTAGGAATTTGTTTATGTCTTTCTCCACAGATTTACTTCAAATGTAGACTGCTGCCCCTTTAAAACAAGTTCACAGCCACCGCCAACTGCTGTAACGCATAATTACACTGGACAACACTGCCTACCGGTGTGGGTGTGTTTGTTTAGCTTGTAGCAATCTTGATATTGTTCAGCTTTTCAGTTAGGATTTCTGCTAGGATAAAAGTTTTGCAGTTCATCTCGCAGAAGCTAGATCGGATTTAGAGGGTCTGACATATACTGCATTAAAATTAATCTTACACATCTGGTTACGATACGTTTCTGTATCTTTCTCCAAGGAATAGTAAGTAATGCGGTAGAAAGGTAAACAGTTTTATTTTCAGAATTGCTTTACTGATATTTTTCTACAGTGAGCCCACCCTTCCGAACAAATAGAATTAAAATATCTGAGTAAAATGTGTACATGTAATAATTTAGTTTCATATGTTCAAATGTTGTGACTGTCTAAGGCATACACTTGCCTATTTGCAATACGCAAATGATTATTTTACTTATCTCCAGCTTAAAACATTTTGTCTTTTCAACTTTATTTAGCAAACTAACTTGCATACAAATCACTGAGAATAGTTTAGCAAAGTTTTTCGAATGAGGTCTATTGAAAAGTTCCAATAGATTATAATTTCTGTCGCTGAAATATGCGCATTCTTAATCAGTGCTGAACTTGTCATCCCTATATTTATGTTGCACTCGTACCTGCTCCGGCAGAATTCTTTAATCAGCTCTTTGCAGTTTGCGGTTTGGACCCTTGATCATACAAGTTCAGGTCCTTATGGGTTTAACTAAAAGCGGAAATATTTCTAGTGTGTATTTATATTGCACGTCTACTTACAACGTTATGTATGTTGCTGTTTGGCCCGCTATGATGTAGTCCTCATATATCTATGTATTCAGTTATTTATTCGGGTATTTTATAATGTATTTGCACCAAAACATTATTAATGCTGATATAATTTATGTATTGAAGTATACAGCTCGAACTGAAAATATGCACAATTTGTTTTCGTTTTATATGTGTGTCTGCTGCGACAGGGCACTTCAAACAACTGTCTGCAGTTTTTCATATTATTTGTACCAAGTGCAGGCTCTTATAGCTTTATTGTATACATTATGCGTATTAACCCGCTTGGTGTTTCTTTTCAGAAGTGACCCGGAAGCACTGCCTGGTAAAATGGCCTTACAGAGCAGGTCTATAGAGGATGCCTGGAGTCAAACCCGACGGTACACAATAATATTGGTGGACAGATAAAGACATTTTTGCTGTCCCTCTTTTGCAGGAAAATAGTATTTTCAGGCCTGATTTACACCCACACTTGCGTACGTATGCTTGGAGGCAGCCGCATGTGCCTATTTTCAGGTTTAATTATTTTCCTCTTCACATGGTTTTTGAATCCCCCTAATCACTCGTGTTTTTAAAGCTTTGAAAACACGCGCGCGCGCGCACACACACGCGCACACACACACAAAAATACATGACTAGCTTGTTAGTGACACCGATAATTTAAGGACAAAGGGGCACCCTTCTTACACCTCCCTTTTTACAAGCAAAAATACATTACGCTGTTTGACAGAATTTTACAATGCAATTCGTCAAAGTCTACAGATGCTACACTGTTTGCTAATGCCTTTTTGTCACTCCCTGTTTTTTTTAATGTACTCTTGAGTAGTATCCCACATTTCTACAGGAAGTGGGCAGAGTTATGTACAATTAGGTATTCATAGTTTATGCTAATTAAATGTCCAAATGCTGGACTGGATTTAAGGGTCCTTACTCTTGTTTTCAATGTCTGCAGATTGAGATGTATGACCAGATCATAACCTTAATCTGGTGTTCTAAACAGCCAAACACAAAAAGATCATCTGCTGGTAGATTAGAACACAGATTGTGCAGTTTATTTCCTTGAATATGTGATTTCCGTTATAATAAAACGTGAATGCACTACCTCATCTCGTCCCATGATTATAATTACAGAAACATAACAAACTTTTGAAATGAATTATGTTTTATCACTCTCACATCTTTAGTTAAACGGTTATTATAGATAAGTGGAGTGATGACATATTGCAGTATTTAAAACAAACATATTTATCAGCATCTTTTCAGCGCTTAAGAATCAACCTCGATCTTGGTTAGAAGCTGCAGTTTTACACGGGTTTTGCTTATTGTTGTTTAAATGGATATTGTAAAATTGTTGAGTGCATACTCCCGGAATGAGACTGAAATGTCTACATGAATGTGGCGAACCGCGAGAAACACCACTGAATTTAGACGACGAAGCTGAAAAATAAAAATACTGCAATATGGCTACACATTATTATCCAGGAGAATAAAACTGGGGAGGTATACAGATAACATTAGAGTGTATAGTTAAGAGCATCTATAAATATAGCAGCTGAAAGTCAGGTGAGTAACGAGGTTCACCTAAAAGTTTTATTCAAGTATTGATTATATTTGTTTCCTATTTACTTTCATGTAACAGTGTTGAAAGTCCTACTTTTGCATGCAGGAATAACAAGACGTAAAAGAGATAAAGCAGTGAGTAGTGCGAGTTGGGGGGGGGGGGGGGCGTCAACAATTCCTTACATATTTCCTGATTTTCCGTAAAACATATTTGCTGTGAGCTGCGTCTATTTTTTCATGTCTGGTATATCTTAAGTTTTTGATGGACCGGTAAATTTTGCATACCTGTTTGTGCAGTACAAACTTTATACTGCCTTTTTTGCAGCAGTTTGTATTGGTTTGTTAAGGTCAGAGTCCTGATGTTACAGCTTTGCACTGAATGCGGAGACCATTCGACGGGTCGTGAATAATCGTTCTAATGAGTGTGCAAAGCGTGCGACATGGTCTATAAAGCTGTCGGGTTAAACAAATAGCTTATACCAAGACGAACTCTGATTGTTGAAGTGCAAGGCAGTGTCATCCCGATTTCCCTTTTCTTTCCTAAATACCACAGATCTAACGCACCAGTGTCCGATTTCACTAGTTTTAGACTCCCCCAGCGTAGCACTTTAGCAGCGCGCACACACACCCACACACACACTCACACACACACACACACACACACACACACACACACACACACACTTTAATTCTCCAATTCTTTTTTCCGTCCTGAAAATATTTTTCAGTATGCGTAAATTTGCATCTCAGATAAGTTGAGTACAATAATATTTAGATCGAAAAACAGGAGTTTTAAGGTTTGTAGCTTCTGAATGGCTTAATTGACTCCAGGTCCACTACATAATAGCGGAGGTGGGATACTGACGTGGAAAGTTCTGCTGTTAATGTGACAAAACAAAGTTAAAATGTTTTTCACATTTAAGGGAAAATATTATCTGTTGTTTTTAGCCAAACATCCTGTGGCATATCAACCACAAATCACGAGTGTACCAGTTCATGCACCAAAATGCATTTTATTTGTTTGTTTAGTAACCAGGTAGGTGGGTTGGCTCTACCACCCATTTCTTTTACGACCCTCTCTGTAAGACACTGTGAAAAATATAACGGCAACCTTTGCAGGATAAGTAACTGAGGACAATTTCAGTATAATCTGACTAAATATAAATTGAACGATTTTTTTTCAAATAACAAAGTACAGAAAAATGCTGTATCAGATAACATTGTAAGTACGGATTATTAAGATACAACTTGCTAGACTCACAGCTTGCAGTCGTACATAAATAGTGACATGTACCAGTTGGATTAACTCTTCGGTTATATCTCAGGTTTGAATGATGACCCTCCTCTCTTGCTGCACAAGTTAGGTGTGAAACTTTTATTTACTGCAAAATGTGTCTCCCAAATTTCCTGCACGATTTTCCTCGTGTATTGTCAGTTGTGGCTGAAGTGGTTTAGAACAGACTGTAAGTATTTTTCCAGCGTTGAACATTGGCAGAGATAGAGCATGCGTGGTGTGGCTGCCAGTCCAGTGTTGTTATTGTCATTCGGAACCTGAGACGCTTAGTACACTCTGAGCGGCTGTTTTTTC
This sequence comes from Protopterus annectens, assembly GCF_019279795.1. Classification (NCBI taxonomy): domain Eukaryota; kingdom Metazoa; phylum Chordata; order Ceratodontiformes; family Protopteridae; genus Protopterus; species Protopterus annectens. The sequence continues at coordinate 130,007,054 of NC_056737.1, forward strand.
AGTAGATGACTTTTTTTAAGTTTCACTGATGGATAAAATTGCCTCTAGTTTGCTAGAGGGTGCGCATACACATCAAATATGTTTATGAAGTGTTATTGTCTTAACTGCGTGCGAGTGTGTGTTACATGCGGCTCTAAATGAACGTCACCGTTGAAGTATCACCCAGACCCCATGTGCAAAAATGGGAAAAGGGGTTAAGCATGTATGGATGGATTGTCCTAGAGCGTTTCATGTGATATTAAGCAACATGCTGACATTTAGATTTTTATCTTTACACTTAAGAAACTGTAAATATCTACATCTCCATAACCCAAACGAAACGCTAGTTTAGCCAGATATGCAAAAGTTGTTGGCCTCTTTTTTCCCGGGAATGAAGCTTAAGAGAAGTTTATTTCATTCTTAAATTTAAACTACACTTACTGTCTGTAAGATAACAACTATGCTTTTAAAGCCACATGAGCCTGAATGTCTAATCTCCGAATGTTTTACTTTGGTTTAACTTTTTTTTCTTTAAATCTTTAAATTAAAAGTGTATTTTATTAGAAAAGGGTGATGTGCTCCCTTATTTGGAACTTATACGTTTCGCCCAGCATATTGCATTAAAGCTTAAATGTTCTACCCTTTCCAAAAGACTACATATGTATCACCAGGTACTGGTTAGAATAATTGTCACTAGACCCAGCTGCCTATTGGTACCTGCTTTAAATATCGAGGTGTGAAAAAGCAATGGCAAGAATTTTGAAGACAGGATGAACCTTCATAGGTGCCTTTTATGCAGTTTCTGCTAAATGCTTACATTAAAAACATACGGTTTAATGGTCTCTTGACATACGTGTTTTTTTCAGCACGTTGTTCACCTTACTGCGATGAGTTCGTCAAAGAGGGGGAATACATTTACAACTTAATGCTGTGCTTTTCAAATACTACATTAATGAAAACATCTTGTGAATTCTCTAGATTTATGGCTAAAAGACACAATTATAACGTGTCTCTAATCCAGGATCATCCCTGATTTTGCATTAAACTATTGCTGTCTCCAACCGTAATTTTGTGATTTCTGAGACAAAATAAGACACATAACAGATATTAAAGGATGCTCAGCTTTGCAAATCTGACTGCAGAATATTCAGAAAGCGAAATCGGAGCTTTTTAACTTTGTAAGTCTATATATCCATTACTTTGGTTTCCCCCCATCTGATGTCTTTGTTCGTATCTTTTTTGCATATGTTCCTGGTTTGTATAACAATGTATAACAATAACTCTTTATTAAGGGTAAACAAAACTGAGAGCGGGTTTGCTTAAACAGTCTAAGAGATATGCTAAGGGAATGGAGGAAGACCTTCCCGCCTTGTTTAAAATGGGAATTTGGAAGGTTTGCGTAACAGCACGTTTGCATTCTATGCTTAACACAGAATATTTGCACATCATTGCTTTATGGGCGTTATATTTTGGGCGAGGTTTTGTTTTGAAACACTCTTGGTTGAATTAAAAGTATACGCCACGCAAAGCCTATTGGTGGCAGCTAGAGGACATTCTAGAATGAAACGCTGGTCACTCTGAAGCTCTTACATGTCAGCTATGGAATACAGTGATTGTATTATGGAAAAGTATCCCAGATGACCCAGCTGGGGCGATTTAGTGGTCGTTTGTAGTGCAAATACAAGAATAGCCATTCCTGGGAAAAATGCCCTCACCTAAAAAGCAAAAGGGTTAAGGGATGGGGACTTAGAAAGGGGTTTGAAACCTAAACATTTCAGTACTTCTTGACAAGTACAGAGAGACCATAAAGGGAAATTAGGCCTAAGATTTCGCAGACAGATGTTCAGGGTTAACTCAGGTTATTTGTTAATAGCGTTTGTGCTGAATCTAAACCTGTATTAATGTAAGCAGAACATACTCTAAGGGAAATCCATCTTTCCATCCATCCATCCTCAACCCCTTTTCCCATTTTTGTACAAAAGGTAAATACTTTAAGGGAAATAACTTCACAACTGCTAGAAAAAAGCAGACATAATAATGTGGAGGTGGAAATCAGCAATGAATTTAAACAGATATTGAATGTAATAATTTTTTTACTAGAGCCTAACAAAGCTTAGTGATTTCAAACACGTAATTAAACTGGAACATCCATAATAATAATAATAATAATAATGGCATATAGCTTCTGAATGGAATATGGCAGTAATTTCGTGCTGCCTCCTTTTGAATGACTTATTACACAACTCGAGAAGAAATTAGCATTAGGCGTTGTTTCCTGCATGCACGGATTAATTTGCGTGTACAGCGCAACTACAATAATTTATAAATTATAATGCAGGAAAAACTTGCCGGGATTTGCAGAAAGCTGCCATACTTTCGCCGATTTGAACTATAAACAGGCAAACATGCTATTCAAAATTAAATATTTAAAAATCGCTACATTGATGATAAGCATTTAAATGCGGTGTATATACACATTTTCCAAGTTATAACATCATTCTAACCGCATGTTATTTAACAAGTTTATTTTAAAATTAATATTAAAAGTTCCAGTAGTGATTCTAAAAGTTCCGCACTTCATTATTTATGAAGTACTAAGTGCTGGGCGTATTCTGTGTCAATTCCTTTCTTGCTTTTAAAACATTTATTCCACAATAATTGGAATATGGCCTTTGCTGAAGTATATAAGCTTGGATGCATTAAGGATGCCCCCCCCCCACACACCTTTTTCTTACCGTCTCTTACATTTCTGTAATGTGTTATAAGCCAACAAATTCTAGTGGTATACACAACCCAGAATAAAGCAAACCATGCCGTTCAGTATAAGCCTTACCACTTTATATGTATAGCACCTTTTACATTATCGGGATTTCCTGCAGTTCTAATTTAATTAGCCGACGAATCAATATGTATATTAACATTAATAAATACAAAAAACGTAATTTCTGTCAACCTATGCATCATTTTTAGAATACGTATATGTTCCTTCAACGTATACATATTATATCATTCATTCTTTCTAAATATATGACCACATAATAACATGTTTTAAAAACGTTTTACATACATCTCAACCTCTTGGTGCAATAAATCTGGAAAAGCCTAAAAATAATGTGTGTGTGTGGTGGTGGTGGTGGTGGTGGTGGTGGGGGGGGGGGGGTCAAAACTGGAGACAGATTTTAAATATTGCTCTTTTTAAATATTGATCTAGCAGCTTGTCAGAAAATAACACATTTTATGAGGAACAGACTAAAAAATTGAGGCAAAAAAAATCTGCACATTCTGCAATATCTTGACAATTGAGAGGTATGCTTTTACAACATATCTACTTTATCCACAGACTGTCAACCTAATACATGCACTGTATTAGTTTCTGTGTTTCACGTCCTTTTTGAGACGCATGCATCTCTTATAGTTAGTATACACGCTCGCACACACGTACACGCGCACACACATACTATAGACGAAGAAGAAGATGATGAGGATTTGAGAACTCTTAGGGGGAGGAAACTCTCAGAAATCTGTGTACGTTCCAACCAAATGTACTTTGCCCACCTGATATCAGGAGAAATACATGGCTGCAGATGTTTTATTTTATTTTCTGTTGACATATATTTTTGAAAGGCACGACTTCTGATTCAGATCACAGTTCTTGTAAGAAGCATGCACATTTTAATCCAAAAAATTAATGATAGGTATTCATATTCTAGAGCGTCTGTGGTTTGTAATTTGTTCCTTTACTTAAGAACGTATTCTATTTAGGTTAATGGGGGAAAATAGTACATTTGGAGGACCAACGGCAAGTCTGAGGACACGAGCCGTAGTGCAATGCTTAGGTCACATGAACTGAGTCTGTTATGTGAATATAAATGTGTGGATTGGGCATGTGGCTTAATTAATATTTGCCACTAAGATGAAAAGGGTGACGCTGAATACAGACAGCAGACATGTTTTGATAGCAATGTACATGAACAGTGCTTCTAGCGATGAGGTCAGCATAGAACCGGACCTAGTAGAAAAGCACTCAGAAGCAGGGGTTGACTTAGCCTCAAAGGTAGCTGATCGGCAGGGCTATCCAGTAACCGTAGCCGCTGAGTCGTTCACCAAAGCTTAACTTGCCAGAACAAAGACATCGGAGGGTATTGCATTTCTTAATATGTAAGAGTTTGAAATTATTGAATACTAACCAATACAGGATGAAGAGCTTTGCTTTAAAAGTCAAGTGAGGCTTAAAGAATCAAAGGAAATTCAGAACTATTCACACTTCTCCATTTATCTTACTCATTTTTTATTCTAAGGTTTGAGAACAATTTGTAGAAGAAAAGCGTATATGCCACATATCCCGTTTTCTTTAGGTTCATTTATACATATGTGTGCGGTTTATACTTAAATACTGTGCCAGTGTTATAAGCCTAGATAATAATCTGAGGTCAGAATCAAACCTTGTACGTCATATCTGTAAGGCGTAGGCTTTAACAATTATACCAACCCACTCCCAGTTTATTATAAACATCAGTGCTTAAACACACGTAATGTCTTTTTATTAACCTTATATGATACGACAGAAATTCGTACATTTCATTGACATTTTCACGTATTTATGCATGTATGCATGTATAGTCCTCCTAAACATTTATTCATTCACCGTAGTTACTCAGTAACGAGTCAGAAAATAAGTAAACACTTAAAGTACTCGCAAACACTAAAAGTACTCAAGTCTAAGAACTTAAGTACCTTATATATTTTGTTAGAAAATGTAAGAAATCCTTTAAGTTTGTCCATGTAAACGGACAGCCACCTGTCGTTCGCAAATGGCCTCCACACCAGTTTAGAAAATGTGAAATACTAAAATAAGCAAACAAACATATAAACAAAATGCTGACAGTCTACGAAAGATGGCTTATTCTGCTATCATACCCGTATTGAGAGTTCTAAGATGTCTTTTTGGTGCATGAAAAGAGTAGCGACATCCCAAAAAAAGTTTAGTTGTTTAGTTAGTTTAGTTCTGCACCATAAACGAATCAAACTTTATTATTTGGATCAGCACCATATTACAGGCTTCAAACAAGTCATTTGTAATTTGTCTGCAAGTTACCTCCAAGTCAATAAGTTAGTTAATAACTGTGGTGAAGAAGACACGTGGTATTTTTGTTTTTAGGAATGAGTTTTATAACCTCATGATTTCTTTGGAACCAAATTTTAGGAACATTCTAAAATTTACTAACAGACCTGTACTGCCTTGGTGTGCTGTTATAGAGATATTTATATACGTTTGTGTTCTCAACGTGTTACATATTATGTTTGAGCTGACTTCGCATTATGCTGATTTGTTGTTTGTTTCTACAAGACACAAACTAAATTATCGTGTGTAGTTCTGAAATATTTTCGTCATCATATATTAACAAAACTGCCAAACTCCAATAATCGTGTTTGTCTGTGATGTTTAACTATCAAGGAGTGGTTCCTTGTCTGACTGGCACGTTAGAAGTCATTTGTATACTGTGCTGCAGGATTAACACACGTATTAAAAAGTGCAGCACATTTGTGTTACAGGTGGCTCTTATCATAGTGTGCGGTTGAGTCTCAGCTTCAGGGTATAAGGGGTGGGGGTGGGGTGGGCTTTTAATTGCTGCTTGACTGAAATTTCCATCTTCTTCACATGTCTCCAGTAGGGATGGGATTAAACCCTTAACTAACAAAATAATAAATACTTAGGTTCACCCTAACATGATCTTGGCAAGGAGTTTTGCCTTTCTGTTAGTCAGGCTGTTTGTTGCATGTAACTGTCCAGAGTGTGTCCATTTGTATAATTACATAAGTATACAAACTCGCAGCAGAAGACTAAGTAGCATTTCAGAAATTGAGGGCAAACATCACTGGTGCACACTCACAAGTGTATATTCACTACAGTCAAAATGCCTCTGGCTGTAGCATGGTGAATAACCACTTCTACCACCCCCACCACATCTCTTGTCTTCTCCAGAAAGGAATAAAGAACCCAGCTAACAACACCGCAGGACAAAAAAAAAGTGCGACTATAATTCAATTGAGACTCTTTGTTTTAAATAAAATCTTTATTACTTGGAGATCAAGTACATGAGACATGACTTCCAGCTGACGCCATACATTTTGCTGGACCAAGATCATACCTCTCAACCTCTTAGCGTAAGAAATCTAGACAAAGCCAGGCATAAAGAGGGACAAAGGCCCCAAAACAGGGACACATTTTAAATATTGCTCTTATAAACTTGAAAGTTGCTAGAATAACAGGATTTATGTTAGCATGCATTTTTCTGAAGGATACAAAGTCAGAAACTCAAACACATGCCATTTAGTGACTTTAATCTGTAGATCATCCCAGTGATTTGTAAAAAAACAAATTTTTATGAGAAACAGACCAAAATATGAGGCAAAAATCTGGACATTTTGCGAAAATCTCTACAGTTGAGAGGTATATACATTTGAAAAGTGAGGCAACACCAGTTTTTGCACAACGTGAACCATTCATTCTTCTGGTGATGTTTATGTTTTGACTGTAAATCTTACTGTTTTGTTATAGATCTACAAATGCAGGAGGCACAAATCAATATTCTGTGGCTAAACAAAGGCCATTTGAAAAGTATGCTGTCTCTCCCTCTTCCATGCTCCTGCTCTCTCTCTCACACACACACACACACACACACACACACACACACACACACACACACACACTTAATTTTCTTGAAGCTGTCTCTCAAGAACCTGTTTCATATTTTTGCAAAAGCTGCATTTACTGCAGTTGCAATACCTTTGTAAGGCTTAAAATGTGATTTGAGAAAGTAGGGCTGTCATGACCCATGGGGCAAGAAGTTTGTTTCACATTGTATGTTGTGTCTCAATGACAATATATTAAAAAGTCTAACATCTCATCTATATTTTAATAAGTAAAACTGACTGACAATGTGTGTGTGTGTGTGTGTGTGTGTGTGTGTGTGTGTGTGTGTGTGTGTGTGTGTGGTGGGAGGTGGACATGGGCAGAAAACTGTTAGGAAGGTTTGCTGTATGCTCATTTGACTATAGCCTGTGCTCGATGGCCAAGTGCATAGTTCTGGACCTTTCCCTGGACATAACAGGGACAAGCATGCCTAACCAAACAGTTTAAAATGAGCTCTTTTTACACCAACAGGTGACAGAACAGCATATTAAAGGTAAGCTATATTGGGTAGTGTGCATGTCGGAAACAGACTTATGTTTCTGGTCTTTATTAAGCTACAGAAACACATTTCTAAGGACCAGAAACATTTTTTTGCATACAAGAATTAATCCAACTGATTCTGATGCAACCTAACAGCCACACTTTTCAGAAGACCTCAGGCTTGAAGAATACACATCATTTTTATTTACCAGTTTCTTATTTCCTCCTGTCCACACTCTCCTTTCTATCTTTCTTTCTTCGGAGAAGCAATGATGACTTTTCTTCGTTCTTTTCATTGCCTTATTCTTGGATGTTCTTGAATTGTTTGTCATACAGCTATGACTACACATGAAGAGAAGGACACAGAAAGAAGAGAGAGACATGGAGATGAAAGGAAAGAGCGGCATACAAATGATATAAAAAGCATTATTTGAAAATAGAACTGGTCATGAATTTCAGAGTGATAAATATTTCCTGACTGTATAATATTTCTTTGTCTGCATAAAGTACTCAAGCAAGAACATAAATAAAAATTGTATTGCTGTATCATGTATTAAGTAACAAACCCAGTCTTCTTCCAGGACCTGAGATTCAGGTGCTTGTAACAGACACAAGAAATGCATATAAAGGCATCCTGAACATATATTTTGCATTTAAAATATTTTACTCTGCCATTACATTAAGAGACCTAATCATGCTCAGTTTATTTATTACACGTCATTTTGCTTCACATTTTATTTTAATTTGTGCAAATACATTGAAATATTGTCTGACACCAAAATTTACTTTTGCAGTTATGTTAGATGAGTCAGGGCACTTCCATTTGCTGTAATATTAGACAAGTTAGTACAATAGCAGCCTCCTCACCTTTAAATAGATGTTCAGCTTAAATCCATTTGCTAGAAGATCTCACTTATAGGCTTCTTTAATCAGACACTAATTATATTCTTTCTGAAAGTATTTCTTCAACACCCTTCAGTGCCTACACCCTTTAATCATATCTCATTACATCTACCTAATCCCACTCTTTTTTCACATTGACATGCCTCATTAACACTTTCAGAATCCAACCTTGGACCTCACCATCCACAGTGCTGCTCAGGGAACACAAACACAAGTATTAATATTTTATTCCGATATGCATCAAATTCACACTAATATTCATTTAAGGGAATATGATAAATAATGCATTAAGCACTGAAATAAATCTGTAATAAATGTTTGAGAATCCAAGCAAATGCACTGTATGACGTGACCAAGCCACCATGCATGTATAGCATGTTTTCTACTATTACCGAAAACACAGTAGGGATACACATACTTGCATGGCAGATACAGCCACTGTATACACTAGCAACAGATGACAGAATAAAGGGTGCATTGCAAATGTGACCCAATCTACTATCAGCATTACTTTTTCAGACTGTAGTATTTTCAAAGTGTCAAAGCCATGCTCTTAATTGGAACTGGTTTGTGGTCAGAGGCAAGATTATGTGAAGTTGCAAATACATGTTTATGTTTTCCTTTGCTTTCTATTACCGTGAATCACTTGGTTATTTTCCAGTAATTTAACTTAGTATTATTGTATAACAATTTGTATAATGAATATTACTTGAAAAATATATCTGACAATAAGGATATTACAGAGTATCACATATAAGTTGAAATAAAATTGAAGGGTACATGCAGCACACAATGTAAATGCATAATAAAAGAGTTGAGTCTATCTGAAGTGGCAGAAAATAGCATTTGATAAGTCATGTACCAAAACAAAATATTTAGATGGTTAGAGCTAAAATAGAAAGAAAGTTAAACAGTGGTATGAATATTCTAGCTATAGCTGAGAAACAGTTCACCAAGTGTTCCAAAAAGGGCAGTTCAACATCAAGTAAAGTTTATTTACAAAGGACCAACTGGGGAATGTGTGTTCTTTGGAAAAGTGATACCACAGCAAAGTAATGTTGTATGAAAGAAATAACTGATGGATGAAAATAAGAATGGTAAATGTGTAGGATTGGACTGTGTAAGGTGGGAGTTAACCTCATTGCACTTAGGAAGGGACTGCATTTTTTGCAGCAATGCCACACTTTGGTATGGGGCATGTTATGAATCCTGCTTGCAGGTTTAGCTTATGTAAATGACATCTTCATTTATTAGAGATATTTCAAAATAAATGAACATGAAAAGCTAGTATAAAGGGAATAGTTACTGCGTTGTGCATCCAGCCATGGGGTGGGTATATTACTGTAGTTATATTGATGGGTACTGTTTAGAGATCAGAAGCCACAAAACTTTGTAAGAAGTTTTACAAAATCTTAGCATAAAAAAGAGTTCTAGGAACACTAGCAATTTTAATTTCATGGCATATAATAAATCTTTTAGAGGGATAGTGCCGGTAGATGCATTTTTGCATTATTAAAAATGGAGAAGTGGTCGAAAGAATAACAGTGGATTAACTGCAAAAATTGTTTCCATCAAATGAATAAGCAAAACTAGGCAAAAGTATTTCTTTGCAAGTTAAAGGAAACATGAGATGATGAGAAAATATTGAATATTACATGCAGCAGAAGGAAAAGCGATGGTTGACAAAGAAAAACAGGCAACCAGGAGTGTAGAAGTGTTAAAATAGAGGCAACAGTACTTTGAGAGAAGAGGTTGTAAGGGAAAGAACATTAACTAATTAGGGATATTGAGACAAAAATGGAGACTGTGGTGACAGTGGTAAAAATGAGCAAGCAATAGTCTCAGAAGAACATATCCTTACATGATTTTTGTTTAGTTAATTTATCATTTTTCTATTTGTCTGCTAGCTGGGACATTGTTAAATACAGTCAATTATTAACAGAACAAAGTTTTTATATAATTATATAAAATGTAAGAGATGCTTTACATTAAATATAACATGGAAAACATGCCAATGTTTAAGATTAAAATGCAGAATAGTAATTGATTAATTAGATAAAATACCTAATACACCATGCATTAAAATGTGCAAACAGAAAATGACCAAGCTGTTGCTCTTACAATTTAGTAACTAGCAGGATTCATGAAGGAGAAGCAATATATTATTATCCCACTTTAAGATTAATAAGAGAGTTGTGGTAGAAGCCCAGTCAATGGCAAATTAGGCTAGAAGGGAACTGGTATGTGAAGTAAGGTAATGAACATGAATTGACAGGTAGAATGATTTGCTAGGAGAATCAATACAGATAAACTGCTGCATCCGTTTTTGAAAACCTGTGACATACTTCCTTAGAAACAGTAAGTTGGCCATAACCCTTAGTAGAATGAGAGCCACCATAGCCCATCTGCAACACAGTGAAAGATAAACACAGGGCATACCTGTAGGAGAATTATGCTGAAGAGGTAGCAATGTATCCTCAAGTGGCATAGAAATGCAGTGGTGCTAGACACATACGCTCTGCATTATTTGTTCACATAATGGAGATGGGTGGAGAGGGACAGTTGATTTTCAATCATATCTCATCAAACTTCTCTTACTTGTATCTGGTATATTACTGCAATCACCTTGACTGGTTGCCAGGACATATTGCCTAAGCAGAAAGCGTGAAGCAAATGAATTATAAGAAGATGAAACAGTGCAATTTAGCAAGAATGATATAATATCAGGCTAATTAGGCTTATTAACCATGGAAGCCAATGTGGTTGGAGCTACATGTGACTGCTTTAGATTTTAATAGTGGCTTCCCCAGAAGAAACCAAAGGAGAAGCTTGCTATTCTGCCATGGAATTAGGAGTGACTAAAGAAATATCAAAGGTTGGAGAAAAAGGCATAAAATAGGCAGTGAAACATGATATCTGCTAATGAAATCAAGCAGCTTATTCATTTATTTACATACTTTTTCATAATGTCTACACTATGAACTTCAATATATTAACATTGTTAGAATCTGTCTTAGTTTCTAAATACTACCACCATCCTGATTGCCGGTCCTCCTTGAAGTGTATTCTGCACATATCCTCTTTTGAAAATAATTGAAAAATGTTTAATTAAAATAAAAGAAAGAAAATAAGAGACAGGGAAAGAAAGACAGTTTTTTTCATGTTAACACCAGACCTGCTCCTTCTAGCAGTTAGTTATAGCTGCTTGTCCTGAAATAGCTCAGTCTTTGAAACACAGCACTCTCCTGTCTGCTATATCTGCTTTTGAAATATTTGCACTTTTTAATATTACACCCAACATTTTTTCAGTTTCTTTCTGTGGATGGGGCTATAAATGTAAGACACAGCTTTTGATTTGTTATGGACCTGGCTACATGATTTTCATTATAGCTGAGTGTTGACAGAACTAAAACTAATTATTTTTTTTAAATAAAAGAACAGGAACAGTGATCATCTATTCAAAATTCCTGCTCTGGACAAGAATAATATTGATGCTGTAAATTGTATAAAGTTGTATTGTTGCGAACTACCTGACATTTTATTGGGCAGCTCAGTGCTGCAGTGGAAAGAATTGCTGCCACACAGCACTTGGTTATCCAGTTTCATTCATAACCATTTGACATTCTGTGTAGAGTCTGCATGCTCACTTTGTGTTCACATAGCATTATAATGGGTGATTCAGTGTCCTTCTCCATCTCGAAGATGTAGTGTTGGTAAATTAAACATCTTCCAAATTGTTCATCGGTGTGTGTGTATGTGTGTGTGTGTATGTATGTATGTGATTGTTGTGTAGATGTATATGTGTGTGTGTGTGTGTTTAGGTGTGTGAAAATGGGGATTCTTTTTAAGAGTCAGAGCGTTAGGGCTGACTTCATTCATGTATCATATATGGTGGTGGTGCTGCGGTAGTGTTGTCGCCTCACAGTTAGTCATTGCCCGTTTGATTCTCAGTTAGAGCGTCTTCTGTGTGGTGACGTGCATGAACGGGCATTCCTTCGTGGAAGGTTGTGCGTTAGGCCCGGCAAGCCAGTACGCAAAACTCCACTGCCAATCATCAGTGGACCGGAGTTCCGCTGTGGTGACCCCTAATCGGGAAAAGCCGAAAGACACAAACAAACAAGGTTGCATCTATCTACTTCAGATATTCTTTTGTTATCACATGTTCCACTATTGCTTTTACTGGCACAAGTCTATAGCACTACTGACAGATTCACCTCTGGTTGCCATACTCACACCCACCACTGTACTGTCTTCTTTGAATTAAACTGAAAATAGATAAATACACATATTGTGGTACCGCTTAGATCTGCTTGTAAACTTTTCTGTTTTTCCAAATGCTTAGCTATATCCACACTAATGAAATTGTAGATTACTGTTCATAATCTCAGATCATGCAGTTGAACCGTGTTCAAATATAAATTTTATTGATGAATCTTCCATTAGCGTGGTTACAGCTACACTCTAGAATAAACTCTAGCATCACATAGAAAAAAAAAACTAATACAATACCGTTAAAAAGGCCATCCAAAATAGGTTGTTTTCAGAATAAATCTACCACTATTTTTGTTACATGCTGAATCACCCAACATTCCTAGGAATCATTATTAATCAATATATGTAATTTGTTGCTACGGCACATAATTTGTAATCTTTTGTCTCATTTGAAGGTTCTCTTAAACTAATTTCTGGTCAGTATCTATTTTCTATTTCTATTCCTCATTTCCACTTTGTGCACCTGCCCAACTGTTTTTATCTTCATACTCTTCCTGATTCCTCCAGTTCTCTATCTCTTATCACTTATCTTGTATTGTCTACTATCTTTATTTTCTGTTTTATTCCCTATGTCTCTTCCCATATTTTACAATTATATTGCCCCTACTTTAACTTCTGGGTATTTATTTAAATCCAGGTGTTTGTCTGAACACTCCATAAACAGCACATACACTATGGATTTTCATTTTTTTCTCTTTCTTTGTTTTTTTAAGAAACTTTTTATTAATTTAACATATTTACAGTATATACACAGAAAGGGATAACTTCAATATCACACACTGTTATACAGTGTTAGGAATACATTGAATCATCAAGGTAATCTTATACAATTAACATATTAAGACTCTTGGTATTTCAACGGCAACATTTCAAGGCTATCCCAACTGCTAAAAGTCTTAGTATGATTTATAGATTTTTTTAAATCACTTCTTTTTCAGTTTTACATAGTATTGCTATTAAACTTAAACATTCTTTGAATACAGGAACTGAATTAAATTTCCATTTTCTTGTAATAACTTTTCTAGCTACTGCCAAGAGACTCCAGAATGTTTTTGATTGTTTGGCTTTCAAAGATAAAGAAAGTGGAATATTCATTAGTATTATTGATCAAGTTAAAGAACAATTATCAGACCATAAACCCTTAAAATATACTCATCTCTTTGTAATATACATTTATTTTTTCATAATCCATAAACCTTTGTTTGTACAGTCAGCTTTTGCATATTTACATCTCCAACAGACTGAAGAAGTCATTTTACTAAACTTAGAGGTTTTATAGAGAGTAACAAACATCCTGTGTGTATAATTCTATATAAAATCTTTCTAGTATAAAGCTGAGCAAGTTTGATTAACTGATTTAAGTAACAAAGTTTTATTCTTAACATCAATTGAATCACTGAATCACTACTATCTAAAAAGTTCCACAAGTTCCTTCAAGTCAAGTTTTACCATCATTGATGTGCAGTGAACATGGGGTTATAAAGGTTAATTTGTTGCTAGATAATTCTGCCAAAATTGAAATCCAAACCAATGCACAGAAGTTTAATTACAGCTTATATGGAAACAAAACTAAATGGAGTGAGGTGTTCAGTGGAAAAACTGCAGATGGAATGCAGAAAGTTTTGAAAGAGAAATTGTTTGAGTGCAAAAATTAAAAAAAAAAAAGTTTAACATCAGGATCTAGGCATATAACATTAGGGGATATATTTCCACAAGAGCAAGATATCTGATTAAGATGAGAGACAAAAAATATAAGAAACGGAAGATAAGTCAAACTACAACTTTGAAAACTGAAATAAACAAGCTGGACAAACACATTAAGCATAGTGTGAGACAAGATCAAGAAAAATTTGAAGAAAATTAATATAAAGATATTGAGCATAATAGGAAACCTTTTTATAGATTCAAAATATTTGGAAGGGGTAAAGGCTCACAGATTGATAAACTGTGTGCAGTTTCTAAAATTTATTCTCAGACACAACAGATTATAGAAATATTTACAAAATCTTATGCAAAACAGTTTATCTCCACAAAAGGGGTGATAAGTTATATGAATATAATAAGTTGTCCTAGTGACATCTAGGTAACCCCAGATACTGGAATCAAATTAGATTATATTGAAAAAGAACTGCACAAACAAAGCACTGGGAGGAGATGGAATTAGTAACAATGACCCGAGAACCTGGAAATTGATGGTGTAATGATGAATGTTGTTAGTGCATATGCTCCACAAGTTGGGTGTGCGAAGGATGAGAAAATTTTTGGAGTGAGTTGGATGAAGTGGTGATGACTGTACTCAAGGGTGAGAGACTTGTGATTGGAGCAGAATTCAATGGGCATGTTGGTGAAGGGAACAGAGGGGATGAGGAAGTGATGGGTAGGTATGGTGTTAAGGAAAGGAATGCAGAAGGTCAGATTGTAGTGGATTTTGTGTAAAGGATGGACATGGCTATGGTGAATACATATTTTAACAAGATGGAGGAGCATAGGGTTTCATACAAGAGTCGAGGAAGATGCAAACAGGTGGATTATATCTTGTGTAGAAGGGCCAGTCTGAAGGAGATTGGAGACTGTAAAGTGGTGGCAGGGGAAAGTGTAGTTAGGCAGCATAGGATGGTGGTTTGTAGGATGACATTGGTGATCAAGAAGAGGAGGATGAGTGTGAGGGCAGCACCAAAGATCAAATGGTGGAAATTGAAAAAGGGTAATTGTGAGGTGATGTTCAGGGAAGAGTTGAGACAGGCACTGGGTGGCAGTGAAGAGTTACCAAATAGCTGGGTAACTCCAGCAGAGTTAGTAAGAGAGATGGCTTGAAAGGTGCTTGGTGTGACATCTGGAAAGAGGAAGGAGGACAAGGAGACCTGGTGGTGGAATGAAGAAGTACAGGATAGTATACAGAGAAAGAGGTTGGCGAAGAAGAAATGGGATTGTCAAAGAGATGAAGAGAGTAGACAAGAGTATAAGGAGATGAGGTGCATGGCAAAGAGAGAGGTGGTGAAGGCTAAGGATAAGGCGTATGAAGAGATGTATAAAAGGTTGGACACTAAGGAGGGAGAAAAGGACCTGTACCGATTGGCTAGACAGAGGGACCGAGCTAGTAAAGATGTGCAGCAGGTAAGGGTGATAAAGGATAATGAGGGAAACGTACTCACAAGCGAGGAGAGTGTGTTGAGCAGATGGAAAGAGTACTTTGAGGGGTTGATGAGTGAAGAGAATGAGAGAGAGAGAAGGTTGGATGATGTGCGTATAGTGAATCATGAAGTGCAGTGGATTAGCAAGGAGGAAGTAAGGATAGCTATGAAGGGGATGAAGAACGGAAAGGCTGTTGGTCCAGATGACATACCTGTGGAAACATGGAGGTGTTTAGGTGAAATGGCAGTGGAGTTTTTAACTAGATTGTTTAATGAAATCTTGGAAAGTGAGAGGATGCCTGAGGAATGGAGGAAAAAGTGTTTTGGCACCGATTTTTAAGAATAAGGGTGATGTGCAGAGCTGTAGTAACTACAGAGGGATTAACCTGATCAGTCACAGCATGAAGTTATGGGAAAGAGTAGTGGAAGCTGGGTTAAGAAGGAAGGTGACGATTGGTGATCAACAGTATGGTTTCATGCCAGGAAAGAGCACTACAGATGCGATGTTTGCTCTGAGAGTGTTAATGGAGAAGTACAGAGAAGGTCAGAAGGAGTTGCATTGTGTCTTTGTGGATTTAGAGAAAGCATATCACGGGGTGCTTAGAGAGGAGTTGTGGTATTGTATGAGAAAGTCAGGAGTGTCAGAGAAGTATGTAAGAGTGGTACAGGATATGTACGAGGGTAGTGTGACAGCAGTGAGGTCTGCAGTGGGAGTGACGGATGTGTTTAAAGTGGAGGCGGGATTACATCAAGGATCAGCTCTGAGCCCTTTCTTATTTGCAATGGTGATGGACATGGACAGGTTGACAGACGAGATCAAACAGGAGTCCCTGTGGATTATAATGTTTGCAGATGACATTGTGATCTGTAGTGAGAGTAGGGAACAGGTGGAGGAGACCCTGGAGAGGTGGAGATATGCTCTAGAGAGAAGAGGAATGAAGGTCAGCAGGACTAAGACAGAATATATGTGTGTGAATGAGAGGGAGGATAGAGGAATGGTGAAGTTGCAGGGTGTAGAAGTGGCGAAGGTGGATGAGTTTAAGTACTTGGGATCAACAGTTCAGAGTAATGGTGAGTGTGGAAGAGAGGTGAAGAAGAGAGTACAGGCAGGATGGAATGGGTGTAGGAGTGTCAGGAGTGATTTGTGACAGACGAGTACCAGTAAGAGTGAAAGGGAAGGTCTACAAGAGGGTAGTGAGACCAGCTATGTTATATGGGTTGGAGACAGTGGTACTGACAAAAAGGCAGGAGTCAGAGCTTGACATGGCAGAGTTGAAAATGTTAAGATTTGCACTGGGTATGATGAGGATGGACAGGATTAGGAATAAGTATATTAGAGGGTCAGCCCAGGTTGGAAGGTTTGGAGACAAATCCAGAGAGGCACGATTATGTTGGTTTGGACATGTGCTGAGGAGGGATGCAGAGTATATTGGGAAAAAGATGGTAAGGATGAAGCTGCCAGGTAACAGAATAAGAGGGAGGCCTAAGATAAGGTTTATGGATGTGGTGAGAGAGGACATGCAAGTGGTAGGAGTGACAGAGCAAGATGCAGAGGACAGGAAGAAATGGAAACAGTTGATCTGCTGTGGCGACCCGTAACAGGAGCAGCCAAAAGAAGAAGACCTGAGAACACTTCAGCAAGAATTTATTGTACCATTATATCTATTATTCATTAGGTCATATAAATATGGGGATATTTCTCAAGATTGGAGACATGCACTTATTAAACCTGCCTTCAAGGGAAAGGGGAGTATGACAAATCCAGAGTCATATAGATGCTTAAGTCAACTTTCATGTTGCAGAAAAATAATGGAGAAGGTAATATTGGATAAGTTATTTTCAGAACTAGATAGTCTAGGACTTGAAACCATATATCAGCATGCATATGTTGAAAACAGAGCTATTACCACCTGCACCATGATGTTCTATAACAATATAATAACAGCTATAAATGAAAAATTGTGCTGTGATGTAATTTATATAGATTTAACTTCAGCATTTGACAGGGTCATACACAAAACACTGATCAATAAATTAGTACAACTAGGTATTGATGTACTCTTGATAAGTTGGATAGCTGCATGGCTTACAAATAAGACATGACAAGTATCATACATCAACTGTGCAGGTGAAATCCTTAGTTATAGTCAGGGTGACCCACAGGGCTCTGTCCTAGGCCCTTACTTGTTTAGATTGTATCTTTCAGACCTAACTTTTTCATCTGAGGTGTTCTACTGTCTATGCGCAGATGACCTGTAATTGGGTAAACTGATTACACGTGTTACAGATAAGGCATGCCTACAAAATAATTTGACTATATTGACCATTTGGTTATGGGAGAATAATATGCTGATAAATACATCAAAAACTAAGCATATGAGATTTGGGAGACATACATTGAAAGGTGAATATTTAATACAGCACACAGCGATTGAAACTGTAAACTCTTTTCAGGACCTTGGTATATGGGTAGATTCAGCTATAAGTTTTTCTAATCATATCAACCAATTTGTCAATGATAGTTATAGAACTACAGGTTGTATAAAAAAGATTTATAAAGTCTAGGAAATCAAAAATGATGAAGTCATTGTTTGTTAGTTACATTAGACCCAAACTTGAGAATGGAATAACAATATGGAATCCCTATAAGAAAACAAGCATGAGTAAACTGGAAAGGGTACAGCAGAAGTATACCAAGGGCATCCATGGATATGAACATTTAAGTTATTGCGGAAGACTAAAATATCTGAACTTGTACAGTGTCTCTTATAGATATCTAAGAGGAGATCTTATTCAAGTATATAGGGCTCTTAGAGATAACTACCTCTGGGAATGTTTGGGGTTATCAAAAAGTGCCAGAGAATCATCAGACATCCCATGTAGATGATTCTATAGGAATAAGAAGTGTATTAATTGGTTCTCTGACAGAGTAGCTGATGCATGGAACAGACTACCAAATTACATTAAAGCAAGTACTAGCTTTGATATTTTTAAGAACAGCCTGGACACTTATTATGGGAACAAGTGTCATGGTATATTGGCAAGCCAAAAGGGCTTTTAATGCCCATGTTTGAAATACTTGAATGTATGTATGTATGTGTGTAAGTTTGCATAAAAATGAATATTATTTATAATTAATTTGTATAACTTGGACAAGCTTCCTTTGTAGGTCAATTTACCCTTGATGATAGCTAGCATTCATATATTCATATAATGGGGGGAAGTGGTCTGCCCCTCTTCACTCATATTATCTACGCATTTATTTAATTTCTTTCCAATTGATAATATTAACTGGTTAACAGATTCATCCAACTTATAATCTTTCATTAAATATTCTGGTGATTTAGCTTTTTCTTTTTCAAGGCAATCAGAGCATAATACTAATGCATTCCCTTTTAGTAAATCCATTTTAACATTGTCATAGTTTCCTTAAATCTAGAGGTTTGCAATGGGAAAGAACAAACATTTCCATTTTGATATTAATGCAGTTTCAAAAAACATGTTTCTTAACTGTTTTAAGAATTGATTTCATATATGCAGAGTCTAAAGACTGAAATTAATTTCCTTCTAAGGTAAATTTATAAACCAGATGAAAGGATTGCTACATATTTCTAATTTATCATATTTGATAAACATATAAAAATTTAATAAAATCTACCTACTGAATGGTTTTCCACTGATTAATGTCTATCCAGAGTATAACAGAATTAAAATTTGCAGCAATAGAATAATATTGTACATCTGGGAAGCTAATACCACCATACTCCCATAATCTTATATGATTTCTATAAGCAATTCTCAGCTTTTTAGAATACCGTAAGAATGAATTTAACATTTTTCATTTTCTTTATAAGTTTTTTGTCAGGTAGTAAAGCTGTTGAATGCAATATGTGCATAATCTTGGGTAATATAATCATTTTAGTAAGTACTAGCACATCTTGAAAGTAAGAAGCATCCATTCCATTATTTTTTTTCAAAATTATTATTAATAACCATACAACTTGATAGATTTTTATTTCTAAATATTTTATTTTACTTCCCCATTACATTTATATTTCTCTTTAAACTTACTCTCTAGTAACTGATTTAATACTAAAGTTTCAGTTTTACTATTATTAAATTTCAGCAGCAATACTTCTTGAAGCATTTCAATTTTATCTGTTTTTTTCAATTTCAATGATTCAGATCTCCCATAGTTAGTAAAATGCTGTTTTCTATGTCCCCTTTAAAATAAGTACTTTAGCCTTGGGTATAATAATATATATTTTGCACCTGTCTTGTTTCAGTTCATACATTTGCTTATTAATTCTCATCTCACTGCTTCTGATACATTTTCACTCTTCAGTTTATCAGATGTTTTGACTTCAGTAGTAAAATCAGACAACCCATTTCGATATGCACTTTCTTTTAAAAAATCTTTTTTACACATCCTTGGATTTTTTTCTCTAATGCAACTTCTTCAAAACTGAATTAAAGTATGTCTTTATTTTCTTTAATGCTTATAATCACACCTAATGCACGAGGACCTCATTTTAACTGCTTCATATTTTCTGTATTCTTCATAGGTCACTTTTTCATTCCCACAACTTTCATAATGCATTCTTATCTTTTTCTTATTTTTGCCATTTTATTTAACTCACGTTTCTATTTTCCACAGTTTCATTTTCTCGGTTTATTCATTTAACTGTGTGTGTTTGCAATCTCCATTACTTTACTTGTATCTGTCACTTTTAACATGGTCAAGTCTGCTTCTCTTAATAGTTAGCCCCTTGCCTGATACTTTCTTATACCAAAGACTTTTTTCAGTCTTCTTTGTATGCCCTCCAGTTCACCATCAGCTCCTCAAAGTCTAGTTCAAATTCTTACAATTTTCCTTTGTTATCCTGGTAGTATAACCTCAGGCTGGGACCTGTGCACTGGTGGTTTGGAAGGAAGAAGTGACTTACTAAATAAAGTTCATATTCCTTCTTCAGTTCTTCAATTCAGTTACAAAACCATATCTAGTCTCTGTAGCACCTTATGAATTTGCAAAGAAAATAAGGAATAAATTACATGCTATTTTATGTTCGTAGGTAAATTCTAGGCTACTGATCTTTCTGGCCGTCTTAAACCTAGCCAGTTCCTCTTTTGGTGCTTGAGTTAACCTATCCCATTTTGTGTTAGATGGGCCTTAACTATCCTGTGGTCAATAATGATATATTACCCTTAGTAACAATAAATGGGATCATACCATAGATTGTTTGAGGGGCCCATGCATGGGAAAAGGCATTTATGGGCTGCCTGTCCATTTGTAGTACAGTCAGCAGTTCTAATGTATATTTTTCTGTTTCCCATCCATATATCCAAGTTGTACTTGAATATGGATGGGGATGAGCTTTGTTTTACATGGAGGGTTAATGTGCTTTGGTTTATGTGAATTTTAGGCTCACAATACTTCCTGAATGTCTTTCAAATTGATGATGTGTTGTCTTCTTTAACAGTAAAAGCTAAACACCATAAAGACTTCTTCCAATAAAATGCAGTTTGTACATTTTTAGGTTTTTCAGCTATTCTGGTCAAAATGAGGAATACAAAGATTTTCTAGAAGCAAAGCTTCCAGTTTTCTTCTAAAAATCATTTCAGTCAGAGATTTCTGGTGGTTATAGATGGAACATTCTTTTAACTGTAAATTGTACTTCTCTCTTACTAATCAGATAATATCTGTGAGACATACTCCTTCAATTTTCAAATATATTTTTTATTATCATAAATCAGTTGGGTGTTTGGCATAATACTCCATAAACCATAAGGACATTGTGGACACTGACATCAGAATGTTTATAGAAAGTGCACTTTCCATTTGGATACAATTCCCTGTGTCCTACAGCCACAACTGAGTTAGTTCCATTATACTGGGAGCAGTTTCTTCAAAAAGAACAACTCACCAGCACTGTCCCTCTCAAAATGGTGCAAATCAGGGTTTTGGCATTGCATAGTAACATACTACAGTCACCCTACTGGTTTATGTGATTGGCTGACTGATGCTTATTTTATAATTAGCCCTTAACCTACAGTAGTGTAACCATAGAGTTAGCATATTTAAGTTAGTAATGCTGGTGAGAAGTTCTTATATTGTAGACATTTTTGTATTCCTTAGGACAAATTACCAACTTTGGTTGGAATCCACATTTCAGTCGTGCTACACATTTGTATTTTATTTATTGATGGCACCTTCTACTTCCTGTATTTTTTAAGGAAGGAAGTAAGTATATTGGCTTTGTGACAGTTGTGGGTGTCAGATTTCATGTTTGCAATCCTAGGACAGTGCTACATCAAGTTTTGTCTCAGTGAAGTGGAAATATGCTTGTAGTTAAAGGAATTTTCTTGACTTTATTTTTTTTACTTTTTAGGTCATGCAGTGTTGGTTCTTTAAAGGCATTTTTTTTTACTTTTTGGGAATGGTTGACTTGGAATGTTTTGTGTTCTCCACTGCTTGAGAATGAAATACAAATTTTGCAATAATTATCTTTTTTGATGGGTTGTAGTTCAATTTACATATCTTACATATTAAACCATTGTCTTGCTTGTAAATGAGATTATACTGAATCCTGCATTTTTGTATTGCATTTTAAGCTACTGTTAGTAAATACATTTATATTTATCTTTTTCTTTATGTACTTATCTTCTTAATATCCTGTGCTTGTATTTTGATACTGCACACTAAGAAACTTTGCAGTCGTCTCCCAGGGACTCCACTGTAAATGGATTTTGTCCAGCTGAAATTTCCTAGTTATTCAATGTAAGCAAGACAGAATAAAATGAAACAATGCATTGCAAACAATCATACAAAAAAGCATGCACTTTCCTTAATCTGAGATTTAACTTCAGTTTAATTTACTTAAAACACTAAGTGCAATTGCAATTAATAACATACTAAACACATATAAAGTTATAAAAAAGTAAAAATAGAATAATTAATGATGCACTGTACCACTGTTTTTGTTAAAGTTATTAAAAAGTTATGTAAGCCCTGGTTGAAATTGTTCTCATTTGATCCTGATATAGCTAAAGACACAGAATTTAGTGCAATGTTTCATCCAATAAACTTCACTGGACATCTAAACCTCCTTAATTCCATTATAAGTTCATAGGCTGGTACTAGGCTATTGGCCCTAGGGCCTATACAAGCCTAGCCATAACAATTCACTGGCTATTTCTTCCCACAATATTTACTTCCCTGGACCTCTGTCTAGCAGGGCGACGTAGGTGTACTTCACTGTAGGTACCCAGCTTCTTTCACTAACAGCATTTAGGGAATACTTGGGTACTTGTAGGTTAATTGAAAAGATTATATCTTGGCTGAGAACTACCACAACTGCATTCTATTCATGTAGTCATATAATAAAATTGTGTGGATGACATATTGTGAGTGGGCATTTATTTCACTGAATTTCTATTCTCTATGGCTGGAGTCTTCTTAAAAATCATAAAGTTTATGTCCTTGTTTGTTTTATTGACTTACAGGCTTGTTTGCCTTATGCATCTTAATGTCATATCAAAAAAGATCCACAGGCTGACAAAGAGCGCTGTTATAAAACAATATAATACAAAGAAAAAGTAAAGCGAACTCAACGGCTGATTCCAGAACACTTTAATAACACGGAAAACCAAAAACAAGATAAAATCAAGGGTAAGCACTTCCATGGTCAAACTCATAGCTGGTCTTAGGCATAGGCCAACAAGGTGGCCGCCTAGGGTGGCACTCTAGTAGGGGGACTTTTCAAGTATTTATTTAGTGTAGGTAGACCAGGATAGGGGCACCAGGTGGTGTGGTGGGGGGCACCGTGGAGCCCTTTTGCCTAGGGCACCAGTTGACCTAAGGCCGCTCCTAACTGCCTGCTTCTTCAAACCAAAGTACATTCAGCTTAGCCCAGTATTTAAACAATCAACTACCAATCAGGTGCTTATCCCACACAAGTTATCACCTACCAAAACAGTTGAAACATTTTGTTAAAATATGAGTAAAAATATATACATGTCTAAAACTATATTAAAAAAAAAACTTTTGTACATAAACTTTCATTTAGAGCTCTACACATGCAATCTTACTATAATATCACAACTGTAGACACCAAAATGCATTTCAAAAACTAATGTGGGAGTGGTTGAGCTTTTCTTTGCATTACATCTTAATGTTATGTTTGTTTTATTACCTTATAGCATGTTTGCCTTATTGTACTGTTAATTAATAGCTGCACTCTTTTCCTTCTTTCCCTGCATGACGTTTGAACATATGAAAATCCTTTGCTAAACCCCTGTAGCACTGCAGTGGATGCTTTCCTTTATTCTGACTGAGCATTTTTTCTTAGTACCACTATTTACCGTAATGCAGCACATTCCTAGCATAGTTTGTCACCTTATAGTTGATTTCCTCTCTGCTTATTCACAATGCTTCAGAAAGAAAGTATTTAATTTGCTTCCTGAGGAGTACAGGATTGTCTTTATTTTCCAAACAACTTTTATTGAATTATCATTTGTTACATAGGCAAATTTACATTCATATAAAAGTAATCACACTATAATTAACATGACAAACATACTTCACACATATTGCTATATATCATATAACCTAAGCAACATTGCATAAATTATTCAATTCCTGCCTTTTTTTAAACAAGAAACATCTTTATTAAACCATGACTTAGTACACAGGCAATCATACATTTATACAAGTGAAAACAAACCACACCGCCACTATCCTAGTTGCAAGCATTTTACATCACAAACCATACTAACATACTCCCAGTTGCAAATATTATAGATCACTTATAATCTACCCAGCCTTTTTCAGTTAAACATTACATATTATTTGAGTACAGGATTGTCTTAATGGAAAAGCTTTCCATGTTATAAATTCACTTCTTGTTAAGTAAATCTCTAGCTAGACAATATCACAAACTTCTATCCATACTTATTCAGATACTCTATCTACCAAGCCTACTTTCTTAGATCTGACCCTCACCTTCACTACATGTTCATTTGGAATACTGTAGAACTTGTATCTCACTGGTCCAGATACCTTTCTTTCTTTTTTGTTTAATTTCATTTTAAACAATGCAATAAAAAATTATGCTCTGAACCATGGAATTTCAGGTCCTGTTTCGGCTGACTGCACAAATCCCTTTTATTTTTGATTGCAAAGTATATAGTCATTCTGATTTTGATATTGACCATCTGGTGTTAGACATGCAAAGACATCCCTTAGGCTGTTCAGTAAGATAACCCATAACCCATACTTTCTTCACCATTTCACCATCTCAGTCTTCCCCTTCCCTACCACTCCCCTTTTCTCCACTTTTGCACACTCCAATCTCTTAACCTACCACAAGCCTACTCTCCTCATAGGTTCATAGATTAATTGGTACTACTAGGCTATTGATTTATGAGGATCTTGTGAATCCTAGCCTTACATTCAATGGTAGTTTTTAACCCTTATATTTTGCATACAAATAAAACAGAGGTGGGCTAAACACGGATAAGTTGGGACATTTGCATGTTTTTCCTGTCCATGAGAGATGCTCATAGATCTGCCTTTATGGCTGTTTGTCATTCAGTCTCACCCTCTACACATGTATACATAAAATCCCAACCAGTATCTTATATGGTATTTCCGAGATAATTGTTATTGATCTATCCTTTAAAGCTTTACATACACATTGCAGATAGCCTAAGTTTTTGCAACCTGTCTCTATTTCATTTGCAGTACTCTACCAAATATTATTTATTCCATTTGATTTTATGTGTGCAGGACTGGATATCATGTAAACACACAGAGTATCTGCTTATCCATGATTAATTACTTTCACCACATATAATCCTTACAACTTTCAAGATGCAACTATTGTCCAGTACCTTAATTGTAACATAAATATGTAATGTAATGTTTTGCAACTTAGTATTTATTATAAAAGCATATGAAATGTTCTTATCTATCTGCACCATAATTAACATCTATGGTTATTGGATTTTATCCATGTTTAACTTCTATTATTATTATTATTATTATTATTATTATTATTATTATTATTTAGTGGAGATTATCTCCTCTGGCCTATGCTGTAAATAGATTCTCATGCCCAGTAGGACCATCCCAGTTAACAAAAGAAAAATGAATAAATACACAAATAAGTAAAAAAAAAAATAAGTTGCTTTGACCGATGAATTATCTTGACAGAATTTTACTAGTCTGTGTCCCACTTCATTTTGTACTCCAAAGCCAAATCTGCCCATTATTCCAGTTGCAGTTTGGCTAACAACATTAGCAATCCAATCACCAATCACCTATGATGAATGAAACATCTTTTTTTGGTATTATTTCCAGAAGTTACTATCAAGCCTCATGAACCTGGTCAGCTTCATTTTCTTCAGCTTTTGGAGTTGGAGCATAGACTCATATCATAGTAAAGGTTAATGGCTTATCCTGTTATCTGACTGAGATTATTCCATCATTTTTTGGGCTGTAAAAGTGCAGTGGTTTTAACACCCTTTTATGGAAATTAATTTCTGCCACAACATTTTTGACTTTTTCTAATTTCTCCAAATCCTTTGGGTTTCTAATACCATGACAGGAATGGACCCCATTCCTAAGTCAAAATACGATTAACGTTCATGAAATTAGTATTGTTTCAATCTTTGATGCCAGCCAAACCTGCAATGTGCCCAGTAATGACTCCTTCTGCAATTTGTACAGAGTTACATGGATTGGTAACATATCTAAATATGATTGTAAATTCTTTTTATAAGACCTGTTGCTCCTACTACTATTGGAACTGTCTGGATATCTTTCTTCCATATTGCTCTCATTTCTTCCTGCAAATCCTGGTATTTTATGACTTTATGTCTCTCTGTACATGACACTATAGTCACTGGATGTGGCGATTTCAATGATCAATGCTACTTTTGTCTTCTTTTCTTGAACCACTATATCCGGTTTTCTGGCATCTATTTTTTGAACTGTTGGTAATGGGTGATCCCAGGTGATATAAACTTCATCATTTTCTATGATGCCTTGTGGCTCATGTTTCCAGTGTTTTTCAGCCACTTTGATACCATAATGTTTGCACAATCCTCAATGAAACAGTCTCACCACATTATTATGCCTTTCACTATATAGTCCTTCTGCCATCAGTGTGTCGTAACCAGCAACAAGGTGTGTGACTGTTTCCAATTCAGTTTTACAAAACTTACATTTGTCTGTTTCTCCCACATGTTCAATGGACATTGTAAACCAGCGTGTACATAGCCCACTATCTTGGGCTGCCAATATTAACCTTTCATTTCTTTGTTTGAATTTGCCTCTCCTTAACTATCCCACATTTGTTCTTGATTAACATGAGGCTCTTCCAGACGTTTTCTATACTTGCAACTATATTTATGTTTTTTACAAATTTCTTGCCTTCTCATCTGGTCCTTCACCTTATATTCTTTCTTTTATTTTTTTGGCACATTCAGTTGCTGCCTGTTTTTTACCTACTTCTGGTTTGATTTCCATTCCTGCTTGACATCAATATGCTTCTGCTAAATTAAGCAGATAAGTCATCTTAGATTTATTCTCCTCATGTTTCAAAACTTTCACTACATGTGGATCTTGTGAGGTCAGTAGATATGTGTGGAGTCCCATGACTGCAGATGTATACATGTAATCGATTTCAAGGAGGCCCATCCCTCCTTCGGAACGGGGAATATATTATCTTGGTATACACTGATTTTTATAAATCATTTGGTGAGCATGGAACATCCTTCTTGTTTTAATATCTAATCTATCCAACACTTTTTGGGGCCAGTCAGTCACTCCAAAACTGTACATTAGGACAGGAAGGGCAAATTGATTTATAGCTTGGATCTTGTTCCTAGATGTCAATGCTGTTCTCAGGATTAATTTAAGTCTTCTAAAGTATTCCTTACTAAGTTTTATTCACATTTGTTCATGTTATATTGCTGATCCTTCATTAATTCCCAAGTATTTAAACACTCCCTCTTGCTCAAGTTCTTTTATATCACATTCTTGTTCCAAACCAATCTTTTCCTGGTGTTGCAGTTTTCCTTTTTTAAAGGGTGCTTTTGCACATTTATCAAGACTAAATGACATTCTAATATCTGAAAAAGTTTTGACAACCTGCAGCTGTGCTTTCAGTTCCTCATCTGATGAGATATACAGTTTTAAATCATCACAAAGAGAAGATGAGAAGTCATTAGGCTTTGTTGTTTTCTTGGAGCCAAATTGTAGCCATAGCCTAAGATGTTAAGTAAACATTTTAATGGATTAATGAAAAAGCAGAATAGCAACAGTGACAGAGTCACCCTGGAATATCCCCCTTTGAATTTTTATCATTAATGGGATAATTATCTGTCCTTTATCGTGGCTTAATTGTAAAGTAATCTGCCATTGTTTCATGGTTACTGTAATGTAGTCAATCAGTGTAGGGTGTATCTTATACATTTTTAAGCACTCTTTTTATCCATGAATGTGGGACACTATCAAATGCTTTTTTGTAGTCAATCCATGCCATACTTAGATTCTTCCCCTTTTTACAGTTCTCCACTATAACCTTATTTAACAACAAATGATCCTTTGTTCAATATGACTTTCTTTTATTGCCCTTTTGTTCTAATGCCATAATTGAGTTTTCTTCTAAGTGAGTATAAACTCTATCGGCTTCAGTTCCCATGTATAGTTTACATGTCGACGGAAGGCAAGTTATTGGTCTATAATTTTTAGGGTAGATTGCAGGTTCACTCTTAAGTAAGAGCATTGTTTTCCTGTTGTTAGCCAGTGTGATGTCTGTTCAAGGTCCACATATAAATAGTTCTTACTCATGGCTAAATCCTTGTGCAAAGATGTTAATACTTTTAACCTAACGGTACTGCATCTAGGGTTTTCCAGTTAGAGGCTTTTCTTAACTTTGTTTCAATCTCCCTGGTTGTTATTTCATCCCATTTCATATCCTGTACCTTTAAACTTCTTATTCTTTCTTTTACTTCTTCTATCCATTTATAGGTTCATAGGTTCATAGATTCATACTAGGCTTTGTTATGTTTCACATGATCTTCATAGGTGCTTCTCCAAAATTGTATCTACTTCCTGTTTTTTGGGCAGTCTTTCAATTCCTTTTACCTTATTTCCCAATTCTCTATAACACTTTTTTTGGGTTATCAATAAATTGCTTATTTTGGACTTTTCTGTTATATTTATCTGTGTATCTTCTAAGTTTTTCTGCCTGTGCTGAAATTTTTAGTTTGTTATTTGTGATAGTGCATGATAGATCCTGATCTGTTCTAATACTGCACATTGCTTTTATCATATCTATCTTTCTTAGTATTTTTGTTGATCTATTTCCTCTTTTATAGTCTTCTAACAGTGACACTTCTTGTCTTAATTGCTTTATAGTTTTCTCTATTCGATACTTCAGTGTTGGTATTCAATTTCTCCCCTTCCTTACCCTCACTACCCCGTGATCTTGTGGTCAAACTTTATCAGTTATTAATTTAGCTGCACAGTAGTATATCCCCTGTTTATTTCTGTTATATCACATGGATCTCTATGGACAGTCCTAATTACTGCATTCCTTTGTTTTATCAGACTTCTGACTTTTTGGGTTTATTGACCTTCTACAGTCTATTTCTCTCATTGATCTTAATATATCTATCCATGTCCATTAAATCAAGCAATTCTTCTCTTAGCTCATTTTCTTCCAAACTGAGGGCATATCCCTTGTTTTCCATTTTCTATGGGCTTTCTATAGAAAGATCTATAGCATCTTCCTGTGGCACATTCTCTTCAATTTCATCCTGTGTCACTTGTTGCTCTGTCATATGGGAACTCACTAGCCTATCACTCCTCAACATTGACTGCATCAGAGGTTCCACAGTTTCCTGTTCCTTTCCTTGTAGTCTAGCTTCAAGTGAACATTTTTACTGGTTTCCTGTGGAAGGCTCCAAAATATCTTGATATGGCACCTGACCAATTGCTTCTTTTTGGACCAGTATAGAATATCTGATGATTATCTGGTATAAAATGAGGTCAATAATTTTTAAAATGTCAGTGTTTATTGTTCTTATCTCATACTTAACCACTTTAACTTTACCTTGGTTCACAGTTTTTACACTTCATGTTTCAGTGATGTATAGTTCTTTGTAACATCAAAGTTTCCTTTGATTCCTTAGAACCTCAGCAGATGGACAGACAGACAGCTGTAACTCAGCACTGCTCTTACTTACTCATCACTTTTACACAGTCTAATCTCTTAACCTACCACTAGCCTATTCTCCTCCACATAGGCTCATAGAGTCATAAGTACTTACTAAACAGTATTAATATAGTTGATTCAGACCTGTGGGTCTCATCTTCTGCTATTATTTTAATCTGTCTCTGCTTTATATATCAGTGTGAATACTTTATTAAGGAATTTTCAGTTTGACATATTATAGATTATTATACATGGTATTCTTATGATAAAGACACTGATTGTTGAAATGATCATTTTATAATAGTATATTTATACAATACTAATAAACTACCCTCATGACAAACAATCAATGCATATATTCCATTCACTCTGCCTTAGTTTCATTACATCAATCAGCCGAAATACATGTATATATTTCTCTAAGTATCTACCCTCAGCTGATATTTTGTGGAATATTGGCCCTCCAGAGATATCTTCCTTATATCCTGTGGTGTTCCATTATCCAGCCACCATCATACATCCTCAATAAAATGCTGTAACATTTCCTATAATAGTGTTTGTAGCTTGTCTAACTGCTTTCGGTAGTATACATAGTGAGACCAGTGTAATTTATATACCCTGCTAGCAACCTCTCACTACTATAACTCTTCCCTGTGTGTCCCTCAATTGTTCCTCAATTTTTACCATTATACCCTTTTTTAATAAATTTTTAGACTCCCTCCTTTTAGTCTGTTTCTATTCAAGCCAAGAAAAAAAAACCTTCTACTTTTCTTTACAAAAGTTTCATGTTCTCTATGACTGAGGTATATTTCCTGTAACCACAATACATGAGAAAAATGTGTAATTGCAGCTTAGAAAACAGTTATCCACACCTCAATGGAACTCCAGAAGACAGGAAACAGTTGATGGGCTTAACACAGTTTTAATGCAGAAAGAAGAAAGCACAACACATAAACGATACTCCTTAGAAATACGTTTTCATCCTCAACTTCATCAGATACAATCAAAAAACTAAATTACATAAAATACTTCAATTAAATATGAATTCACCAATAAAAACAGTGTATATCTAAAATTAACATTTCACAGGCTTTACCCACAATCCTTTTCATCTCCACTATCATAAATAACTTCATTTACAACAACAATTCTACACTTTAAACATTCTTTTTAATACAATTCATGATATAAAATAAACCCTGTAACTGCATACATCGATAATTGTTAAAACAACATCTGTCCTTAAGGGTATAAATCATAAAAATATTTGATATATAAGTTAATAAAATTCATTAAATGTTATCTGTGCATCCTCTATTGGCTGTAAAACTCACAACTGCTTTACATTTAAAATAATTACAGAATCTCATTATGCAGGGAATCAGCACAATAAAATGCGACATTTGTATAAGCTTTTGTAAGTGTTATAATCTTGTCACTCTCAGCTTTAAAACTGGGGCCAGGGACAAACCATCATTTAGACCAGGGAACCTACTGGCTTCTAAAAAAAATCTGCCAGTAAAGTTCCCTGTATTCAATTCTGGTCTCCCACATACCACCCCTCATATTTCTTGGGACCACCTCAAGTACAAAAAAACTAAACTTTCCTTTTCCACATTCTATACTATGCTTATAAAGTGTATTGTTAACATATCTGTTACCTATGGCATTCAAATGTACATATACTCTCCTTTTCAGCTTCCTCTCGGTTTTTCCTACATAGACTGCCTTGCAGTCACATAAGGCAAGATATACAACCCCGCTGGTCTCAAAATTACTGTAGCTCCTTCCCATAAGGGTTCTATTTCTGGAATCCAGGTGGACTAGTTCAGTATGCATCATGAAAGGGCATTGCGCACATCTCCCACATTTGAATGCCCCTTTCATGTTTCTGGTTCCACCCCCCTTACTGTCATAGTGTCCTTCCAAAACACTTTTGATACTTGTTCCCTTCCTATAGACACATTTAAAAGGGGGTTTAAAGTCTAATTTAAGGTCACTAATTCTACTGAACCTAGTCCATTCTCTTTCGATGGTTCTACATACGTCATTGGTATCCCCACTAAAATCAGTGATGAATGCCAAACCAAAGTTCCCCTTCATTCTTATTTTCTTTACAAGATGTCCAGTAAATATTTCCTTTGCTGTAGCTTTTTTAAAAGGTCAATGTTTACTATCCAGACACATTGGCTCCACTCACTTTCAGTCCTGCAAAACTTATCAAGAAAGTTAGATCACCTTTGAAGAGC
Organism: Protopterus annectens; assembly: GCF_019279795.1. Taxonomy (NCBI): domain Eukaryota; kingdom Metazoa; phylum Chordata; order Ceratodontiformes; family Protopteridae; genus Protopterus; species Protopterus annectens. Next base: position 130,038,987 of record NC_056737.1, read on the forward strand.
AACGAAGATGTGCCAGTCTGTACAAAGTTCACTCTGAAGCCTGCTGACAAATGTGACAACAGAATGGAATGCAGTGGTTATTTTCTCATTGATACTTATGGATCTGAATGGTTTTAAAATATTTTCCAGTGTGCATTTTTTAGATTTTAGTTATTGTTAACAAGCTCTTGCATTTACAACTTTCCATCAGTCAGTGATTTCAGTATGTTATTTTTGTGAATGTTGCTAGCCAATCAATTTTTAATCAATATATTTAGCTCATTAATTTTGTATACATTCATAGGCTTGTGCATGCATTACCAGAACTAACTTTACAGAATATTGTCTATTCGTTTTTATTGTATATTTATTTCCTTCTTAATTCATCAATCATTTACTTAGCTCCCCCTAACTTCTACACTATTATATTACCATTACTGAAAGCAGCATGATAACAATTTGCAGTTTTAAAATTGTGACTTTTATCTGATATCTTATAGTTTAGGGCTCCACTGGATTAAACATAAATTTTAATTTCAAATACAATTTTGACTTACACTACTTATATTATTGTGTTTCTGTTTTAAGCTAGTTATTTTATCTGTAGTGTACTCTGATTTCAATTATTTTAAAGTGTCATTCCATTTTAAGGTGATCACATCCTTTGTCATATAAACTTTGTTCCTTTTTTAAAATGGTGTCCTCATTCAATGTTCCCAATGCATTATTTTTATGGAGTCTTCCACTTTTTGAAAACTGATTAATCTCCTTTGTTTTATCCATTATTTTCTTAAAAGTGCTTTGCAGGAAATCTCATCACTGATGTTTCTGTTGCTTGCTTTCCTAAATGTGTTGACTGATTTATTGTGCCACCATCACCTTACCCTGCCTCCGGCTGTTTTCTCTTTACCATTTCACCCTATGCCTGCTGACAGTCCATGTAGATGCTTATTACAAAGAATTAAAGAAAATAAGTAAAGAAAGATGCAAGAACTTGAAACAGTTGAATTTTTCACAGAATCTTATGGAAGGCAGAAAAGCATTTCTGTTAGTTCACATTTGCAATGAGATGCCATTATCCACACAATCTGTTATGTCTCCACCCTTTAAGATTGTTCTCTTCCTCCACAAAATATAAAGAGTTTCCTCTTTAGCTGCTATGTTTGCAGTTAAATCATTATAGATCTCTGCTGCTTTCTCATTTTCAAATTGGAAATATTGGGTCATAAAATCTTTACAATCCTTCCCATTAGTTTGTACTACTGAAAACCTGAAATATCACAGCATGACATATCCTTGGATTTAGTTAGTTTCTGTGCCATGTGTTTATATTTTAATTCCTGATCCCCCATTTTCTTTCATCCCATTTTCAGCAGTTTACATATCTCCTATTTCCTTCGAATGCCTGGTTAAAAAATCTCCTTCCTGCAGCTTTCTGTTATTTGTCTCTATATATTCCAACAGAGAAACTCTTATCTTTAAAATCTCTGAATACATTTGTTCAATGTTTCTCTATAGAGTGACAACAGTTTTTCTCCTTCTGCTGCTGTAACCATCTACTTTTCCCAGCTCTGCTTTACCATACTGCTTTGAGTCTCCTGAGTTTTCAGTTATGTTCCCTTTTATTTTACATTTTCATTTCCTTGCTAACCTTCTAGATGTCATAGATGCTTCATCGTGCAATTTCTTTTATCAATTTGCAGTAGTTTGCAGGCTTCTTCTAATTTAAACTATTCACTCCTCAAAGCTCTATTTGAGTTCCTTGCACTGCTAGTACTATCTTGGAACTCAACCCACGATGTCTTCTTGGCAAACATTGTGGAGTACCTTGTCTGGTGGACCATTTCCATCTGATATTTCTACTTGCTCTTCTTGAGGGATGCTATGCAATATAGCTCATAGCTTCACAGAGATACACAAGTGCATATTAGCATTAGAGTAAGAGGGTCTGAGGTAATTAATTGTGATGAGATTTTACATTAACAGTGTACATATCACCGGATTTCGAATTAGTGTAATGGAATGGATACAAGTGAAATATGCATGTTTGCCTCATGTAACTGCTGTTAGAATCACAGAGTAACTTCTAAGACAGGGGTGTCCAACCTTTTGGCTTGCTGGGGCCGCATTGATTGAACAGAAATTGTCTTGGAGTCACATATAAAATATATAATATAGTTAACTCTTTTGCTGCTGCGGATGACCAAAGTCGACCTCCTGGCTGTGCTGCAGGTGCATTCGAACAATGAATAAATGTAATAAATACCAAATATTTGCCTTAAAATACTAATTATTCTAATTCTAATTCTCTAATCTAACAGTTAACTCTAACATCTTAGTTTATATATATATATATATATATATATATATATATATATATATATATATATATATTTTTTTTTTTTTTTTACAACTACAGCACTAGCATTTCTCACTGGGAAAACCACTCCAGCAGTCCAACTATGTAAAATGTCAACATAAGCAGTCCTACAATGCTATAATCCACAAAAATAAGCCAACAAGTTTGCAATAAAGTAAAGAATTTACATTACTGACTTAATAAAACAATTCTGAATACGCTACAAGAGGGTCTCACCCAAACAAATGACTGGTGCCAGAAACATGGCCTCAAGCTAAATGCCAAAAATGCATCATCCCCTTTGGAGAGAGTGATGTCCCCACAAATTAGCACATTAATAGCAATGTTGTAAGCACACAATCAGTCGTGAGGTGCTTGGGAACCCAGGTTGATAGAAACCTAACTTTTGACCACTATGTTGTCTTCATTGTACAGAAAGCTTTTTACATGGCCCACCTCATTAGTAAGGGTATTTCATCCAGGTACAAGGAGGTCATAACATCCCTGTATTCTTCCTTTATAAGAGCCATTACTGAGTGCAAACCCCCTTTTGGCATGTGCCTCAGCAAAACACCCTGCTAAATGACAGACTACAACCATTTCTGACAAAAAAGATCAAAGCACTTAGTTATCCAAACAGACTAAAAAGCTTCTTGTTTTCCTGCTTTCCTCTCTCACTGGCTCCTATAAATTTTATCACTGGCTTGCTTTCCAGGCTAAGAAAGATCCTGCCTTAAGAGACTTCCTCCAACTCAGAAATACTGGTTATACTTAAAATGCTCACTACAAAGACCACAGCCCTCACTGCAACATAAGCAAGTCAGTTTGTATGAACAACTTCTTGACACAAAAACTTCAACTTCTGTAAAAAGCTTCTCTCATTATCAAACAATGTAGCAACATGGCAACTGGATGGATAAATGTACTCCTTGGGTAAGAAGCATAGCCTTCATCAAACCAGTTGGAAAATCCACATACTAAACTTTCCTAGCTGGATGGCTAAGATCTAATATTGGTTACTCAAGTCTACTTGCCCAAGAGGAGGGGCCTATTTAACTAAGAATTCTATTTGCAAAACTGTATTCAGTATACATATTAAATCTCTCTCTCTTTCACACACTCTCACACTCACAAAAGGAGCCCCTACTTGTAAAATAGGCATCCTCAGTAATCAAATGCCACATACTCACTATATGAAAGTGTGTGGAAGTCAAAATATTTGAAAAAAAAAATCATACTAGAGATGGACTCATCCATGCAATTTCCCACCATCAAAAGGACCATCAATAAATTAGCAAACAACTGCTCAGCAAAAAGTAAATAAATAAGAAATCCATAAACTCTTTAAGATCATACTACATACTGGAGTAAACATATAACTTCCTTCCAATCTAAAGCCATTTGACATTCATTGACATTCAGACATTTTAATTTGTGCAGAAGTTATTCACAGACTGACAGTTTACTGAGCTGTCGCATTAGCACTCTTTGCTTTCGTCCAAACCAATGAAGCATAACTGTCAATTCTAAAAGAATTAAAGTAGCTTAATAAGAAGGTTCAAAACGAACAAGCAGCAAATAAAAAGGTAGACTCCACAGCTTCCAAAACAAACTTTATTGTGTATTTTGTTGATTTTACTGCAACTGCTATTTTTGTGTGGTGTACTTGGCTGTTTTTATTCATTTCTGTGGCTGGGCTGTACTGAGTCGAACGGACTGCACAGTACAATAAAGTTTGCTTTAGAAGCTGTAGAGTCTACCTTTTTACTTAATAAGAAGGTTATTTGCAAGGCTACATGGCAGTTTATATTGAAAATAAGCAGAGATATTAAAAAGGCTCTGTTTCTCGTAATTATGCTGAAAAGTCTTCCAAGGTAAGTACAACCTTCTGATTTAGTATGGAACTATACCTCTCAACCTTAGAGCAAGAAATCTGGACAAAGCGAAAAATAAAAGTGGGACATAGGCCCAAAAATAGTTATGCATCACAGACGCCATTGAAACAACTGTAGCTGCAAACATTATACATCATTTATAATCTTTCTATCCCCTCATTGTCAGTTAAGTATTATATGGCTCATTCAATCCTGCCTTCTTTTGCAATAAAGAAAACCATGCTTTGTAATGAGAAATGCATTAAAAATAATAAGTAAAACACATTGCATCCACATCCTGCAACTTCCTACCTGCAAACAATCATAGAGATTTCACTGAAACTAGGGCTGCTTATTTCCCCAGAATGACAGCTCTCCCTAATTAAGTCTAATGGTATACAATCTACCAGGATCTGGACTATCTGAAATAAATGAAATTATGCCCTGCAAATTGCAAGTGCACTTTGTTTAATTAAACTATATTTCTAAGCCCACTTACTGTATTTTTTCAGTAACATCCCAATATCCATTTCCAGGTCACTTTACAACAGATTGGCAGTGGTAGACTTGGCATCGTTCAGATCCCTACAGGACCACACTCACACTGCTAGCATTGTCCATTAAGTGTAAATATCCATGCACTGCAAATGGCAAGAAGCTATGTCTTAAAAATCTACTTTTGGCTTGCCTCGTACCCAAGTATCAAGTTTTGAAACAAAGAAACATTCTCCACAGTCTCTAAGTCTCTGTCTTTAATAATCATCTACTGTCGCTGCCCTCACAAAACAAACACACACATGCACATTAACACCCCCAACATTTAAAAGATGACATTGTGCCCACCTGATTTGCCAGTATTGATGAACCACCAACGCTATGTTTATTGTTGTCCAATCTACCACTGCTTAGAACCCACTAATGACAAAACAGTACTGGGTGCTTTTTTGTTTGTCAGAAAAATACAACTTTATATGCTACAGTCCCACAAAGTCAATCCACTACTGACCCATTAACCCTAGGCTACTGTCTCATTCTTACTCCCTGGAACTGCATTACCTTGGATGGCTACTTTTATTTCCTAAGCAAACGACACAAATTGGAAGATGAAGCAAAAATCCATACAGTTGAGAGTTATGATTTCATATTCGATACGACACTCTGTCAGGAAAGCTGCAATTTAATGAAAGTGTACTTTTAATGTACAATATATTTGTGAGCTAAATTACTTGTGTTCAGTAGGTAGAGTGATCATCATTAGCCTCTTTGTGCATGTGTCTCTGCCTGTCTGTTATGCACACATACACACAAACACTCTTCTTCTACTTTCACATGCACAAACATTCTGGTTTCATGCATGTACTCACTCACTCCATACTTGCCTGTTAATACAAGTAAGTGGTGTCCCTTTCAAAGGTAATGGCGGCAAATCCATACATGAGTTCCTCTTCAGCAAGAACACACACACACACACACACACACACACACACACACACACACACACACACACACACACACACACACACACATACACACACACACATTCTTTTGCATGAAATAGTAGCACGAACACACAGATCCATTGTTTTAGCTTAAAGCAATTAAACTGGCTTGAACTGCACAACTGTCTAACATATGCACTGAAAAACATAATACTGCCCTACTGTCCAGCAAAGGACCTCTGTTCTATAACAAATTTTTACTACTCACAAATAAGTCAAATAGTGTTGCAGGGGACTCAATCTACTCCCAATACATTGCTAAACTCTGGAATAGTAACCCCACACAAAGAAATCTCTCCGACAAACTCAATGATTTTAAACCACTGCTTAAACGACATCTTAACCAATCCTGGTCCTGCACATGCTCATCACCAGACTAAGTCTTTTGCTCACTGTATGATACTCCAAATACTCTCCTTAAACAGAATACACTCAACCTCTTACTGAAATGACAAAGCAATTTTTATACATAACTGCTGCCTGTACATTCCACTAAGTTACTCATGGGCTTTCTCTTTAGTAACTTCTACCTCTGTAAAATTTTAGAATGTATAAATAATTTGTAACTATTGTATATGCATAAATGTAAATAGAAATGTTTTTAACTGGAACTAAGTATAATGCAATGTAAACAAATGGAGATTTAATGGGTATTACCCAGTCGGACTTTCCTAGTAAACAGAGATAAATGAATAAATAAATAAATAAATTATTTTGAAAAATGTCTTAAAAGTAGAAGCAGGCATTCTGTCAAGTCATGGGAACCTAAATGATCAGCTGACCCATTAGTCATTCATCCTTCATCTTTTTATATCATCTATCTGATGTGGAACTTAATTAGATAAATGCAGCTTTAACTGTAAATCAATAAGAGTAAATGCTGATGAAGTGTTTCCATTTCATATACAATGCTGTCAAATGGTGTATGGGAAAAATGCAGAAGCATGATCACATATTTGGGCTTATGTTTAATGATCGAACAAAACTGTCATTGAACAGTCATTCATCATACATAGACCATTGAAAGTTCTTTCCCCTGAAAGGCCAAATGATCACAGATAAGTTAATCAAATGATCACAGTTGTCCAATATAAAGGGCATGGAACTAGTACATACTTACCAGTGATGTAGGGATAAGGAAACCCTTTCCCTACTGTAATGCAGTCTCGGAGTTGGTATATATAATTAGTGGGGGTGTGCAAGGAGCGCATACACAAACTCCAAGATTGCACTATAGTTGGGAAGTGTTAGGCTTCCTTATCCCTACACCACTGGTAGGTATGTATTAGTTCCATTCCCTTTATGTTGGCTAACTATGATCATTCAATGAACATATTTACGGTCATTTGGCCTTTCAAGGGAAGGAACGTTCGATGGTCTGTGCACAATGAATGGGTGTTCAATGAACGTTCCATTTGATCGCTAAACATAGACCCCTCATATTTAGCTGAAAAGGTCACATGGCCTGCAATTTAAGGCAGCAGGCCATATTTACAGCTTTATTTTCATAGCATTATTATGTTTGCAAATCCTTGCCCTTCACTTTCTATAAGTTTTTTATATATAAAATGTTTTACATGAAGACCAGATTGTAACATATATCACATTTTCTGAATTACAATTACATCTTTCTAGAGAATAAATACTTCTTTCTAAACTTTCAAAATGATATTTCACTGTTGCTGATAAATCTACACATCTTACAGAATCCAGATTCATAAGTTCCAGAATTTTCTTTGTAATTTATTTCCCTGCCCCTGTTTAAATAATTCCTTGATATTGTTATATTTCCTGTGAGAAAATAATGGCTTACTTCATATTATATTCTTTAAACCCTGACTTGACTGTACCATCCCCCAATTCATTTTTACTAACTGTTTCGAAACCTTGGGGTTGATACTGAACATGCTAAGGAAAATCCAATTTCTTCTTCTTTTCATTTTTCTCTTGTATGTCTTCCTCTAAAATTGGCATATAAATATTTGTTCTTTCTCATTCCAGGCAAACATGCATAGGACCATTTGTCCTGCGTTGCCTTACAAGGTTTTATATTCTTTTCAGCATCTTCTTCATTTTCCTATACACATTTTAAAACAGTTTTGCATCCCTTCTTATTCATTGTTTTCAAAAACAAAAACAATACTTCATGCAGGGGCCTTAATCAGGCTTTGCATGTAGGATTGCAGCATCCCCCTCATTTTTATTTTTTTCAGTGGCAGTACATACCAACATTTACCGACCTTAGCTGCAGCTTTCCTGCAGTAGTTCACAGTTCGACTGTTGCAGTCTAAATGTAGATACGTCCAATTATGTTACTGCAAATGCCACTGTAAAGTTCTATATAAATAGTTCTATATCGTGTTGTATGTGTGATTGCACTGTCTGTTCTGCCTGGCCGTGGTCATGATTGAAAAAAAAAAGCACTTGCCCAGTAAATACATGTTAAATAAATAAAATAAATAAACAACTGTGAACTGGTACTTCTCTTTATCACTTTCACCTGTCTGTCACTCATTCCATATACTGTACCAGGGTTTTAATTCTGTAAGTGCATCATGTGACGCTTTTTAGTGTTACTAAACAACACACATTGGTGTTTTCCTGTAAGCTCTATCTTCTTCATTTATTGGTGACCCAGTCTTCATTTCATCTGTTGCAATTAACCCTGTTAATTAGCAATGCAGAGATAAAGGGTGATAATTAGAACTAATCATTACCTTGGATTACCAGAGTTTATCTTTGTCCACTGACCCTCATCAAGTGATCCATTTCTTTGTTTATCTTCATGTATATGTATATCATCAATTCTACCTTCACCTACATCATTATATGTATATTCAGAGGTAATTATGATGTTCAGAATTATACATTTCAAATATCGATCACTTTCTGTGTCTTCAATGAAACAGTTGTAACACTAGTTTATTAATGACATTTACTCTGTGAGATTTGTTTACTAATGTGATGGTACCCAGTGCATAATACTTAAAAAATGTAAACATCTAAATCTAATTTAATTCCTTCTATACTGAAAATGTAATACAGCTGAATTTATGAAGTTAATGGGCTTTATATTATGAAGTCACATCATTAATAGAGGCATATGGATATGTTTATTCCACATGTAGTAGTAGAAATGCTTGCATGGCATATACAAACTAATTAATTTATGTGTGTCTTCTTTGCCTTATCCCCATAACCCTCTTACTTCTAGGATTCAGTTTTATGGTGCAATGAAGAGTCCTGTTGCAGACTGGAAGATGTCATTTCTTACTCAAAGACTAGAAAGCTGCAAGTCTGTGTTGATGCTGGCTGCAAGTATATCTAGCATGGCATACAGTGGAGACCAGCAGTACAGAATCAGCAACATCTGCAGAACTCTTAATGGTCACAAAAGTACTGTTTCATAGACAACCATAACGGAGGTCACTGACATGATGTTGTCTGTTACAGAAGTACTATATACTAAGGCAGGTGTTAAGACACAAGTTAAGTTATAATTTCAAATCTATACTAAGAAAAATGTTATCACTCTGCATACTGTCTTAGCACAGCAACAATATTTGACTGAAATGGTTACCTGCTAATACAGCTATAGAATGGAAAATATCTCAATTAGAATTTGGACTGTATTTTACACAGAGCAGCTAATTTACCACATAAAACCTTTTTATATCATTAAAACATAATAATGACTCAGCATTCTACCTTAACACTATTATTCATCTTATATTTGTGTGGAAGAGGCTTTTTAAAGCATTATTTTGGAAGTATTCAAGAAAGAATATATGTATGCCAGATTAACTAGAAGACAAGATCTCCAAACAAATTCATAGTAATTTCATGCTCTTTTTATCTGACACCAGCAAAAACAATCATGTAAACAACACAAGTATACCTGTAACATTCCAAGCTTTTGATTGGTTAACATTGTTGATAACCTCCTTCTGATTCTTCATATTCCTGTTTCTACTTCCCTTTGGGGACTATACCACTCTAGAGCATTCTGATAAAAAAAGACTCAAATACTGCACTGATACAGTGACATTCCTACCTCTGTACAAAAATTATGAGGAACAAGTTAATTATATTTAATAACTGTGTGTAACAGAATGAAAAAAGAATACAATGCATGGAAAAGGGAACAATGTATTTTCCTTGACACCTTGCATGATAATAGGAATACTATTACACCTAAAACAGTTCTTGTTCAGAACTTGATAAATACTTTAATGGTGTACTTAATTAATTTCACAAGACAGAGTGTTTCAGCTCCATGTTGCCAGAATGGAGTTGATCCAACATTGGTAGGCTGCTTTTCTCAAAAGCAGTAATTTCATTTTAGATGCCAGCAAACTATTACACATCACATATTACCCAAGATGCAACAGTCTCAGAGTTGATTATTAAGCAACAGAGATGTGGGGTGTAGCTCCACACATGGGAAAGGTCTAACAAGATTGCCTTAGAAGGGGAAAGTGTGTTATTGGCTCTCTCTGATACTATTATTTATCAGGATAACATAATTGCTGGACAATCCCAACCCTCATAATGGGTTTTGGTTCATAATACTTCATGGAGAAGTCTTAAAATCAATAGTTTAAATTCAGAATTAAATGTCTGTGTTGGACAAAATATAGCGTTCTTCCTGAGGTAATTTAATATACTGTCATATGAATTTGTTCTGGTTCATAATGCTTCTGTCCTGCCATTTCGTTGGTGTAAGCTTAACTGCTCTGTGGCAGGTAAATTATTTGAAACCTAAGCAACATATTGTCCCATTAGTGGCCTCTTCCTTGCTTTCAAAGTTACCTGCATCTATTTATGTTGCAGCTATCCATTTTGTGTGTATATGTACTGTTACATTTGCTGTTTATTTCTTTCTCATTGGTGCATTTATCTTCTGTACTGTGAATGATGAAACTTTTTTCGTTTCTATGATTTTGTATTTACTGTATTTTAATGTATATGCATAGACTGTTTACACCAATCTTTCCTCATGTAGCTTGCTTGTTATGAAGTACTGGATAAAGTACTTGTTTTTTAACTTCTTTCACTCCTTTATATTTGTGCATATTGTATATTGTGGAAAGATTTGTGTCTGAAAGGTGATCCAAAAGGATCAGCCCATCTGTTTCAACTGCAAGTATATTAAAGTTTTTTTCTTTAACAGAACACCAATTACAGTAATAACAGAAAGCAAATTAAGATGAAAAGCAAAGCACATTAAAACATAGGAAATATGAGCTAATCAAACAGAATAAAGTCTCCATATTAAATGAATATAGCTGGACAAATAAAGGGTTAAGAAATGAAGTCAATTAAGAATGATAAAATTATCTCCTGCTTTCAAAAGCCATTTCAAAAATAAAGATTTTAGGTTATGAGTTGAGGCCGACTAAAGAAAAACACTCCAGAAACCTCTGCAGCAGTAAGCTCCACACATGTGAGAAGCCTGAAAGTCAAAAGACCATATACAAGATTTTCAAGGATCATCTGGAATACCACCAGGAGCTCCTAAAAGCTGAGTACAAAAGCCCGAGCGGGTCATTGTGGCATGACCAGATCTTTTGGGTAAGTTGTGAATGGAGAGATAAGTTAACACAAGGAGCCTAGAAACAGTTCCTTAACAAAATGAAGCTAGTGCAGGCTATCAAAAACAGGTGCAATGATGTAGCAGTTAGTAGCCTTGCTACAGAGTTTTGTACAAACTGTAAATGGTCATGCTCAGTGTTAAGGAATCTTAAGAATGGGGTCTTACAGTAGTGCAGGAGTGGTGAGACCAAGGAATGAGCAGTTATTGAGAAGTCCATTTGAGTAAAAATGTGTTTAATCCTAGAAATATTTCACATATGGAAGCAAGAAAAATTTCACAGTGGCAGATATTTAGTTCTTTAGTATCAACCTGGAAGCCATGATTACACCTAGGTTATGCAATTTTTTGACAACTCAGACTTAGTGCCACTGTCTTGGCCTTTGTTTTTAGGGGTGTTGTGTTTCAGTCTGTTGTTTGTAAACCAAGAATGAATGGCTTCAAGAACATTCAGAATACTAGTTTGTAGTATTTGTCAGACATATACAGGTCCAAAGAAGTTTTGTTCAGGGAAAGGGTGCCAAGGCCCTCTTTCAAGGTTGAAAGAAAACCCTTAGCCCTAAATGGGGAAGCCAAAGCCTGATATTATCACTGGACTAAGAACAGTGAGACTGGCTAAGACCAACTTAGTTAGGCAAGGGTCAAACCAGCAGGTCATTGGTTACATACTTAAGATAGCAGTCAAGAACTTTTCATAATCAGGCATGTCAAACCCCATCCACAAGACAAGGAATGGAGAACTTGAAAGTGTTGTAGCACTACTTGGGTCAGATGGTGTCAGAAAAGATCTGATAGCAACAATGTTGTCCTTGAAAACCAAGCCACAGACTCAGATTGTGAAGCTTTCCAACTGTTGAGGGAGGATGGGTTGCAACACCTTTCTTCCCCATGGAAGAGCATAGCTGGTTGGTTAGCCACTTCTTTGATATCTAGATAGGTAATCTAACTTCTTGCAAGTGTAGTGAATTGCTCATCCAAGTTAAGTTTGGCTCTTCATTAATATATGAGCCACAACTGACTTAACTATCTATCCTGCACTCTTCTCACTGTAGGAGCTGAAACTCATGGTCAGCATCACAGCATGAAGAGAACTGGAATGATCTTCTGAAAGGAATTGAGACAATGTCGAATAAAAGATATGGGGATGCTATGATTATTAGAATGAAGCACCTTGAGTTCTTCATCACAAAGACTATAATGCCCATCAAACAAGTAATCAAAACAGACAAGCAAATGAATAAAATGAATATTTAGTAGACTTATTGGTACTCTAGGGTGTCAGGTATGTAACAGGTAAGTACCAGGGAAGGGTGAAATTTATGCTTTCCATGTGAGAGTAAAGCATTTGCAGTTGGCCGCCAAAGCTTGTGGAACATCGCTTCACAAACTAGTGCTTTAGTCTTTCATATTTTTGTTCTGGTATGTGTCCCCACTTGTAAATCCTGTTATAACTTGTGACATCATTTTAACATACAAAAGGTTATATTTTTTACTTTTGCATTTTTCTGCTGTAAATCACTTATTTTTCTTACATGCACTTTTGTATCTTACTCTTGAGTCATGACTGAAAATAACCTACCTGAGTCAGCCTATCTGGCAAACTAACAAATCACTGGCATCCCTGAAAAGCATAGAAAGATGTTAGATGCTACATATACTTTTCAAAGGGAAACACTACTTTTTAGACTGATTTCTAAATGTGGTACTCTTTATTAATCTTTAATAGCAGTTTGATATGAAATGCCTTCTTGAGTATTTCATTGCATTTCTGAATGCACATTGGAAAGGCTAGTCTAGATTCAAAACTTCTAATTAACTCCCCTAAATTGACATATGTTCTAGATGCAAACAACATGCTCAAGAAGGCACTCATTTTCTCTAAAAGAAGCTCTTTAGTAATGTTGTGAATTAGTGTTGTTGCCTCACAGAAATAGTACTCCAATTTGATTCTCGGCTGGGGTGCCACCTTTGCAGAGTCTGCATGTCCTCCCTGTGTACACATGGGTTTCCTCCAGGTGTTTTCCTCTAAAATTCCAAAGACATGCAGTAAGTGGACTGGACACTCTAAATAGGCCATAGGTGTGTGTGTGTGTGTGTGTGTGTGTGTGTGTGTGTGTGTGTGTGTGTGTGTGTGTGTGTGTGTGTGTGTGTGTGCATGTGTGTATGTGTGTGTGCACATGTGGTATGGAAGAATGGTTGCAACAGGGCTGGCCGCTTCATTATCATCTTCTTTCGGCTGTTCCCGTTAGGGGTCGCCACAGCAGATCACCTGTTTCCATTTCTTCAATCACATCAGGTGTGTAATATTCTGAGAGCCTTTTTTGCAAAACCAGTCCTCCACCAACTTGCTTTTCACATATTTAATTTTTACTCTGCCTTTTTCTTGTCTTATATCATCCAAGTAAATTAATTGATGTTCTATCTACTCCAACAACTTCAGCATTTCATTTGCCCTAACCCAAAGCATACACAGTTGCTCTTTGGCCAGCAAAGTGGCTTGCGATTGCCGATTCAGACACTTCATTTCATTGGGGATGGCCACTTCAGGTACATATCAAACTGTCCATTCAGACACTTCATTTCATTGGGTATGGCCACCTCAGGAATATATGAAACAAACCAGTGAAGTTTACCAGCTCAGTTTATGTGGTCTCCAAACTACTGACTATTTGAACAAAATTCAGTTGTAAAAACTTTCTTTGGCTCTCTACTAATGGAATATGATACATTATAGCAATCCTATTCCAACTTGTGACCCATTCACCTTCACAATACCCAGGTTACATCATTACTGACCAAGGGCCAACACATTTATTAATTAACTCACATAAAAATGTAAAAATAAATCATAGAATGTAATTTAAAATAACTACTACTACACAGTTTTAACTTCTGAGCAGAGGAACCAACTTGAGGAGGTGACCAGAAACCTGTATGCATACCTCTCAATCTTGCATCTCCAAAGCATGGAAAAATACTTCTCACAATGTGGAACAAATAGACAAAATGTGGAATGCTTACTATTGACTTCAAGTAGAAAGTTTTCAGCATGCTTATTTACAGTTTCTTCATACTCTAATTATTATTCAATATCATGCAGTATTATTTGCCATGGATATTTGTTAAAAGATAATCTGAACAATAAAAGGCTCAGAATGAAAAATGTTCCACATAATGAGGTACAGTTGAGACTTTATGTCTGCATGCATCTCCTCTCTTCACTATTTTTTTAAAGTGGCACATCTGTGGACATCATGATGCCACAAACTAGCCTGATTTACAATGCTCGGTGTAACAGCAAAGATTGCCAGGCAGAAATAGTAAGGTACATATAGGTGGGGACATTGTACAAATGAGTGTTGCTTTTTGCAGACATTAAAACAAAAAAAGAGCAGGACAGATTCTAAAGATAGAGTTCATTTAAACAGAGGACTAACTATCCAGTATCTATCTATCTATCTATCTATCTATCTATCTATCTATCTATCTATCTATCTATCTATCTAGCTATATCCAATGTGTATATACGTATCTGTCTATATACTTTAAAATAATGAAACACCCAAATATCAATATAAAATAAATGTTTATATTGTAGTGTTCATGGTCCATTAAATAACTTTGGAATAGTTATTTATTTGTTTATTTTACATTTGTTGACCGGGATTGTCCGACTGAGCTGAAGAGCCCTTTTTCAGTGGAGGCCAGGGAAGAAAAGCTCCCACATATACAATTTTCATTATAAATTAGCATTAAACAACAATGTCACAGGGTCATTACAAGGCATTAAGTAGCAATACAATGTTATACAGTGTCAATAATCAGGAGTATAGTATAGCTATTTCAAGATGTATAAAAAGAAATATGTCATTAAGATGAATATAGTTTTTGGGGTAAGTGGTTACAAAAACCCAGTTTTATCATGATGTAGTTGCATGAAGGCAAGACAATTACTATAGAATGTTTCTCTGAGGCAATTTCCTTAATACATTTTAGAAGACAGTAGAAAGAGTAGTCAATGAAAATTAGAGAGAGCTAGTGAGAAGAGTGAGTTAAGGGCAGAAAGTAGATTAAGGTATGAGAAGTAGGGGATGTTTAAGGAGGGAGAGTGCAGTGGCAGGACCAGTGACTTTTAAAGTGTTCATTGGTGGCTGTCTTAAATTGTTTAGGATGTGTAAAGGTTCTGATTTATAGTGGGACGCTATTCCAGGCAATAGTGGGGTGATAGCTGTACATGTTGCGTCCAAATTTAGACTTGGGTTTGTAGATTTGTAGTAGGTCTTGGTTAGAGTTTCGGACAGGTCTGGAGGGAGAATAATGGGAGATGAGAGGGGATAGTGCTGGGCAGTAGGAAGGCTGGTATAGGATAGAATGTATGATCTGGAGCTGAGAGAGAAGAAGCTGGTGGGGTAATTCAAGCCAGTTTAGATGTTTTAGAGAGAGACAGTGATGGGATCTGTAGGTTTGTAGGGCAGCAAATCTAGCTACCTTGTTGTAGGTAGATTCAAGTTTGGTCAGGAGTGCTGAATTAAGATTTGTGAGAATTTGAGAATTGCACATTAGACTGGGTAGAAGGTAGGTAAGAGAGAGAGTAATCTTGGCTTCAGAGGTAAGGAATTTCTTGTTACAGTAAAGGAGCCCTAGTTCTGAATGAGTCTTTTTGATACAGTTATTAACATGCAAGTCAAATTTAAGCTGATCATCGATGGCTATGCCTAAGAGCTTAGTACTGGATTCTGCCTGAATGGGAGTGTTATTAAGGGACTGTATGGAGAAGGAGGGTTTAATATTATTGAACATTTTAGGTAGGAAGAGTAACAACTTTGTTTTGTTTAGGGTTAAGGATAAGCTGGTTGTTGGGGAGCCATGTATCAACTAAGTTAAACGATGCCTGAGTAGCTGAGAAGAGCTTAGAGGGAGAGTTACAAATTAAAATTTTTTTTTTTGCAGTGGGGATTAAAAAATCAAATAGAGCAGCAGGTTTGGCATTGACATGTATTTTCTGAACAATAAGAAGTATGAATCTCTAATGGCTGGCATTATTGACTGTAATTCCCAGAAATTTGTCAGAAAAACAATACTTTCTGCATGATACAGAGAAAAAACATGAAGCAAAATCAGGGCCATTCTGCAGGGTTATTGCCAGTTGAGAGGTATTGTGACTAGCAATCTTCTTGCTACATTTGCAATGAGCAGTTTGCTACTATCACAGGACTAGAGAAAAGCTGTTTTTTTATCCTCAACTTTGAAAATACCTTTGTTGCAGTTCAGAGAACAGTGTTAGATGATCTAGCTATGGTTCTCTCATGATTAAATTGCAGACTATATCCAGTTTCATTGGTTGGCTGAGAGAACAGCTAGTGTAATGTCAAATTAAATTTTATGTAGGCTCAGTAGATTTCTTTTAGTACAATCCCTTATTATTATCATTGTGTGAATCCAGATTGCCCGTCTTTATTTGCACCGGGTCAAGTTTTCTTCTGTGATCTTGAGTCCTTCTGTAAATTAATGTGTTTTTTCTTATTTTAACTTACACAATGTGACTTTTATGGGAAGAGGAGAACTTCCACATTTCAACAGGTCTTAGTTTTGACTCCTACAATAACTGTATAGTAGAATAGTAAAACCCAAATGGATCTGGATGTGTAGCTTCCCTCCCAGCTTTCACTTTAACAACTAAAGTATTGCCATCACACTTATAGCTTCATAGGTAAATACTAGGCTAGTTGTCCTTACAGGCCATTTTAAGCCTAGCCAATTTCCTTTTTTGTGTTCGAAATAACCTATTACATTTGTTATAGACTGGCCTTACCCATCCAATGGTTGATAATTATGTATCATCCTTAATTTGAATAACTGGATCATACCATAGATAATTTGAGAGAATCTACAAATGGAATAAAACATTTAGGAGTTACTTCTATTAGTAGTACAGACAGCAGTCCTGGGGTAGATTTTCTGTTTCCCATCCATAGACATAAGTTGCTGTTTAGTATGGACAGGGATGAACTTTGTTTTATATGGATGGGGAATTTGTTCTTGCAGACTCTGAATCTGTAAGACTAATGCTGGGCATAGCTGAATTAGAAACAGGTAGCATTCTTCTTTGCCTAAGCAATTCTTATTGTTTAAAGCAAAACCATGAGGCAGCTGAGTACATTTTGCAAATTCTTGAACTTGGCATTTTGAATAGGACACCATAATCATCCCTTCTTGATTAATTTAGCACAAGACACAATATACAGGCAGTGTCTCCCCTAGCTGATTTTACATTGGGTATAGGCAAATCTACGTTAGCTCCAACATATTTCCCAATAGCTCACTACTGTATTCATCTTGCATCTTATGCTGTGTTTTTTCACACTCTAGGATATGTCACTGTTTTTTTCTTTATCATTTAATACTAGGATATCAATCAGCTAATTTAACTCTAAGCATAACAAACATTAATTCATTTTCTAGTCCTTTTAAGATGATGAAAAGTATTTGTACCCTATATCAATCTTCATGAGTGATTTAGATGATCTATTTTCTAAGTGACAAATGAACCAGTCTGCTATAAAAAGCATGGTGTATGATTATGGCTGTTAATTGGCCATTCACAAGGATGAAAGGTAGGGATCTTTGACTGGGTGCCATAGGTTAAAGTATGGTGATCTGTGACTGGCTATATTATAGAGGAAAATATGACAAGTACAATGTCTGCATTAACAAAACTTGCATTTGGCTGGGTAGCTCTTGGCTAATCAGGATATTTTAGTTGGTCTCTTAATGGCTAAGACTGAAGTCCACTACTGGTTTTCTAATGGATTTCCTTCAAAATTCCAGCTGCATGACCTTTTCTCAGCTTATTTGTTACAGTTCTATAATAACAAGGGTGAGATGGGTTTCTTTTATTTTCTAAAGTCATGCAGACAGTAAGTTTATTTTTGCATGCACTCCAGGAAACAATGCTGTTCTGTTTTGTTTGTGATTTAGAGTCAAAAGATAGAGCTAGTATGTACAGATTCAGCAACAAGCCAGTATTTTTTTTAATTTAGCCTACTTGTATAAGTCAACAATTGTCACAGTGTCCAACTTCTTCCAGTCGGATGAGTCCATGTCTTTACACATGCACAATGATAGCACTCTGTCTCATTTTTCTGTTTGAATTCCAGTCTGTAATCAATGGTCACTACCTCAAGCTGTCCAGCAATCAGAGCAGTACCGCAATATCTAGGGTACTAGCTTGTGTTCTGGCCTATCGACAACTTTTGAGAATAGGCATAAATCAGACATCTGAACAGAATGCAGAGTCCAGCATGTTTAATATATAATGACAGTTTCTTCACACGATTCTCACTAGTTATCCTGAATCATCATACCTGTAAAACCAAACCTTAGACATTATACACTGCATGATACCCTAAGCAAAACAATGACATCATAAATGGACAAAAAAAAAAACAACACAAACAAAATTACTTGACTTAGAATGGACCACTTTATTGTTACAAAAGTTAACACTTTTTCTCAGTACTGTATAAACTTCATCAGACTAAAAAAAAAACTCATTCACAATTCATAGGTTCATAGGTAGGTACTAGGCTATCGGCCCTAGGGCCCATACAAGCCTAGCCAAAAAATGTACCCTGGCTTTCGCCACCCAAGAAAATTTTTTTCCTGTGCCCCTGTTGAGCAGAGCCACAGAAGTGATCCCGGGATGAATTTCCCATTTCATTGAATACATAAATAAGCCACATGTTCAGAAATAACCTATGACACCAAAGCTTTAAAAATCTTGATTTTAATACACATTTATAATTAATTACACCATTCATCCCTGACTAATTATATGAATTTAATAAAATATGTCACTTTAACTCTTTCACCTCCATTGCTGTTTCTGTATTACCACTACGAACCTTTAAATTAATGTCATTCATCACAAAAATAAAAATGTCTTACACTTTTATATTGTTGTTTATGCTTAAATAAAGCATTCCTTTCATCTACCACTTTTATCATATGTGTTCATAAATTTTATTCTTTAATATTCTTTTAGTTTTCCCAATATAAAAATGTTTACGTCCACAGCACTAGACATAATATACCACATTCATTGATTTACCTGCAAAATATCCTGGGATAGCATAACTTTTATTAGTAGGAGTAAATTATATAAAAGCTCCAGCTGCAAAAAAAAAATAAAAATATATATATATATATATATATATATATATATATATATACATATATATATATATATATATATATATATATATATATATATATATATATATATATATATATATTCCTATCAGTTGATGGAGTTTTAATATATATATATATATATATATATATATATATATATATATATATATATATATATATATATATTCCTATCAGTTGATGGAGTTTTAAGAAACTTGAAATTCAGATCAGCAAGGCAATATAATCAAATTTCTGAAAACTCAAAGCTTTTTAATGGAGATCAAGGTACAGTAAGGATCATGAAATTTACCCTTTTCCTCACTGTAGTGCAATCTCAGAGTTGGCATATATAATTGCAGGGGTATGGGGGTGCAGTAGGGCTTGCCCCACTACAAAAATGTAAAAAAAGATAGATTTTTGTGTTTTTTTAAATGTTTGAGTTTTCAGAAATTTGATCACATTGTCCCACTGATATGAATAGAAACATATAACATCCCTTGAACAAATGATATTTAAAACCCAGTGCCCATATTCCATTGTAGTGTCAATAGTTATACCAAGTGGAAGTGAAACGCATCATGTTGGCATACCGCCAATTGCTAAGCCTAGCCCAATGGTTAGGGTTACCACCTGTCCCACATTGTGAGGGACAGTCCCCTTCTAGGCAGTTGTGTCCATACCAAAACCATTATAAATATCAAATGTCCTGCGACTGTAGGACATAATTATGTCCCATATTTTATGTAATAGTCCCATACAATACTTATTTCCATATATAAAATACCTAAATGTTAAAAGAAACAGAATAAACAAGTAAATGAAACAGAATAAGCAACTAAACTGCTACAACAATAAATGCTTATATTTAGGCATAAAACTAAAGTACTGTCCTTTGTATTGACCGTGGGTATGTGTTGGCCTGTAAACTCTGATGTGTGTCCCGAAAATGTCCCATCCTGGTCATATGAAAAGGTGGCAACTCTACCAATGGTCAGAGCATTCACCCAATAACTGCCCATTCGTGGTCCAGGTCGTCCTTGTCAGGACGGCCCAAAGATAAACGGGTATTACCCGGGTCTACCTACCATGTCATGAAAGATAAGTATTTGCGTTTTCCTATGTGCATGAAGTACAGCATGTGGATGATCAAAAATGCTAGGGTAGTCATCAAAACCATATTGGTACCAGAGATATGTAGTGTACGCAATGTGTTCTGTTGACTGTGCCATGGGCCATCAACCAGAGAAGGGATGGATGGTGTCTGTGGAATATGGGGGTGGGAGATGACGGGTAATGTAAGAATTCGCCAAGGGGAGACTGGGTTGGATGCACAACTGGTGAACTGGAGGTGTACGAGGAAGCAGTGGGTGAATCAAGAAGATAACCAAAGAACAAATATTCACATCCGCAATGCAATCCCACAAACATATGAACATTAAAAAGTGCAATACAAATGTACAGAAACATTACCTGCACATACCCACATAATGGTCTGGCCTGAACTGAGCCATCCAACCCCAACACACCTGGATACATAACTGAATACCCATCATCCCCTTCACAGCACACCACCCCCCTTCCTGAACGTCCATCAAGACCACCCATACACGGGCTGCTAGATAGGCGCAGCCATATCTGCACATAGTGACCCCTACTCATATCTAGTAGGCAGTCTCATCCTAGGCAGTCTCAGGATTGCAAACTATGTATACCATGCATGTATAACCCTACCTTATTTTCGTAAAGCCAAAGGAATTGAGGTCATCGGTCCCCACAATTTTTGGATACCCCTCATGGGATAAGTATCTGTTCTAAACATTAGACTTGGTGTCACGACACGATGTCCAGTCCTGTAGACATCTGGACACAAGTTGTATGAGCAGTAGTTGTCCACAA